>NW_020175675.1:33931-134270 GCF_003031525.2 Neophocaena asiaeorientalis asiaeorientalis | reverse complement strand
CCGAAAAAAAAAAAAAAAAAAAAAAAAAAAAGGGTAACTTACCAAGAAGCTTCAACAAACAAAATACAGGTATGCACAGTAAAGTCAGAGAGTTCAAAACGTAAAGAGCGTGGAGCTGGGATCCAAAAGAAACCCTTACCCTCTGAAACCGTAGTGGAATACTTGCATGCCTCTTCCTAGCTTTCAGTAGTTTACAGCAATCTTTGGTGCCCCTTGGCTTGTAGACGCATCTCTCCAGCCCTCCATCTTCACATGGCCGTTTTGTGACACCAGTCACATTGGATCATGAGCCCATCCTACTGCAGTACGTCTTCATTTAACTTAACTAATCATATCTGCAATGACACTACTTCCAAATAAGATCACATTCTGAGGTTCTGAGAATCAGGACATCAACATATCTTTGTTGGGGGGCCATAATTCAGCCCATAACACAAGTCTAGAGGAAGAACAGTTACTTCAAAGAGGAGGATTGGAAGACTCTGTAGGAGGGTGGGCCCAAGAAAGAGGTGGTAGATGGTGGGCCCAAGCAGGTTGGGGAGAGGGAATAGCAAGCATCTCAATTTGGCTTCAGTGGACATTTGTCAGGAGGGTGGACGGAGAGGATGATGGAAAGTGGATTGTGCCAGCTCACGCAGGGCACTGGATGCCTGGGATGCTTAATGATGATGATGTTTTATTCAATGCTGTATGCCAGGCACTGTGTTACCTATTTAATGTTGACAGGCATTACCTATTTTATGTTAACTTATTAAATCCTCCAAAAAGTCCCATAAAGTATTGTAGAAACAAAATAATATATGTAGTTCCTCTCTTTGAAACAAGAAAGTGTGAAATCAGAAATGTGGACTTTTGTTTTATTAAAACGAGAAACAGTGAAGCCCAAAAGTACTTTACTTGTTCAGGCACTGAGGCTTCCCATCGCTAACCCCATTCTCTCTGCTGCCACCCCCCACAGAAGCATGGCAACCCGAACGCTTCCTTTCTGAGCCTCCTGCAGTCCTGGCCAGTGGCACTTAAGGCTCTTCCTGGAATCTTCCTCTCTGTGATACAAAAGGAATAAGAAGAACCCCCTGTCTCGTGCTTACCTACCTCCAGAAGGCTTGCAGACAGCTTATAAGAAAAATAAACCCCTATCTCAGCAGTTTTCAACGTACGTTCTCCAGAACCCCAAGACCCTTTCAGATGGCTTGCAGGGTGGAAACCGTTTTCACAATAACACTAAAATGGTATTTGCCTTCACTATATTGACATTTGCCCAAATGGTACAAAAGCAACAGTGGGTAAAACCACTGGTACAACCTAAATCAAGCCAGTGGCACCAAATTGTACTTAGTAGTAACCATATTCCTCACTTACATGCATTCACACAGTTTAAAAAAAACTGTTTCACTTAAGAATATTCATGATGATGCTGTAAGAGTTATTAATTTATTAAATCTCAAACTCTGAGTACAAGTCTTTTGCATTCTGTACGACAAAATGGGAAGTTTGCATAAAGCACTTCTGCTGCATACCAAAATACTATGGTTTTCTTCAGGAAAAGCACTGTGCAATTGTTTGGCTAGCAAGCCAAACTAGCCATTTTTTCATGGAACATCATTTCTTCTGGAAAGAACAATTGGCAGATGAACTGAATATTTAGACTTGAGCATTTGGCAGACATTTTCTCAGAAATGAATAAATGGAGCCTAACGATTCAAGAAAAACATTACTTGTTGCCTGTGATAACATTCAATCTTTCAAGCAAAAATTAAAATTTTGAAAAGCTTATACTCAGAGCCACGAGCTCAACAGGTTTTCAGTCATTAAAACACTTGAGAGCTTGGTGGTGATATTAACAAATGTGATTTGTTTCATGTTGTATAACAACTAGGTCAAAATTTGGAAGTTCTGCTTAACTCAGTGAACCAATATTTTCCAGTGGTCAATGCATAGTCATATAAATCCATGCACAGATTTTCCATGCACAGATCTGTTCAAAGTACAAGATGCTCTAATTGACTGTACTGTAACAGAGGATAAAAACTCCATTGATAAGATTTCATATTGCACATTGCAGCTAACTTTTAAGAAGCTACCACTTATTAAGTGTTGGTGTAGTATCAAAGAAGAATATCCGCAACTATCTGAAGGCTCTAAAAATTCTCTTCCCTTTTCAAACTACAGACCTACATGAGGTTGTATTTTCTTCATATACTTCAACCAAAACAACCTATCACAGCAGACTGAATGTCAAAGTAGATATCAGAATCCAGCTATTTTTTATTAAGCCAGACATTAAAGAGATTTACAGAAAGACACACAGTGATGCTCTTCTCCAAACAAAATAATTACTTGTAAAACATCATTTTTGTAAAAAGATGTGAGTTAACATGTAATGGGTTTATTAGTGTTATTTTAATTGAATTAATATGTAAAAAAATTTAAGTTATTATTTTAAATTTCTAATACAGTAAATAGTAATACTTCCAACCCATATGAATGAAAGATCTTTGTCATCCTCAATAGTTTATAAGAGTATAAAGGATCCTAAGAACAGAAGTCTGAGAACATTGCTCTTGTTCAAGGTCACTGCTGGCAGGAGGTATCTGTTATGTGCCACAGAAGCATTCATGTTTGTAAGTGGTGTTGGAAATACCTTCTCTTCTGCTAATCAGAGAAGCTAAAGAATACAGATTTTTGATGATCCAGTAAGTAAGCAATTCTAATCGAATTGAAGAAATAGAAACAAGACTTAGTTTAACTATACTCTCTTGTTCCAAGGACACATTTTTCTGCTGTGATGAATTTCCCCTTCATCTGTAAAGAGATCCACGTGTTTCTGCTATTTCCACCTGTACACAAACCTTTAATGTCTGTGTGGTTGTCTAGGAATTGTGAACTGTATTTTATAGAATTATGTTAAGTTACAAAATACACCTGGTATAGACGATATTGATTGCTTTAAAACCACTTCTTAATTGCTTCAGATATCATTACACTGAGGTTGGACTTTCTGGGCTCCTGACACCATTTCCCAGGCCCCATGGGCCTGACCTCAGCACCCACCGGCTAGCAGCACTTGTGCCTCCCCTCTGCTCCCAGGCAGGCCTTCATGTCCACTACAGGCCATGCTGCCCATTGAGAGCACTTTCCTCACTTCCAACGTGCTCGGTGATTCTTGATCTTTCTATTTCAAGATAACTGTAATCTAAATAGGATTTGGAGATGGCTCAATGAAGAGAAAAAACAGGAAGAAAAGCTGTGACTCCCCAGGAGCATGGGTGCCTCATGCTCAGTGGCCAAGCAGAACTGAGGGTCCTCACACTGATTCACAGCACAGGGGGGAACCCAATGAACCAGAAGTCTCCCCACAGCCTCAGGGAACTCCCAACAGTGAGGGCCCCTTCCCCTGGGGACTCAGGCTTGGATAAGCCAATGCACCCAGTTGGTTTTCTCCACTCACCTTTTCGCTTTCCAATTTCATGTTATCTTTTTTTAACTTGTCTATTAGTTGGTTTAAATCCCTTCTGGAGCAAGGAAGGAGGGAGACGACTGGTCTGTGAGCTTGCTGGTGACTTAATAAAGAGCCAGCAGATACACACTACTGTATCTAAAATAGGTAAACAACAAGGACCTACTGTATAGCACAGGGAACTATATTCAATATCTTGTAATAACCTACAAAGGAGAAGAATCTGAAAAAGAATATATATATATATAACTGAATCATTTTTGCTGTACACTTAAAACATTGTAAATCAACTATACTCAGTTTGGGCAGGGATGGAGAGATGTATATCCAGCTCTCACTTTTAGTGTTCACTAAGAATCCCCACTTCACCAACCTCTCAGGTCTCTGCTGAGGGCTCTTTCAGACAGACATTGGGAGAGGAGTTGGCCTGACTAGGGTGAGTAAGAACAGGAAGCTTGAATACAACAACTACAATGTTTGCTCTCACTCAGACCTCACATCCACCTGTTGATGAGGCTCTGTGTCCGTCCAAACTCGGAGGCCTCAAGGAGCTAGAATTTGAATGAGAAAACCATAAAACTCTTAGTCCTGCTCATCTTTCTTTTTTTTTTTTTTTGGCTGTACGCGGGCCTCTCACTGTTGTGGCCTCTCCCATTGCGGAGCACAGGCTCCAGACGCGCAGGCTCAGTGGCCATGGCACACAGGCCCAGCCGCTCTGAGGCATGTGGGATCTTCCCGGACCGGGGCACGAACCCGTGTCCCCTGCATCAGCAGGCGGACTCTCAACCACTGCGCCACCAGGGAAGTCCCCTGCTCATTTTTTTATCAACATCCAACACTAAGCAATCATACCCAGAAGCCAATGACATCCACCATTAAGGAAAATTGTCTTCAAGTCTTAACTAACAAAGTCAAAGACAAAGGCAAATGTTTTTTGTAAAATCTTCCCAGCCCAACCTCTGACATGTAGGGACAACAGCATCTGGCAGCTACCGATAGCTTCTGGTATTCTTTCTGGCCCCTCCATGGATTTTTTCTTATCTCATCCACGTGTTTCTTTAAGCTTTTACTGTAAAGAAGAAAAGGGATTTGGAAAACCACGCAAGACAAATGTGCAGCTTAAGATGAACACCCCCACAGAGGCCACGACACAGCTTCGTGGCAGGCCAGGGATGCCCACCAGGCCTCTCTCCCTTTCCAGGAAGGAGACAGAAGTGTCCTGGTGTCCCGCTGGCTCAGGGACTGCTTGCAAGGGGAGGGGGTGCTCCTTCTATGCCCCCTGGGCCCTCCAGCGTGCTTGTCCTTCTTCCCACTGGCCACACCGAGAAGGGAGGATGCCATCCACTGTTAGAACAAACATGATTTGGGGGCTCAGTGCAGCCATGCAGCCAGCGCCATCCTGACACATTTGCAGAGGGTGGATCTTGGGGTCTGGTGAGAAAAAGGAGTCCAATGGCTCTTGGAGGCAGCGGGATGGCCTCAGAACAGCTTTAGAATAATGGACATTGGTAGGGCAATGGCTACACAACTAAAAATATGAGTTTCCCAACTTGCTGCCTTTAACTCGTGCAGGAATGAGAGTTACTAACCTAGTGCAGTAACCATACTCTGACAATAGTTGCCTGTAGGCTGTCTCCAGGCCCGACCTGGGTCTCTGCCAGGGCTCCCACCAGCTGGGTCCAGGACCCAAAGTTAGGAGACGCCTCATTTTCTTCATCTTCTAAGCCTCAAGGTAAGTTTTTCTGGAAGACACTTGACCAGCTGTTCTTAATTGATAAGGGGCTTAAGCTGCCCATATGTTGTTGATGTGGGGATACTATCCGACACATTTTTATCCCAAATTACAGTTCTTGTAGACTACGCTCCTTTTTTTCAAAAAAGAGAAATCACATGCATCTGCCTTTTGGTTTACTGGCATTATGAGCCTTGCACTTGCTACAAGTGCTGGCTTAAGACAGTGTCATGGTTAGACAGTGAACGCTGCAAAGGCGGCTGCCCCTGCTGGGGGCCATGGCCTCTGTGGGGACATTTCTCTAGCTGAGCCACCTTTACAACCCTGCCTATTTCAAAGTCATATCCAAACACAGTCAACAAGGTTGCCGGAGAGCAGCTCGTAGATGACATCACCTCTAATTAGCAGCTGAAAGAGGAGGGCATGAAAAACAGGACAATGCATGATGCAGGTACAGGGAAAAAAAGATGTTTGAAATAATTTCTATCCTATTAAATTGTTGAGGCTGAAGTCCAATTGGTCTATTTCGTCATTTAGGATCTCTGTTGCCTTATTTTCTGTTTGGAAAATCTGTTCATTGATGTCAGTGGGGTGTTAAAGTCTCCTACTATTATTGTATTCCTGTCAGTTTCTCCCTTTATATCTGTTAGTATTCATTTCATTTATTTAGGTGCTCCAGTATTGGGTGCATATATGTTAATGAGTATAATATCCTCTTCTTATATTGATCCCTTTATCATTATATAATGTCCTTCTTTGTCTTTATGGACTTTGTTTTAAAGTCTATTTTGTCTGATATGAGTATTGCTACCCCAGCTTTCTTGTCATTTCTATTTGCATGGAATATCTTTTTCCATTGCCTTTCAATCTGTGCATGTCTTTCACCCTGAAGTGAGTCTCTTGTAGGCAACATATTGTAGGTTTTTGTTTTCTTTAATCCAGTCTGCCATTCTGTCTTTTTATTAGGGCATTTAGTCCATTGACATTTAAAGTAATTTTTTTTTTAAGTAAAAACAAGGTTTATTTCAGTATACACAATGAATCATCAAGGAAGGGCAACTGAGCTTCAGCGTCATTAGAAATAAAAAGCTGGTAGAATAAACTGCGTTTTTGTTATGCAAGGATTCTTCAATATACGCAAATCTATCAATGTGATACGAAAAACCATATTCACAAATTGAAGGAGAAAAAGCATATGATCATCTCAATAGATGTAAAGTAGTTATTGATAGTTATGTACTTATTGTCATGTTAAACCTTGTTTTCCAGTTGATTCTGTAGTTCTTCTACAAAACTTATTTTTTGTTTTTCCTTTTGTGGTTTGATATGGTTTTCTTTTTTATTATGCTTGAGTTTCTTTTTGGTTTTTGTGAATCTATTGTGTGTTTTTGATTTGTGGTTACCATGGTTTTCAAGTATGTTGACCCTTAACTATATCTACTTGCTTTATCCTGATAATACAAGTTCAAACACATTCTAAAAGATGTACATCTTTTATTCCCTGCCCTCACATTTTTGTGATTTTGATGCCCTATTTTACATCTTCATGTTCATCCTTTTGCTGTTAATTGTAGTTAGAATTGCTTTTACAAAAATCTTTTAATTGTTTTTGAATCTATTTACTGGCCTATTTAAGTGATCTTCCATCCTTTTATATATTTGTCTTTCCTATTGTGATTTTCCCTTTCCTATAGATTCTTGCTTCTTTTCTATTTAGAGAAGATATTTCAATATTTCTTTTAGGGTAGGTTTAGTATTGTTGTATTATTTTAGTTTTTGTTTGTCTGAGAAATTCTTTATCTCTCTTTCTATTCTAAATGATAATCTTCCTGGGTAGAGTATCCTTGGTTCCAGGTTTTTCTGTTTCAGGGCTTTGAATAAATCATGTCACTCACTTCTAGCCTGCAAAATTTCTGGAGAGAAATCAGCTGACAACCTTATTGGGGTTCCCTTGTAGCTGACTCTTTGTTTTTCTCTTGCTGCCTTTAGAATCCTCTCTTTATTTTTAACTTTTGCCATTTTACTTATAATATTTATGTCTTGGTGTGTGTCTGTTTGGGTCATCTTGTTTGGGACCCTCTGTGCTTCCCGTACCTGGATATTTGTTTCCTTTTTCAAGTTTGGGAAGTTTTCAGCCATAATTTCTTCAAATACATTTTTGATCCCCTTCTCTCTCTCTTCTCCTTCTGGAACTCCTATTATGTGTAGGTTTGCATGCTTTACATTATCCCACAGATCTCACCTGTTGCTTTCATTTGTCTTTCTGTGTGCTGTTCTGATTGGGCGATTTCCATTATTCTATCTTCCAGATCACTTATCTGTTCATCTGTGTTATTTAGTTTGCTATTCACTGCTTCTAGATCGGTTTTTATCTCAGCAATTGAGCTGTATAATTTTGATTGGTTCCATTTTATAGTTTCTAGTTCCTTGTTACAGTGATCTGCATTTCTATCGATAATCTTTCTTATTTCCTTTAGCATTTGTACTACCTCCTTTTTGAACTCAGTGTCTAGTAGACTGGTGAGGTCTGTTTCATTATTTGTTCTTTCATGGGATTTCTCTTGTTCCTTTAATTGAGAGTGGTGCTTCTGCTTTTTCATTTTACTTAACTTTCTCTGCCTCTATGACTTTAGGAGAAACAGTTATCTACTGTGGTCTTGAAGGGGTGTTTTTGTGTGGGAGCAGCCCTGTGTAGACTGTGTGAGTCCAATGTTTTTGGTATGGATGCCAGCCACATCTTTTCTCAGTGTGTGCTGGCCATTATCCCCTTGATAGTGGGTGTAATTGGTGTTGTGGTGTCCAGAGCCAGCACTGGATGTTTGGCAAGGCCTCCTCTTTGCTCCATGGCTACCACAGCCCTGTTGGGGGCGGGTTCCGCTCCCCAGTTACTGGAGTAGAAGCCCTGAGGATTGGGCTCAATTCGGCTACGTTGCCCTTGACTGCATGCTTTGTCCCAAAGGAGGTGAGTGCTGAAGCAAGTGAGGTCCCTGTGGTCACAGCGAACCTATTCACCACCTGTGCAGAAGTCCATGGTTCTGCCCAGAAGCAGCCCAAGGTCACATCCTTTTCTCCATTGTGTTTATCCTAGACCTAGTGCTAGGCTGGTCCTGGGGTCCAGAGTTCTGTAGGTGCAGGAATTGAGGTGGTTGTGCTGCTGCCTGGGACCTGGGCTGCCTCTGGCTGCTCTCTCCCAGGACCTGTTCATCCCAGCTCTGGCTCCAAGCCATAGTGTGGGGTGGGCGGGACCGGAGCACTCCTGCCAGGAAAGGAACTGCTGCATATTCCTCCTCAGAGGCTGTCCGCCCAAGACGTGTGTTTCTGTGGTACCACCCTGTGTGCGTGCCACTGCTGGACCTGTGCCCCACTGTGCATATGCTGACAATGGGCTCCAATGAAGGACCACACTCACCATTCATACACTGGCAATGGGCTCTGAGGTTTGGACCATTACCACACCCCAAGCCCTCCAGTCTGTCTCTGCACAGTTAAACCAAGTTTTCTCCCAGGGCCCGTCCACCTGAGATTCAGTGCCTTCCTGCTGTTGGTACTAGCAGTCCTACCGGGCATGCATTTCAGGCTGGGAAGTGCAGCAAGTTGGCGGCCTGTCTCTCTCCACCCTGATTGCTAGCAAGCTGGCACATGTGCACTCTTTGAGAGCAAAGTTCAGACCCCTCCAGCCCCTCTATCTGTCCCATCAGACCTCCTAGCAGGCAAGGCGGGTCCCTAGGGAGAGTGCCTGTCTGTGTGGACTTTCCCTCCTATGTCCTCATCCTCTTACTCAGGGTCCTACTGTCTCTCAGAAAGGCTTGAGTTCTTGGGACAGGACCAGGAGAGGACATGATGCCTGGGATTGCAGCACCCATTATGCTATCAGACTATAGCTAGAGTCAATCATGGAGGAAGGCAGAGGCAGCCCTGGAGTACTACACCTCATCACCCCTCCCCTTCTAAGAACCTTCAGTTATGGGAGGTAATCCATTCTCGTTTGAGTCAATGTTTTCTATCACTGTTGCAGAAAACAACCTATGTGGTGTTTTGTCTAAAATTTCTATCTTGTATAAAGTATTTTGGCAGATATTTTTCCTACTGTATGTGATGATATCACAGGGAGAAGAGGCAGTTCAGAATCATGATTCGACAGGTGATCTAGTCAGACCTGCAGAGCCTTCACCCCTTCCTGGTTCACTCTGGTGGGGGTCACACCCACTCCCTGTGACAGTCCTTTAAAGAGGCCCCTACTGGGGTAATCAGCCCATTTTAAAGGTGTAGATCTGAAGCCTGACTACCACGCCCTGAGCAACAGGGCATGAAGGCAGAGATGAGTCCTCTGTTAGGACATGAAGAGCTGACTGTTCAAACGATTACTTGCTAAGAGATTAGTTTCCAATGAGAGATCCAGAGTTCCTCATGTACATTACAGTAACTGTTGGCTCAAGGCACCTGTCTGCTCTCTCCATAGACTTCCCAGCTACAGGGTCCTTCAAGACTCTAAGAGCACGTGGTGAATGGCTGGTTGTCATTTCCCTGTAACCCCCGCCACTGTTACAGACACACACACACATACACACCACACACACACACACACCACACCACACACACCACACTCACACACCACACACACACCACACACCACACACACCACACACCACACACCACACACACCACACACACACATACCCCACACACCCCACACTCACCACACACACACACCGCACACACACGCACACACACACACACACCACACACACACCACACACACCCACACACACACCACACACACCACACACACCACACACACCACACACAACACACACACCACACACACCACACACCACACACACACCACACAACACACATACCACACACACCACACACACACACCACACACACCACACACACACCACACAGCAAAACACCACACACACACACCACACACACACACACCACACAACCACACACACCACACCACACACACACACACACACCACACACACACACCACACACACCACACACACACCACACAGCAAAACACCACACACACACACCACACACACACACACCACACAACCACACACACCACACCACACACACACACACACACCACACACACATACTACACACACCACACACACCACACACACACACACACACACACACACACAGGGCCCAGAGCTACCTTCCCTGCACCCCCACACTGTTCACCACTTGTTTTGCCAGAACAGAACAAATATTCTTATGTGGTCATTTTGCCTACAGAGCGCCCACTAAAACACAGGTCTCGCGCACCCCTCCCCCTGCCTTCCTCCCTGCAGAGGTTTGGTCCACAGGCAATGGCTCTGTGAGCCGGGATCACTGTTTTCAGAAGAAGCCAATGGGGAGCCCCGTAGACCTCGTATGTAACTACAAATGGAAATCCTTGTGACACCCTTGAATAAAGTAACAAAATGTATGGAGGGCTCTCTGACAGATCATGAATACGTGGCTTGAGGAAGTTGGGAAGCTTTTATCAGTAAATGCTGACCTCACAAAGAAGTCTGTAAGAGAATTAAAACAGAGAAATACAAAGTGTGTGCATGTGTATGTTAGGGAGAGGATACAGGACAAAAGCAGGTGTAGCTCTCGCTGGCCCCTCTCTGGCGTGGCCTGAGTACATTGATAGTGACCATTAATTATACTGCCTGAGATGGTTGTTGAGACCAAACTTCACCCTGCCCGTCTGTCCCATCTCGCATTCTTTGTCAGCCTCACTGCCCACCCTACAGTTTCTCTAACATAATAAGCCGTGTGCTTTCTCACCCCAGGGCCTTTGCACATGCTGTTTCACTAATCCTCCTTCCCCTTCAGGGCTCTGCTTAAATGCCCTGTCCCAGCAAGTCCACCTTCAACCCCTGGACCCCGTCAGCCAGGTTAACTCACGCTGAGCACATTTCACACTGTGTAACCAATTAGCATAGTTGTATGTGTGGTATATCTTTTATAGTATATATAACCACATAGTGTGGCAGGATAGTTAGTGTTACTAGTAGTTTGAGTCTATCCTACCCTGTGGGCTGCGCACTTTGTGAGGAAGGGGCTGTGGCTCTCCTGTTCAGATTTGGGCCCTGGGTAACTGGCATGAACCTTCCATGTAAAAGTAAAAACCCACCCTGCCACTCACTGGGCTGGAAGGGCAGCCCCAGAAGACCAGCTGCAGAATTCATAAGAAAAGCACTTCTCACAGGACAGCTGGGCCCTGTCACGACAATGCCTTCTGTGAAGGATTGCTGCTGTTCCCACTGAGAAGCTTGAGTCTCTAAAATCCTAGACTGTCAGACACTTGCCATTTGGAATGAAAGCTGTGAGAATGAAGCAGCCCATGATCCCCAAGGGGACTTGGGTCTCTGACTCAGGGATGAAGCCCAGATGTACAACCCAGGTGCACAGCTTCAGACAAGGGGTCTCTGGACACACGTTCTTGCAGTTCCCAAGGAGGTCTACACAGCTCTGCAGGGCAAGCCTATCAACCCATAGCTTCATTCCAATTTCACCTAAACTCCATCCTTTACAAATCCTAAAAAACTCTTTCCCTTTATTGGTAAGATGCCCAAAGACTCCTTTGGTAAGCAATCAGCTCACTATAACAGGTCAATGAACCAGAGGCCAGGTTGGTCCCCGGAGGTCCCAGGCGAGAAGACACATTGAAAACAGAGCGTGGTGCCTCCTGACAGCCTGTGTGTTGTCCACGTCCCCAGCACTTGGGCCAGTAGGCTCCAAATGGTGACCAGGGCTGCAGCCTCTGTCTTCTCCAGGTTTAATCATAGACATTTAAAAAATTGAGATATAAGTCACAAACTGTAAATTCACCCTTTAAAAGTGAACTTTTATTTCAGTGGGGTTTTAAAAATATAAAAATATAAAAATATATTTACAAGGTTGTGCAATCATCACCACTATCTAGTTCCACAACATTTTCATAGTCCAAAAACAGATCCCCAAGACCCACTGAACAGTCACTCCCCATTCCCACGCAGCCCCTGGCAACCTCTGATCTGCTTCCTGTCTCTATAGATTTGCCTATTCTGGACATTTCATAGAAATGAAAACTTACGACATGGCCTTTGTGTCCGGCTTCTTTCATTCAGTATAACGTTTTCAAGGTTCATCCAACTTGTAGCACGTACCAGTATTTCATTCCTTTTGTGGCTGAATAATATTCCTCTGTATGGGTAGACTATATTTTGCTTATCTCGTCATCAGTTTATAAGACACTTGAGGTTTTTATTTTTTTGGGGGGCTATTGTGAATAATGCAGCTATGAACATTTGTATACAAACTATTGTGTGGACACATGTTTTCATTTCTCTTGGGTTTAAACCTAGGAATGGAAATGCTGGTTCATGTGGTAACTCTGCTTACCATTTTGAGGAACTGCCAGACTGTTTCCCAAAGCAGCTGCACCATTTGCATTCCCACCAGCAGTAAATGATGGTTCCAGTTTTTCCACATCCTCACCAACACTTGTCTTTTTGACTAGAGCCACCTTAGTGGGTGTGGAATGAGTGTGACTATATTTTTCTTGAGTAAATAGCTTTCCCCTCTTACTATCATACCCAAATTCAAGCGTCCCTTTAAGAACACACAATCCTGACGCATAATCACAAGCATGTCCAAGTGCCCTTCATGCTGTGGCCTGAGAGCTATGTACGTAGCGGATATGTGAAGCAGATCCAACCTCTTCCTACCTGTATGACCTTGGGCAAGTTATTTATCATCGCTCAGCCTGAGTTTCCACATCTATAAAATGGAGATGGTAATGTCTATTGGGAGGATTTAATGAGATAATATATGTAAAGTCTCTAGAAAAGTGCCTGGAAAATAAGAAGCTACTGTGTTTCTCATTATCATTTTAATATAAATTGATACTCCTGAGCTCCTATTAGCAATAGAGTGACTTAATTTGTTAGAGTAAATTAGAGAGACATAGTGATCCACTTACCATCATTTGATCTAACCAAGTGACCCACAATCCAGAAACAATCTCTAAAGACAGCTGGCCAGGGAGGGGCTGAGGCTCAGATATCTGTAATCGACCTCAAAGTGTGGTGTTACAGGCTCCAACCAGCTGGGCAAGATGGGAACTGAGCACTTAGGATGAAGCCCAAAGGATAGAAAGTCATGCCACTGCATTCCCAGTGGCTTGCATCCCCTCTTTCCTGGGGCCTCCCTTGGGAACACCAAGATTGGCCTGGGGGGCTGTCCAGATAACACATTCAGGGCAAACCAGGCTTTCCAAAGCCCTTTCCGTTTTCAGTCTCTGATTCTTCCCTCCTCAAGGCAGACTCATTCCCTCATTTGTGGAGGTTTCTTACCCCCTCCAGGCCTGGTGACCTGTTTCTCCAAAGTTGTAACTGCTCAGACCCTTTCATGGATGGTAAAGCGCCCATCTTGGTGACTACTACAGTTTATCCAACCAGCATGAGGGGTGTCACCATGTCACAAGCTCACTAGCCTTTGACTCTCAGAGTGGAGCAGAGGCTCCACACACCTTGCCATCCTGTCTCATAAATCACGGGGGGCCTGTATGAATCTTATTCACCTTGCCTAGGCTACCTCTCCCACGGTCTGGGACCGCTCGGGCAGCCCAGGGTCTCCAGGTTTCTCTGTGGAGCCCTGTCCTCTACACCTCAGGCTACTCCGAGGGCAGCAGCTGCCCCTGGAGCCGGTTAGAAATGTAGACTCTCAGGCTTCACCCCACACCCGCTGAATCAGAATCTGCATTCACACTCCAGGAGAATCGTGCTCTCAACCTAATAGTTTCCAACCAACTGACAAATCTTAGAGCAACGCCCTGGGCAGTTGTTCTGCTTAAACAGAGGCCTTTAGTCAGGAACATTCTGTTTTCTGGGTGCCTAGTTTCCATCAGCGTATCAGCCTGCAGCCGTCACCTCTCTTCACTTGCCTTCACAGCCCATCTACTCTTCCTCCCATCTGTGCGCTCACCCTCAGTCCCCAGAGACAGGACTCCACTGCCTGCACACATGCACACTCACCCGCACATGCATATGCTAACACCACCCATGTGTTCACGTGCTGCACATGCATACACTTTACACATGGATGTGTACACACACACATGCACATTTAAACACATGCTCGCATACCCACCTGAACATGCAGAGACACACATGCACACTTGTGTGCACACTTACACACTTGTGAGCACACACAGGACCCTGTTCTCAATCTCTGGGACCAGCTGAGAGAGGGAAAAATAAGATTGATTCCAACATACATCAAGACTCTCTGTAAAACCTGTGGGTAAAATACACAGTCCTCTCTCCTGAGAAAGATCGGGATTTTTCAGCCTGACTTTTGAGAGCCTGTTTTGTAAATCTGTATATATTGAGAAACAGTCAGTGGTCTGAATGAATTAAGATCAGCTGCATGGATGCTGACTGACATGGTCAGGTCATGATCACGTTGGCAGGTATGAGTTCGTGGAAGGACAGGAACCACCCCCTCTGCATTGCCCTCCAATAGGCAGGTGTCCACAACTGGAGAGACCCTTGACCTCGAGGTCTGCCCGTCATCTGTAAGATGTGACCACCCACCTATTTCAGTCTCTGCACAGGGTCCCTGATGGCCCAACGGCAGAAACTGAGGCTCTCACAGCTCACTGGTCGAGGGCCCTTCACATCTGAACTGAAGCCCCCCCAAAAGTCACACTGAACTTATGGGGAGAAATGCAAAGGAGGCAGATGCCCACCTTTTTAAGGCATGGAATTTATTTTATGTACCAACGAACACATAGTACTTACCTGTACAGTTTACAGGACTGAGATGGACAACCATCCGTGTTAGGTTATGCTAGCGCCTCATCTGCACTGTCCATGACAGCAGATACAGGCCACACGCAGCTATCTATATTACAATGAAATAAAATTAAAAATTTAGTTCCTCAGCCCCACGAACCACATTTTGGGTGCTCAGAAGCCACGTGTGGCTACCGCATTGGGCAGCACAGACAGAACATCCCCCAAGGTTCTACTGGACAGCCTTGTCTTGGATATTCAGTGCAAGCTCAGCTTTCCATAGCACAGGTCTGATCATTACTACAAGACACTCAAGTGGACCCATCTGTAAAATGGGAGTGAAAATAATGCCTAACCGTCAGAAGAAGTTATTGCAAGGATTTTATATCTTATATATGAAACACACACACAGAACAACCAAGTTCCCAGCATGTACACACATAGTGTTCTGCTGCCTGACAAATCTGAGTTACTGCTATGTCTTAGTCCACTCAGGCTGCTGGGTGGCTTACAAACAAGAAATCTGCTCACAGTTCTGGAGGCTTTAAGTCCAAGATCAAGGCACCGGAAGGTGGGTGAGGACCTGCTTCCTGGTTCATAGATGGATGACTTACTGCTGTCCGCTATCCCATGGAGGAAGGGGCAAGGGAGGTCTCTAGGGTTTCTTTTGTAAGGGCACTAAATCCAACAGGGGGCTCCACCCTCATGATCTAGTCACCTCCCAAAGGTCCCACTTCCTAATACCATCACACTGAGCCTCAGGATTTAACATAGGAATTTTGTAGAGACACAGCCTGTAGCAACGGGCTCGAGCTTCTGCCAAGTGCCTTAATGCAGGCACACGTGGTTCTCCCTGGAGTCCTTACTTTGTCAGATGTTAATAAGATATCTCTACTCTGTTAAAGGACTGAGGAAATCTAACTCTGAAATGCTTGCAACATTCCTGTCCTGCACAGGATTTCTCTGCCTTGGCTTCTTCCAAGGTATTCTCCCGAAATCCAAAGCCAGAGCTGCTTTACCCTGGTAAGGTCTGTGTTGTCTTGTTACTCACTTGGAAAGGGTTCATCGCTCACCATTGTGTTGGTAGCCATCAGCAGACGAGGGGGTAAGTGATAACTGAGGGTCCATGACATCTCTCCACCAGAGTCTTCTCCAAGCTACAGGTTGCAAACTTCTCTTTCTAGGTCCCCCATCCCCAAGTCCAAACAAACTTTTATTCTTGAGAGACTTTCATTCAAAGATAAACTGGTAAAACTCATTTCTTAGTAGCAACCACCAAGCAACTGTATTTCTAAAGACTTCTTTAGGATCAACTATCAAATGTGAATTTTAAAAGACCATCTCAAATTATCACAAAGTCACTGGGAGCAGGGGATGCACTTCTGGAGGAGGCTTTGCAATCCATCATGGCTGTGGGCCCTAGAGGACGAGAGGGATGGAGGCAGTGATTTATTCATTTAACCATTAATTCATTGTTGTTGTGATCAATTTTTCCAAAATAACAACATTATTACCTAGGACAGATATTTGGCTTTATTCTTTTGTACATAATTTAGACAAGAATATCGCCGATATTAAGAGAGACCAATACATCTACACGGACGTGAAATAAATCAAAGCAGTTTTGAAATGGCTACCACCCCAAGGCTACTGAGACATGGGGCATAAAGAAAAGCACAGGCCAAGGTCAAAGCCACGGCTACCACGAGCACAGAGGTGGAGGTCGCCTGTTTGCCTCAAAATCTTATGTTCTTATGCTGTGCAAAGAAAGTAACCAGTCCTAAGCATGAACATTCATCTTCATTATAGTGCAGGCATTCTTTTTAGGGCTTCAGTTTAACACTACAGATTCTCGAATACATGGCGCACACCGGGGGAAACAGCTCTCATGGCCAAGTGTAGTCGACATAACCTTGAGTTGCTTTCCTGTGTAAATGTGGCCATGTAAGAACGGAGAGCGAGTCCTCTTGCAGACTGGAAGGTACCTCTCTTCCTTTTGCATCTGGACCCAACTGTCCTTCCTGCCTGGATCTTGAAGGAGCAAGCACATCCAAGCCTGCGAGGAGATGGGGAACTGGCAGTCACTGCCCTCAGGGTCAAGGCTGGGGCTGGCACTGGCTGACCACTAACTTGTGAGTACAACATCCAGGCCAAGGAAACACCAGGAGAGCCGGGGCAGCTTGCAAAGTACATGCAAAATGCCCAAGGGGAATAGCGAGGTGTTCCCAGTTATGACTGCGAAGTGGGAATCCCTTTGCAATGACAGCAACTGGAACTGGAATCTGACGTGGAGAAACTCATAAAGTAGCACATGCAGAAGTGGTTAGGCAACAAAAATGCAAAAAAAGCAAGGCAATCTCTCTAGCCAAGAACTCGAATAGGAGAGACTTGTGAAATCCTCACAGATTCTTATCCCAAATAGCTTCCAGCAGGAACTCCCAGCTTGATACTCTGGTCCTTGAATAATCTCCCCCCTCTGAAGTGTTTTATTTGTTCTCCCTCAAAGTCCAGGTACCTTAGGCAGGAAAGGGTTAGACATCCTGTTTGCTCCCTTCTCTCATCAGTGTGTCCACCTGTGCAAGGGTAGGAGGCAGCAATGAAGAAATGCACTGAGCCACACACATGTTCTGGCGGGGGAAGGCATGCCGCCTGCCCACCAGCCTCCTGCCGGACTTTGATGAAACATTTTCCCACATGAATTTGCCCTGGTGTTGGGCTGACTTGTAGGATTGCCTCCATAGCTAATTTTTCCTCAAAAACTGCTTTCAGGGCTTCCCAGGTGGTGCAGTGGTTGAGAATCCACCTGCCAATGCAGGGGACACGGGTTCGAGCCGTAGTCCGGGAAGATCTCACCTGCCGCGGAGCAACTAAGCCCCTGCGCCACAACTACTGAGCCTGTGCTCTAGAGCCTGCGAGCCACAACTACTGGAGCCCGTGTGCCACAACTCCTGAAGCCTGCGCATCTAGAGCCTGTGCTCCACAACAAGAGAAGCCACCGCAATGAGAAGCCTGCGGACCGCAACGAAGAGTAGCCCCCGCTTGCTGCGTGCAGCAACAAAGACCCAACACAGCCAAAAAAAAAATAAAAAATAAAAAATTACTTTCACAAAACACCCTAGGACCACAAATGTACATGAGACTAACATTCTCCTGTCCCTCGCACTACCACCTGTGTGCTCTCACACCTGCTCCAGCCAACAAATGTAGCATCCCAAAGCACATGCACACAGGCGTGCACAAACACAAGTCTGCATTCCACCCCAAGGTAGACTCTGGAAGGCTCCTCACTGCAGTGGGCTGAGCTCTGATGGACGGATGTAGTGGCGAGACTCGAAGGGTGACAAGGCGGCGTTCTCGACCCAGCCTGAGTGACCTAGGTCCACCTCTCCACTTGCCTTCGCTTTCTGAGGGCAGGCTCAGCCCCACAGCATGTAAGATGTGTTTAATTCCCAAACTAGCCTAAAGCAGAATATTTCCAGTAACGGGTCACTGGGAGTGAAAATAAAGTGTATACGGTCTCATTCTCAGCTGCTTTTGCTTTCGGTATTCTTAACTTTTTGGTTTTGGCTTTTCACACACCCTCCTGGCCGCCTCTTCTGGTTCTGCCTTTCTCATGGGCCTGCTCCCTCTTCCAGATTGAGCCTGCTCTCGGTCTCCGGAAGAATCACAGACTGTCAGCATCAGAAGGGGCCCCCTGGCGTCAAGGTGCTTCCTGTAGCTTTTGGTAAACCTGCAGGCCTCACAGCACCGACTCACCACCAACCACTGCTGCCCCGTGGGTGCCCATGGGCCACATGTAGGCATTTGCCCAAAGGGCTTCTCAGCCTGGGCCGTGAGCTGCCCAGCTCCACAAGTATTAATACTTGTAGCTTTTTCTCTAGTTTTCTTGCCCTCCTCTCAGCCTTTTAGCAAGATGATTCACTTGTGATGATGACGTTATTTTCCCACCAGTTATTTTCCTAAATAGAGAAAACTTTAGTTTTTCATGACTTCAGCTCTGATGCTGTTTCCCAGCACTTGACCCTGAGGACAAAGGCGCATGACACTCACGGAGCTCACAACCCCCAACCCCCTCGGCAATCTACCTCGTCCAAATGCAAGTCACAAACTAGAACACCCCCCTTTGATCTAGCCCCGTGTCCTCAGACCGGATACCAAAGCATCACCCATGAGGTTGTCAGAAAAACAAATTCCCAGGCAGGCAGCCCAAACTCAGAATCACAAACTGTCCCTCCCACCTTTCCTTCTTTTTAGAATTCAGATATCATCTCAGGAGTCTTCTAAATGCTTTATTTGAGATATAATTCACATATGTGTCATAAAATCAACTATTTTAAGTGAATAATTTTTTAGTAAATTTAGTAAATGGTTATACAATCATCAGTAACAGTTCCCTCAACGCAAAACGACTCCTAGTATCCACTGGCAGGTGGTCTCCATTCCCAACCGCAGCCTCCAGCAACCAACCAATAAACTACTTTCTGTAGTTTTTACTTTTTAGGAAATTTCACATAAATGGAATCACAGAATATGTGGTATTTTCCATCTGTCTTCCTCCATTTCATGTTTTTGATATTGTAGCTTGTACCAGTTCATTCCTTTTCCTATCTGAGTAGTGTTCCATTGTATGGATCTACCAGTGTGTTTATCCACTCACTGGTTGATGATAATTTGGTGTATTTCCATTTGGGGGCTATTATGAACAATGTTTCTATAAACATTAGTTTACAAGTTTTCTGTAGACATATTTTCTCGATTTTCATGTGTATTTTCCTAGGTACCTAGGGTCTTATGGTAAATTTGTATTTAACTTTTTAAGAAACTGCTAAACTGCTATCCAAAGGGGCTGCACCAATTTCTCCACATCTTTACCAACATTTGTCATTGCCTGTCCTTTGGGTTACAGCTATTTTGGTATTGTTATTTGGTACAGTTATTCTGCATGGGAAGTGGCATCTCAGTTTTAATTTGCACTTCCCTAATGACTAAGGATGTTGAACATCTTTTTGTATTTATTGGCCACTTGTGGATCTTCCTTGGAGAGATATCTATTCAAATCCTTTGCACTATTACTTGGATTGTCTTCTTGTTAAAGAGCTTTTTGTATACTCTGAACACCGATCTTTTATCAATATGATTTATAAATGTTTTTTTCCAGTCTGGCTTGCATTCTCATTTCCTTAACAGTGGCTTGTGACACACAAGTTTTTAATTTTGATGAAGTCTAACTTATCAATTTTACCTTTTAGATTGTGCTTTTGGTGTTGTATACAAGAAATCTTTGACAAACCATGAAGATTCTTGCCTATAATTTATTCTAAATTCAATAGTTTTAGCTCTTGCATTTAGGTCGTTGGTCCATTTTGAGTTAGCTTTTGTATATTATGAACGATCTAAATTCATCTTTTTGCATATGGATAACCAATCCTTCCAGCCTCAACTGTTGAAAGGGCAATATTTTCTCCACTGAATTGCCTCAGTACCTCTGAGGAAAACCAACTGCCCATGAATGTAAGGATTAATTTCAAGACTCTCAATTGTCTCACTGAGATAGCCAGATGTATCTAGATATATCTTCATTCCAATACCACACTATCTTGATTACTACAGGCTTATAGTTAAGTTTTAAAACCAGGAAGTATAAGTTCTCCAAATTTGTTTTTATTTTTCAAAATTCTTGTGGTTATTCTGAGTCCTTTTATATTTCCATAAAAGTTTTAGGATCAGCTTATTCCTGCAACAAAACCTGCTGGAATTTTGACAGGAATTGCCATATTAATAGTGAATCTTCCAGTCCATGAACATGGAATGTCTCTCCATTTATTTAGATTTTCTTGTGTACAATCTCATACTTTTATTAAATTTATTCTTAAGTATTTTAACCTTTTTGATGGAATTAATTTCAAGTTGATGTAGTTATATATAGAAATGCAATTGATTTTTTGTATATGTCTTCTTACAACCTTGCTTAATTCCTTAGCTTTTATGTTTTATGTGTGTATCACTTAAGATTTTCAACATAGAATCATCTCATCTGCAAATAAAGATAACTTTATTTCTTCCTTTCCCACCTGGATGCTTTTTATTTTTTTCTTGCTTGACTGCAGGGTTAGATCTACAGTATAAAGTTGAATAGAAGGAATGAAAGTGGACAACTTTGAAATTCCTGACTTTAGAGGAGAAAGTTATTCTTTCACCATGAAGTATGATGTTAGCTTTTGTTTTTTTATAGATACCCTTTGTCCGGTTGAGAAAATTCCCTTCTAGTCCATGTTTTTGAGTTTTTATCATGAATGGTGTCACACTTTGTCAAATGCTTTCCCTCTGCCTTTTGAAATGACTCGTGTCTTTTGTCCTTCCATCTGTTAATATGGTGGAATACATTCATTGGCTTTCTGGTATTAAATCTCACCTGGCCATGAACCTAAGACTTTCTAAATGTCATTGGATTTGTTGAAGATTTTTGTATCTATATTCATAAGGGATACTGGTCTGTAGTAGTGTTTGTGATGCTTTTGTCTGGCTTTTGTATCAGGATAATAGGGGGCTCATAACATAGAACAAGTAGGTATTCCCTCCTCTTCTATTTTCTGAGTCTCTGAAAGATTGGCATTATTTCTTCTTTATATGTTTGATTGCATTCACCAGTGAAGCTATCTGGCCCTGGGGTTTATTTTCATGAGAGAAGTCTAGTTTCCAGCCTAATCTCTCCACTTGTTATAGATCTAATGAAATTTTCTATTTCTTCTTGACAAAGTGTTGGTGATTTGTGTCTTAAGATTTGTCCATTTCACTTGAGTTGTCCATGTGTTGACATAAAGTTGTTCACAGTATTTCCTTACCATTCTTTTAATTTCTATAAAATTGGTAGTTATGTGACCTCTTTGATCCTTGATGTTGGTAATTTGTGTCTTCTTTCTTCCTTGGTCAGTGTAGCTAAAGGTATGCCAAACTTGATCTTTTCAAAGACCCAACAATTGCTTTCATTGATTTTTCTTGTACTATTTTTGTTTTCTATTTCACTGATTTCCATACTAATCTTTATTATTTCTTTCTTTGTTTGCTTTGGATTTATTCTTGCTCTCCTTTTTCTAGTTTTTTTAAGGTGGAAGCTTAGACTTTGATTTGAGATCTTTTTAATATAAGTATTCACAGCTATAAATTTCCCTCCGAGCACTGTTTAGCTGCATCCCATATATTTTGATATTATGTTGTGATTAACACTTATTAGGAAGTGATATACAAATTTTTTTTTTTACAAACACCTCTTTAATCATCCACTTACTATCGTTTTTGCAAAAGTCCAACTTCCAGGAAGGTAACAACGAATTTAATATAAAAGGTTGTTAGTTAACTAATTCAAGCTCTGTACTTCAGATTCTAAGAAGTAACACTGAGCATATTAAGATCTATCTATGCATACAGTCCAGTAATCAGGCCAATGTGAGCTATCTGGAAAATAAACATGGATGCATTTGGTATTAAGCCACTGCATACACACACCCATGTCATCATTTAGACGGTTTGAAGACTGAGTTCCTCTTAAAGACAAATAAGAATTCTGTGAAACACACAGCTAAGTGGTTATTTAGAGAAATTCCAAGTGTACATGGCAAATGAATTGTGATAAAATACTATTCTTTTGTTCCTATAATAGTTTCTTTTAATTAATAAGCATCTTTCAAAGTTATAAAATGACATCAATTCATTTTCCAAAGTTAAATCAATGTGTGAGAGCATGAGAGAGCATCCTGTAGGTGAAAATCATTTTGGCACAAGGTACTTCCGTGTCCTGCAAGTTTTCTGTTTTGTTTTAAAACTATTACTGAGTATCCTTTCAGGAATAGAACAGAAGTAGTCTAAAATGACTTGAGTTCTGTTTCTGATGAAGCTCTCAACATCATTTGAATACTGAAGCCTGAGGGTTGTTTTCCATCAGAAAGTCATACCTAAATGGGCAACAGCAGACGGGGTCACCTGGCTGAGGTCTGAGGTAGAACTAACACAGCCCGGCTCATGAATGGGCAAAACACAGGAATGCCATGTGCTGATTTCTGAACAATCTCATAAGCACATTCACAGAACTCCAAACACAACAACTTTAATCATTTCCCCAGTTCCAAAGTCTTTTAAGATTTGTATATTGACATAAAAATTAATCTGAAGGCTTAAAACAGGAAGATTTAAATCAAAATCATTAGAAACATGAAAGCATTTTCTCACCATCCCTGAGATACAGCCTTGGAAATATTAAAATAACAAAAACTCCCTGATTTTTAAATACTCCCTAAGATCCAAGATGGTAGGTCTCAAACTTGAGTATGCACAAAATTATTTAGGGGTAGGGAAGGAGTTCTTCTAAGATTGCAGTTTCCTGAGCGTCAATTTTAGTTTGTGTGGAGCCTAGGAATCTGTATTTCTAATAACCCTCACACAGATGATCATGTAGCTGACTCTCATGCTGCACTCAAAGACACTAGCCTAAGATGGGTTAGCAGAAAGTTTCTCAGTCTTACTGACCACTCTTAAAGACCACCCATTTCTGATGATTACCAAAATTAACATGTAATCAATTCCTATTTCTTAGCTCTTTAACCCCTTTCTACTCCAGAAAAATAACTTAATGGTGAGTTACAAGCACGATGTCAGACAGTGAGGAAAAAAGCTACAAAACCTCACCTTTTAAATACATAATCTTAATATAAGTAAATGAATCTTCTATAAAGGCTTATTTAGGCTCATGACAGACCACTAAAAGTGTGTTAACTGTTGATAAGGCAAGGAAAATAAAAGCATGAAAGGAATGGGGACTAATGTGTAAGAGAAAATGGTCACGTCAGCCAACATTTCATTACAGTACACGGTACCTGCTTAGCCACCAGCTCCAACAGGCAACCTGAAGCTAGGCAGCTGCCCTTTTCTCTGCAATCCTGGTCACCAATGTGTGGTGCTAAAGTGAAAGGGAGAAATAAGACCCTCAGTGGCCTTCCCAGGAACCACTCAGAGAAAGAATTCCCATGTTGAAAAATGAAAAGTGCTCCTAGCTGCCACAGCAAACCCCACCATCAAACACACTCTTCATTGACAGTCATGCAGGACCAACTCCCGAGGCTGTAAATCCAGCATGGTCACTTGGGATACAGATTTGACACTTCTGTCTGTGAACATTTTCCTGGGGCCTCCTGACCATCCACAATAGGAGTGTAACTGAGACAGTAGTTACGCAACAGATCTTTGTGCAAAGAGAGCAGTTCTCTCACTGCTCCTCCTTCCAGGAAGCAGCCAGGGGGGTAGGGGTTGGGCAGCAGGGTCCTTGGGGGCAGGTGGGCATCCTGACTTCTGAGGTTTGAGTGTCACCTCGGTATTCGGCAGACTGGATACAATCACTTTACCAGGGACTACACTCGCCACTGGCCCTCAGGCCCAGGCTGCTCCCTGGACTTTACGGACGCCATGAGGGGTGACGGGTGACAACCCTAAAACTCAACTGGCCTGTGACACCAATCACAATGTTATGAACACGCTGTGCAGCAGGCAGTCAAAGAGGCCCTGGTGGAGGCCAGAACAGTGGAGATGCCTCCTGACTCTAGCGTGGGCCTCCGCCCAAGCACTCAGCTTCACAGGCACTCTGCAGGTACTCAGGAGCTGGCAGACAGCCTGAAGTGGAGAGCCATTGAAAGACAGACTCAGGTGAACCTGAGATGAATCTGCTCAGAGTGTCTCTTCTAATGCTTAAAGGTATCCTAGGCACTGTATGAATTAGCTTACTCCTTTTTGCAATAATGTACTTTCATATACTTCCCTTTTGGGGGGATTTTCGGCTCAAAGTCACTCAAACCAGAACTTTTTCAAAACGATACTCTGGACAGTACCCAGGGAACTAGGTATGATTTTACCATCTGAAAAAATTCATGACATAAGATTCTTAAAATCTTGTCTTTAAAGATCATAAAAAGTAAATAAATCAACACAAAATTATATTAACATGATCCTGAAATAAGATGCTTAATAAAGGTATGACAATTTACTTAAGTGCAAAGGAATTTTGGTAATATGGTTAGCTATAAAAGGAACTTAATTTTCTTGGAAAAATTAAGTCAGCTTAGAACAATGGCTTCAAATAAATTTTGAAAAACTTCTAATTTACCTTCAGTTCAGTGCTGAATGAGCATATAAACTATTAAGTTAAACCTAGGATGCTCAGTATAAGGAAAACATTAAAATACCTTGGTATACAAAAGTCCCATCTTAATAGTGTCTTTCCTCAAAATACTTAAAATGTCTTGAAATCCTACAATATCACATCAGAAAAGTGAAGCTGGTAAAGTTGGTCTTTTCTCCAAAGAAGGTAGAGATAAGAATACAGAGCAACCGTTAAGATGGGTGTCTAAAAAAAAAAAAAAAAAAAAAAAAAAGATGGGTGTCTAGCCAAAAATCATGCCTTCACCCGTTTCAGCTTGAAATTGTAAGTAGAACTGTTTTTAAACAGGAAACAAATTACAAACAATTTTAGAATATTTTAAATTATGAAGACACAGAAACTGCGGAAAAGGTTTTGGATTTTTCTGATATTAATGGTACACAATTTGAAACTTAACCTTGCACTTCATGATAAAACTATAAGGTGCATGTAAACCCTGAGAAGCAGCAGGTATGACAACACAACCAGGCAAGTCCTGACCACAGCCAAATGGATCCTGCTGGAACGTGGAACACAAGTTTGTCCTGCTGTCTCACAGAAAGCCCCTCACTGGAGGAGGCAGGGCAGAAACAGCCCTGGTGGATTCCAGTGTATTAACGGTCTGTTGGACAATGGTCGGCTGGGAGGATTTTGACTGTAAACTGAGAATATGCTACAATTTACATTTTACTTTGTTTTCTCTTTCTAAAAGCTACATCACACCACTCTTTGGTGTCACAGACAACTAAAATGCTTAAATGCCAGTTGTAAGCTCCTCCATGGAGCACAGTGTAGCAGGGAGAACACCGGTTAGGAAGAAACACCTTCATCAGCTTCATGTTCATCAGCCAAAGTAATTCTTGGTATAAGGCACCTCACTGAACCAGATGAGCAGTGGGAAGACTTCAGTGTAGTAATACGTAGAACAGACACGAGCTTATTGCTATCTGAATTACGTTGCTAGTTTAAATGTAGTATAGATTGTCACTTATTCTGAGGCATTTTTGCAAAAACAAGTTACTCTTTCCTAAGTGCTTTTAAAAAACAGGAAATCATAATATTATTCTGGATAAACAAGTTAGAAGTTCAGAGATGTTAAAAAAAATAATCATGCAAAGAAAGAAACTGAGCACAGAGATGTTTTAAAATAGAGAACAGAGACCAGACTCCAAATACCTGCCCAGGGCTAATTCTACCAGGCCTTGTGAATTTATCCTGCAAAGTCCAGCTGCTGCACCGGACAGTGCCCCCCAAAATCCCAAGTCGTAACCACCATATAACTCACATACTGGTGAAATTTAACCACACAACAGTGACCACAAGTTTTAGGAGCCATTTCAGTGAGGTGCCTCTCTTGAGGTGGCAGTATACCATATCAATTTACATTATCTGGAAAGAAACAGCAATCTTCCACAGGACTCTTAAAACTTCACTATTAAGGATGTAGAATTTTCAAGGGCAAAATAACTATGTATACCTATTTTGTTCCATAAAAGATTTTAGGTAGCTTATGAAATTATTTGTATATTATTCACATTTACAAAATATCCTAGAGGCAAATGTACATTTTTGCTACTATCTGAAGAGTATTAAAGCTGAATTAGGTTAGAATTGACTTGTTTACAGGTTATAATAAAGACTTGCAACATAGCAACATTTGTAATTCCACTCTAAAGAAGTTTAATTAAACCCTCACCTCCTTTAGAGGAAGGCAGCCTGCTATCTTCACTTTCTCAGCAGGACAAAATCTTGCTCTTGGTGTCCACACCCTCAACACTTTCCCAGGCGCCCCACTGAAGAACACAAGCAATGGCACCGTTACGCGCCAGATGCCAGCTACCATTCTCAGACAATTTGATGGTTATTTCTTTTGGGCACACGTGAAAATAAAATGAAATTCGGTTGCAGTTTAAATAAAACAGCTGGCTTTACCTGAGTGTGGGACCAATGTTAAATAGCCATACCAGAAATTAATTAAAGATGGGACATCAAATACTAAGGTGAAATTAATACCTGCAAACAACCCCGCCCCCTCAAACCATAATCAACTTTTAAAACTTCTCCGAAGAGGGACTGATTTCAGATTATATTAGAGAAAAAGCAACATTGGTGATTAAAGACACAGTGCATCAAGGCCTCACTTGGGGTGGGAGTGAGGACAGTGGTCATTACTCTCCTATTACACACAACGGCTACGTTTCATTGGGCATAACTGTCCTGTTTTAAAGATACGACTTCCCTCTTAGGCAGCAAAACTCTCTGAAAGTAGACTATTTAAATTACTCCAAATCAGGCCACTGGCTGACACTGCCAACTCTAGCACCATGTTTTACGAAAGCACTAAGGAGGCAGTTCAGTGTTCATGACCCCTATGACAATGTGAGAACATTAGCAAAACACATATGCAGACCTTTATTCATGAAGGTTATCTTCATAGTCTCCTTCTTAGTCACAATAAAATGGAAAATGTGGAACATCCCACTGACCTTTCAACGGTGCTTTTTACAACAATTTTTACATATGCTGGGAGATGCTACTGTTCTGAAAAAATATAAAAATGGAAATCTTCCCGATTGACATTATATAAGTGAAACTGTATCAAACTAAAAGATCTCAAAGATCATAAAATCAAAGCAAATCATGGCAAGGCCTGAAATGACAGAGCTGCTGTCTGTGTAAGGCCCTGACACCCAATGAAATCCCAGCACGAAGGTGACCCGCTCCCTCTGCATCAGGCTCAGGTTTGCATCACGCGCACATCCAGCATCACTGGATCCACTCATCTTTTGAGTGAGTAGGGCAGGATTCTCCCCAAATACAGATGAGGAAAAGAAGTTAGAAAGGCTAAACAATTTGCCTGAGATCATACTGATAGGTAGTGGGCAACGAGAACTCAGAGATTTGGCTCTTCTTTCAATGCTCTCTTTAGTACACTAAATTTATCCATCCCTTTTAAATAAAAATAGAAAATTAGTATTGTTTTTAAAATAATTAGTCTGTCAAAAATAATGCTCTGCCAATAAGATTTCTTTTCCATTGTAAGCTTAACAGTAAGAAAGCCCAACTAAATTTTAACACAGTGCTGTGGATTAAATTGCATTACCCCAAAATTCACCTGTTGGTATCCTAACCCCTGGCAACTCAGAATGTGACTGTATTTGGAGATATGGCCTTTAAAGAAGCGGTTAAGGTTAAATGAGGTGGTTATAGTGGGCCCTAATCCAATGTAACTGATGTTCTTACAAGAGATCACGGCAGACACACACAGAGGGAACACCATGTGAAGCTGGAGGTAGGACAGCTGTCTGCAAGCCAAGGAGAAAGGCCTCAGGAGAAACCATCCTGCTGACACCTTAACCATGGAGTTTCATCTTCTAGACCTGAGCAAGAATAAATGTCTATTGTTCAAGCCCCACAGTCTGTGGTGTTTGTTACGGCAGCCTGAGCTGACGGACACATATAATATGTAAAGCAGTATCAGAAAACAATCCTTCAGTGGTCTACCACATGTAATTTGATCAGAGCATGACCCTTTTTAAAAAATATAACTACCAAATTTTAAAAAAGGGCCAGTCACAACAGCTGAGACATTTCTGTTTTTGTTTACTTGTTTGTCTTACAAATGCATGTGAATTAAGGAGACGGCTGGTAACAGGTGTTAGTTTCCTGTGCTCTGTGTGATCTCTCCCCCACAAACTGCTCAGAGGCAGTAATTCTAGTTGTAGGACAATGCAGACTGTGGACTCCATCCCTTCAGACATGTTTTTCAGTCCTTAACATACTGCTCTCTTCTGCTGGCTGGACTGCTCTGAAAATGACCACAATCTTGTCCTTCTCCTGTGACAAATCAGATTTGGGATAAATTAAGACAAATGCAGTGGTTAAAACTACTTGGCCACGGTATTACAGGGCAACTCGAAGCAACACTTTGCTCAAATCAGGTCCCCCGTAAATAACAGACATGCACACACACACACACACAGAGTAAACACAGTCCACACAAAGTACAACTCTTGGGAAAAAAGCCACAGTCACCAGGGACTACTCTCCTCTCGTTTTTCTAGTGGGAATGCGCAGTGCACAAGTAGTCGTGTTCAGATTTCTTACAAATCCTTTAGGAGACAAACCTAAGGCAAAAGCTTTAAAGCAACTTTCACAATCTGTATCAGAGGACAATTCAGAATGCTGAATTTCAATCTTCAGTTGTTAACTGTTCATATCAATGTCAAGGTTTTTAAAAGGTCTTGGTCTTCCTTCTGTCCCTTTCACATCATAATCTGCTTTGGTTCCAACATGAAGACACAGAATTTAAAGTTACGTGTAATGTGCCAATCCTATAAAAAGGATTTTTAGGTAGCTCACATGGTACTTCAAGCTCTAATGTTCCCCCAGAGCATGAATTTTCAAAGCATAAGTTGAAAGTAATGAAAGAGGATGGAGATAAAGCGGAAGCAGGAACACGCCCACAGTACACATGGCAGCCTACTCACCTGCTGTTAATAGCCAATGTAAAAAAGAAATGCAATGAAAGGGTCCCCGCCTCTGTGTCACCACTGCGAGAGCTGACAGGGGTCAATGCGCTACCTGGTCCAGTGCCCTCACATAAAAATTAAGCAGAAAGAATGCAATGTCATTTTTAGGCAAAATGATGTGCCAAGGCAGTACCCGAAGTCCATCTGCCACTGAGTTACCAAAACCTACGAGTTTTAGGGCCCATACAGGGGCAGAGACTATCCTAGAATGTCTGGAGAAACAGTTTACAGACTCACCTGATTTTCTGAAATTCAGCAGCCTAAAAACTTACACACACACACACACACACACACACACACACACACGTATATTAATGACATAGGACAATTACTGTGAAAACTAGGAAGGAGCATAAGAAGTCTAGGTTTTATAAGAATATTAACTTAATGACATGTTTAAAGTGTCTGAAATATAAAATAGTATCTACATTCTTGTGATGGAAATTTAAATATTTCCAGTATAATTTCTCTCCAAATAAAAGATATTTATTTTTATACCTTTTATTAGCTATATTTATTATAACTTTGGATTACAATTCTCACTATAGACAGATTTCTACATTCTAGCGACTTAATATAAAACCTTTTATTATGCAACTTGGAAATAAAATACTTTTTGCTATCAGTGTACGAAATAAGGTTACAAAAAATTATCCATAGAAATTACTGGACCATAGACTATTCAAATCAAATCACCCCACTTTAGTAATTTAATTCTGAGGCGTGAACACAGCAGCTTGGAGCCTGGGCACAGCATTGAGGGTCTGAGTCCTGATGGCCTCTGTAATCCTGGACAAGGTACTCAACCCTCACTCCTTTTACAATAGCACAACATGGAAAAAAGTCATGCCTTCCTCACAATATTAAGAATTAAATGAAGGGACTTCCCTGGCAGTTCAGTAGTTAAGACTCTGTGCTTCCACTGCAGGGGGCATGGGTTCGATCCCTGGTTGGGGAACTAAGATCCCGCATGCCACATGGCATGGTCAAAAAACAAAAACAAAAAAACAGAAAGAGTTTGGCAAGGTACTTACTAAGCACTTTTGCTAGTGCTTTATTAGTGTCAAATGCTTTATTATCACAGAGCTGTGACTGTATCAAGTGAAGAAACAATGGAAAGCAAGCCCATCCCTGCAATTCTCCAATAGTGGCGACTGCTCTAGACCTAGTTCTTCAGTTTACAAACAGCAGTCAGCAACCGCCAACCTTTCGACTAAGCTTGCTTTGTTATTTTGGGGGAAAATATTTCCTGAGCTGTACCTTCGATACTACAACGAGTGATTTGCCTTCAGGAAGAAGACTGTAAGATCTCGCCCAGGGTGAACACGTGTGCTTCCAGGTTCATCTTCTCCCAACACCTGTCTGCAACTCCTCCCACCAGAGTCTGAGAGGTGGTCCTGCATCCCCTTGGCCAGGGCCTCAGCAGTGGTCATTGCAGCTGCCATGCCAAGCCTCCCCAGCCACTCTGGCCGCAACAAAAGTGACCTGTCCCGTCCTAGCTTTAACCACGGATCCTTGGGCCGAACAGGGAAACATAAAAAATGAATCTAATTAAGGGCAGGCATACCATAAACTCTACTTTTCCCTCTCACTTATAAAATTATCCAGGAAGATAAAATATACATATAATTCCAGTATTACCTACATGTCTTTGTCCTTACTACTGGGAAAAAAAAAAAAAAAGATTTTTTCACTGCAGAATTTCACTAGTTGGTATTTAAGTATTAATAAAAGCAATATATAATTATAGCAAGAAAAGATGTGAAAGTATAAAACACACATTATTTAATTCTATTTAAAACAATTCTTTTAAGTTTAAAATTTTATGATAAACTGAAATTTCTCATTAATTGCTAATCACAAACTTTCATATTTTGGACTATATAATATATTGGGGCTATTGATTATTGCTCCCTTTCTTTACAGGTACTATTAATTATCATTCAAATAAAAATTCTATTTCTTTCTGTTCCTATATATATCTGACATTTACATTTGGTGAAAAGAGGGAAAAAAGGTCTCTTAAAATCTTCAAGTAAAACTTCAAAACCTTTTTCAGAAGCACGTTTAACACATCACAGTTTGCTCATAAGCACAAAATTTACAGTCAAAAGTTGCACATAAAGGGTTTATTTTAAATGTTTTAAGGATAGGATAGAGTTACATCATAATTATAAAAATTACTTACAGAATTAACAGATTTATATTGTTTATACTTCTAAATGCAGAGAACAGGGAACTGTCTACACATTGTATAAAATAAAATTAAAATTAAAAATGAATTCAAGCTTGAAAGATGAGGTCATTTACCTAATATTAAAATGCGAACACGAAGACCTCTGAACTATACACATTCGTTCGAACTGCACTAATGATGGAAAATACAAAAAGCGCAGCATTTCCAAGGAACCACAGACATTTTGACCATAATTATTTTCTGTTACAATAATTCCTGTTTTGTCTTTGGAGAACTTTTTTTTTTTTTTTTTTTTAAGACAATCAGCTTCAAGAATGTCTTCAGGCACTACAATTTGTGACAATCAAAACAGCCTTCTAATGGGCCCACAGCGTTCAGAGATTCAAGCCCAATGCACTTCAGGGTTTGGCACGTAAAACAATAATAGAAATGAAATCTGGTTTAGAAGCAACTGTGATTGTTTTAAGAATGCACAGTCCCTTCAAATGCTGCATGACATACACAACTGGAAAATCACCTTCGGTTGGCACTACATTTGCTTCACCAGTGCATCTTTATCCTACAACCACTGAAACAGCACAGTTAAGCAAATATACAGAAACTGAAACCAAATAAAAACAAAGATAGAAAAGAAAAAACCGAAATATATTTAACATGCAATTTTAGTTAGTTACATTGAACATTCTACTTAGAATAGAGCATGCAAAAAAGGATGGTCTGCTTTTAAGGTTTTCCTTTGAAGCTTACATGGCAGCCAGACATCACGCACGCACACACACACGACACAATAATACTATAGCAGGTCAATGAGAAAGGCCAATACATTTTATACAGAGATTCATGTCTTGTGTTGTCACAAGTCCCATGATAATTTTGGAAATTAATGTTGTATTCCTAGAACAAGGAACCAACATTCCGATACCAGGAAAATGCAAGCAATGCATGCAGATCTGAAACATGAGCCTAGACGAAGCCTGAAATACTCGGCTGGGGAGCAGAGTTAGTCATGGCATCAGGAAGTGTGGTTTAAGCCACCAAAAGAAAAAAGAATGGGAAAAAAAAAAGGAAAAAACAACAAAAAAAAGACCCCTTCCCCTTCCTTCAACCCCAAAGGCAATAAATGGAATAATGATTAAAATAATGATGATAATAAATCACGTCACATTCATCTAGAGAGATCATGTGGTATTAAAAGTTGCTAAAGGTACTTGCAGAAAAACCACAATGCAAGTCATTAAGTAATGCCAGAAATGTTTCAACTCAACTGACCCAACCCTCAGGATACCTCCAAAGGACTTTGTTTTTCAGTCTGAAGTCACTGTGTCCTGTTCATGCAGTGCACGCTGGACAACACACTCTCTGGGCCACATGTGTCCACTTGGGCACAGGGAGCTGGGCTCAACCTTGAGATTCACATGCAGGAACTCTTATAAGAGCCTCCAGGAGAACAGATGACAGATCTGTAGCATGACACTTGTTTCAAGCACAGGAGGAACACCTAAGACCTGGGTACCCACTGCATGGAGAAGCTCACCCCTGGCTGCCCTCAGTGAGGCACTGGGCACGCTGGAGAGAACTGGGGTGCTGTATTTACATGGTGCGCGAGGTTACCACCCACCAGCACAACAAGGCACAGCCTTCCTGAAGGCAAAAATGGGCATCACACAAACCATGCAGAGCGCAGCCTTGAAACTACAGAATCTCTTAACATCAAGAACAGCCATGACAGACGTCACACAGACCTGGTGTTTGACTGAGATTCATATGCATTTAAGCTTTCTGCCCAAATCAGAGGTAAGATTTTCAATCTCCACAAGATTGGTTTCACATATCATCTTTCTCCTAGCTTTCAAACTGCCAGGGATCATCAAAAACAAAGTGATAGACTGATGTTCTGCTGCTAAATGAACCACTTTTGCAGTTCTATTTTAGTTAAAACCACCTTGCAGGAAAGGATTCAATGGCTAAGGGCTGCTATCAGTCACACCCACAAGCCTGTGCAGGTGACTGACCCTGATGTGGTAGGATCCACCAAATGGCATGAATCCACATCAACAGCATACCATGAGTAAGAACATACAGCACCACAAGAGGTGTCAGGAATTTAAGCTGTTATTTGTCTAGACATTCTTTGAGGGGAAAAGTCTTCTGACCATAATCATATATCAGTAATAACAGTAATAAAAATAAAGGTATCCCAGAGAACTTGTTAAAAGGCAACAACGTCATTCTTAAACTTACATTTCTAATATAAAAGCACTACGTTCTTCCAGGAACTTACCAAATACACATAAACCGCTGGTACACCGTTGCCTTTTAAATCCATGTACTAAAATTCCAGATTACTAATTTGTACAAATAATGGACCAAATGTGCCATCCAAAATACACCTGCATTGCGCTATGTGGACCAAGTACCTGGGCTTTGCTTAAAAAGAAGTATTTATGATAAAAATGTAAACAAATAATGTACAAAGCTTAGAATTAAAGGCAGCCTTTTACCCAGATTTCTAACTGTTTTGTAAAATTGTAATGTGGGTCATTAAATGTTCACAGGTAATTCATATTTGAATTTACAGTTTAAAGCCTCCAGACTGAAATGGTGCTCTGAACCTGACTTTCAAAATAAGCTGAATGTCCCAATGTGCTTCCTGTGCCCAAATTTAATTTTAAATAAACAGCAGTAATACACTGAATACACTAAATACAAATGGCTTGGGTCAGCGCTCCTGTTAAACTGGAGAAAATTATGTAACCCCCACTCCAATCCACAAAGAAAGGACTGCCCATGAAGTGTGTGTGTGTGTGTGTGTGTGTGTGTGTGTGTGCGCGCGCATGCACACAGATCTATGTGTATGTATATATACATTATATATGTATACACACAGATATAGATAGATAGGTAGATATAGATACATATATATCTCAAAAAAAGGCAATAACAAAAATACCAAACTATGCTTGCATTGTGGCAGCAGAATAACAGTGTTAAGCGTGAAGGGGAAAGTGGATAAGATCTACTACAGTTTTAAATGACTATGATACTAGCTTAACTTTTACCAGACTTGCCTGTAACTCCCTTCCAAACAGACAGACTTCTTTTAAGAGGAAGGAGTTCCTTACACAAAATGCTTTGTGTTCACATAAATCTGTACTATTCAGAACAAAACCAGTTCTGCTGGCAGAGATTGTGGGTTCGCAGGGACATTTAAGCTTTCATTAAACTGGAAAGCAATCAAGTCTTTATGTCTACAAATTATACATTTAATAGTTCCACAAATTTGGCAAAGTTCGTGATGACATCTAGGATGTTTTCACCAAATCGTAGACATAAATATGGAAATCATCATCAAACTTGATGAAATAGACAGACGGTTTGGCTTCTACTTGATGAATGACCATGCCAGTCCTTTTAGAGCCATCTTCTTTGGCATATTCCACTTGTTTGCCTACCAGGCTGTCCACAACTTCTCCTGGTTCCCTTTCTGCTGGAGGTGAATCATCTGTATTTAAAAGGGGGAAAAAAGAGAATTTAGAGTCAATTTTTAGATACACACCAACTCACATATCTATTTTAATAATTAAAAAAATTTTTTTTTAATATCCTGAATTCATCTTGATTTTCTAGACCAAGAGTCAGCAAACTTTTCCTTCAAAGGCCAGACAATACATATGTTAGGCCTGAAGCCATACGGTCTCTGTACCAACTACTCAGCTGTATTGTTGTCACATGAGAGCAGCCACAGATGATATATAAATGAATGGTGTGGTTGTGTGCCAACAAAACTTTATTTACAAAAACAGTGTGCTGATCCCCAAGAGCTAGACATGTAAATGATTTTGAAAATCATAACCAGAAATTCTTTTGGCTTATATTTAGTTATAGCTATAATGACCTAAATAGGGATGGACTAAAAGAAGGAAAGGGTCAAGAAAAAAACTAAATACAGTTGACCCCTGCACAACAGGGGTTTGAACTGCATGGGTCCACTTATACAGGGATCTTTTCCAATAGTAAATACACGATCTGCAGTTAGTTGAATCCACAGATGCAGAGGAACTGCAGATATAAAGGGCTGCCCATAAGTCATATGCAGATTTTCAACTGCACGGAGGATCAGTCTCCCCAACCCCCAAGCTGTTCAAGAATCAAATGTAATTATACAACTTCTTTCTTTTTTAAAAAAATTTTATTGAAGTATAGTTGATTTACAATGTTGTGTTCTATAGCTTCTTAAAAATAAGGCTGTTTTACTTTGAAATAATTTCAAAGCAGATAATACCTACTGGGATTACTGAGAATGTGCCTAAATGCCTAAGTATTCCTGTCTTATCCTGTGAATCCTTAAAGCTTTTTTTCCCTCAACTTCATTTCATCACACATGGTCCTCTTAACCCGGTTTCAAAATAAAAGAGATTTCCTGTGCTATAAAAATAGGTGCTAAGTGAACTCCATCCTCAGACCAATTACAACTGAATCTCAGAGGATGGCTGAGGCACCTGAACTTTTTGAGAAGCCCCCAAGAAAATCTGAGTGTTGGAAAACACTGCCCGCCCTATGACCTAGCAAGAACTCTGTAAATTCTAGGAATACACATAAAATGAGAACAAATCATCACTGTCAACAATAAAGAAACAAAGTACAAAAAAGGGGAGCCAGGGGAAGGAGCTAGGCAGTTACAATTCTATTTTAAGAAACGCCTAACAGGTCCTGAATAACTCAAGCTCTTATCCATGTAGTAACAGAGAGCCTTCAAGTACGACAACCAGGTATCCTGGTTTGCCCAAGACAGTCAGTGCTTATGCCTGTAGTCCTGACACAATGGTTAGCAGTGCACCTTTTTATTTTCACATGTATCCTGGTTTGGATCATATCATGTATCTGTATTAACAGTAGTTTGCCTCTTTGATTATAATAAATTCTCTCACTGAATGGCATAATCTGAAACCTGCTATTCTGATCTCACACAACACAAACAAACCACCTGAGCATAGTGTTATCAGTTCTTTAAAAAAAGGAAGTAAAGAGGAAATCTAAGCTGAACTCTTCTTCAACAGTGCTCTTCCATCAAGCACCAACATCATACCACACCACACTTTTGTGGCACCTCATGTGTACAAAGAAATTACAAACACATGATCGCCATACGTTTTACAGTAACCATAAGTGAAGAAGCCAAGGACTCAGAGGCCACTGCAGAGCTCTTTGTATCAGAACATCACAACAGCAAGTAACAGCAAATAAACGTCCATATCACTCGAAAGAAAGGAGTGAGAGGATAAAGACGTGGTTGGTACAGGCAATGATTTAATCTGCAAATGACCTCATACTTTCTATTATCAAGTCAACAGTACTTGCTTTGGACATTTCTCTACAAAAAAGTTTAAAACTTCATATAGGTTGGAGGAAATGTTTTTATGGTATGCTCTCATATTTAAATTCCTGCCTTTTTTACTTTCCATTACACATTTATAACAAATATACACGCACTTAAAAAAAAAAAAAAAATCTAAGAAGGCAGAAGTCAGGGCCAGATGAGCACATGAGTAGATTCAATGAGTGGCTTGTTCACAGGAAGAACTTTAAAAAAAAAAAAAAAAAAAAAAAAAAAAAAGGAACAGAGATGGTGTTACATTGCTAATATATCCAGTGTCTGTCAGTCGGCCATATCTGCCTAGGGCCAAGAATTCATGTGTTTGAGGAAAAGCTATTGAGTAGTTTAAAGAAAAAAAAAAAAAAGGCTTATGCAAAAGTGAAATTAAGAAAATAATTTTATTCACAATAGCATCAAAAAGAATAAAATACTTAGGACTATAAGAAGGGCAAAAAAGTATACTCAGAAAACTACAAAACGTTGATAGAAATGGAAAAAACTCAATAAATGAAAAAACATCCCATGCTCATGGGTCAATGGCTTAACTTAAGATGGCAATACGCCCCCGCCAAACTGATCTAGAGATTCAACACAATACCTAACAGAATCCCAGCTGACTTCTTTTGCAGAAATTGACAAGCTGATTCTAAAATTCATACAAAATTGCAAAGAACAGCCAAAACAATTCTGAAAAAGAAGGATTCACACTTCTTGATTTTAAAACTTATTATGAAGCAGTGTAATCAAGTGTGACACTGGCATAACTATAGACATATGGACAAATGGAATAGAACTCAAAGTCCAGAAATATCTCCATACCTCCATAGTCAAGTAATTTTTACCAAGGGTGCCAAAACCATTCAGTAGGAAAAAGAATAGTCTTTTGAAAAGTCTCTGAAAAGTGGTTTTCAGACAACTGGATTGCCACATGCAAAACAAAGAAGTTGGACATGACACATCATAAACAAATATTGACTCAAAATGTATCAAAGATCCAAGTAAGACCTACATGTAAGAGCTAAAACTGTAAGACTCTTAGAAGAAAACATAGGGGCAAATCTTCATAACCTTTGATTTGGCAAGGGTTTATTAGATATGACACCAAAAGCATGAGCAATAAAAGGAAAACTAGAAAAATAGGACTTCATCAAAATTAAAAACTTTTGTACTTCAAAGAATACTATCAAGAAACTGAAAAGACAACTCAGAGAATAAGAGAAAGTATCTGCAAGTCACATATCTGACAAGAGACTTATACCTATACTATTGACTGTTACGACTCAATAACAGAAAGACAATGCAATTGAAAAACAGGCAAAGGATGTGAATAGATATTTCTCCAACAAGACACAAAAATGGCCAATAACACACGAAAAGATACTTGACATCTTTAGTCATCAAAAAAAATGAAAACCAAACCCACAATGAGATACCATTTCACTACCACTAGGATGGCTAGAATCAAAAAGTCAAGTAACAAGTGTTGGTAAGGATGTGGAGAAATCAGAACCCTCACACACTGTTGGTGAGAATATAAAATGATGCAACCACTCTGAAAATCAGTCTGGCAGTTGCCTAAATGATTCAACCCAGAGTGATCACTATGCCTCATCAATTCCATTCCAAGGCATATACCCAAGAAAACTGAAAACAAATGTCCACTCAGAAACTTGTACATAATTCTTCATAATAACCAAAAAGAAGCAAAAAATCCAAATATCCATCAACAGATGAATGAATAAACAAAATACAGTATATCCAATCGAGTTGTATTTGGTTATTAAAAGAAATGAAATACAGACACACGTTACAACATGGATGAGCCTTGAAAACATAAGCTGAGTGAAAGAAGCTAGTCACAAAGGACCCCACATTATATACACCATTCATATGAAAGTCCAAAGTCCAGAACAGGGAAAGTAAATTATTCTTGGCAAAAGGGTAAAAATTTCACAACCTATGCTTTGTGCATGACTAAAAGAATAACCACTTAACCCTAATAATTAAAATTTTTAAATGTATCTGCACAAGAGTTAATCAAATATCTTGCTCTAAAGATATCTGATTTATCAAATTATTTTTGAATTATCAAAAATAAAAGTTGTCAATCTATACTTACTAGAATCGGGCATAATGCGAAGGTCGCCTTCTTTATAATCATCTAAGAGCTGGTACATGTACAAGACAGGATCTTTTTCATAGGTGATGTAAAACCATGTGTTCATTATAGGGGCACGTGCTAAGACCATTCCCCTCCACTCGTCTTTAGAGCCATCCTCGGTCTCAAACATGTGCTCCACTGCTTTGCCAATCATTGTGTCGGCTAGGTGTGCATCACTGATTCGAGATGTTGCTGGGGACAAAAAAGCAAACAATAGTTTACGTGAAAGAATCTGCTTTTTTCTTTTTTTTCTGAATTCATCTGTTCTTGGTACTGTACCTAATTAAAACTTTTAGTTTATTCAAGGTATAAAGTGTTTTTTGTTATTGTTTAATAGATAATTATTTTAAATTATGAGATAGAATTAGACTTACAGAAGAGTTCCAAAAATAATATTGTTCCCATATTCCCTTTACCCACCTTGCCTTTTAAATATCTTATATAACCACTGACCATTTATGAAAACCAAGGTATTAACCTATTCAAGGCATAGGTTTTTACTCTTGCCCCTACAACCTATTTTTTACAGTCAGAGTGATATTTGTGGCCGTTATACCAGACTGTGTTGGTCATTTGCTTAAAACACTCCAGCACTTTCCTTTCATAATTTGAATAACGAACTGCTTCTCCAGATCCACAGCACATTGGCCACCATCCCCTGGTAGCCCTCTGCCCTCCTGCTCGTCACATACTGCTTGACTGCCTTACACCTCAGCAGCATGGGCATCTTTTCCTGGGATACCCTTGGGCTGACTATGGCCCCCACATCCTCGGGGGCTGGCTCTTCCTGAGCAGATGTCCTCCCAGAGGCTTTCCAGGACCACCCGGTGAAAATAGCCCCAACAATCAGTCACCTAACCGAGCTTGATTTCTTAAAGACATTTACCACTCTCTGCAGTTATCTTGTTTTACATGTTTGTTTACTTGCTTTTAGACTGCACAGTGATGAAAGCAAAGGCCTTTCCCATCTTGTTTCCAATACTGTGATCACAGGGGTTCAACATTTGTTGTATAAATTAATTATTTCAGAGGAAAGCAGGTTGTTCTAGATGGCCTGTGTGATTAGGAACACAGGCCTCCCTACTGGTGTATCAATAGCTCTCTGCAGCCCTGCTCTACATTAAAGACATAGGTGAAAAATTACAAGTTTCATTTTCTTTTTTAATATTGGGAAAATTATGGAGGAACCTACTGATTTTAAGGTTTATCCATTCCTCACATTTTAGACAATTATCTTTAAAAAAAATTAGCACTTCTTACTCATGAGTCCTATTTTTGTCAAAGTTCAAAGGAACAAAGATTAGAATTTCTTGGTAAAGGTACTGCTATCCAATTTTATCAGGACACTGTAAACACATACGGTAGTTTTCTTTGTTTAAGTATGCAATAATTACCCAAAATAACATAGAATTCCCCACTGTGCATGACACTATAGCAAAATCCCACTAGTTTTCTTCATACCAGAAGTTATCAAACTTTCTCATCTTAGGACTCCTTTACATTCTTAAAAGTTTTTGCGCATTTGTTTATATGGATGATAAATATCAGTACCAACTATTTTAGAAATTATAAATGACATTATCTAAAAATATGTTAAAATACCTACAGAAACACATTTTTAATGAAAAATATTTTCTAACAAAAAATTAGTAAGAAATGTCTAGCTTTAAAAATGGACAGCTAGGGGCTTCCCTGGTGCCGCAGTGGTTGAGAGTCCGCCTGCCGATGCAGGGGACACGGGTGCGTGCCCCGGTCCGGGAAGATCCCACATGCCGCGGAGCGGCTGGGCCCGACTCCACGTAAAAGCTGTCCCACAAAAAAAAAAAAAAAAAAAAGGACAGCTAGAATCTCGTATCTGTTTCAGCATTCAATCTGTTGTATGTACTTTTAGTTGGTGTATAAAATCACAAAGATATGCTGTTGAAAAAATATTTTATTAGTGTTCAGATAATTCTAGGTATTCTTCTATGATACCACATCAAAACTCAACAAGTGGTAGCTTTCCTTAAAGGTTAATTGCAATGTAGAATCTGAAATCATTATCAATAAACTTCTGTCACACTATTAAATTAAAATTCATTTGTCTCCAGAATACATAAAGAACGCCTACAACTCTACAACAAACAAAACAAAAAAATCAAGTGACCTGATCAAAAAAGTGGGCAAAGGACTTGAACAGACATTTCTGCAAAAATGACATACGAACGGGCAAAAAGCATATGAAAGATTCTTAACATCACTAATCATCAGAGAAATGCAAATCAAAACCAACAGAAAATAACAAATATTGGTGAGGATGCGGAGAAATTGGAACCCTCGGGCACTGTTGGTGGGACTGTAAAATGTTAACTAACACTATGGAAAATATTACGTATGTAGGCTCCTCAGATAATTAAACACAAAATTACCATATGATTCAGAATTCCTGGTTAAATACTCAAAAGAACTGAAAGAAGGGCTCAAAGAGATATTTGTATACCCATGTTCACAGCAGCAGTATTCACAATAGCCAAAAGGTAGAAGGAACCCAAGTGTCCAATCATGGATGAATGGGGGAAAAAATGTGGTATACACATGCAATGGAATATTATTCAGCCTTAGAAAGAAAGGAAATCCTATCACATGCTACAACATGGATGAATCTTGAGGACATTCTGCTAAGGGGAAGAATCTAGTCACAAAAAGACAAATACTACATGATTCTACTTATGATGTATCTAAAGTAATCAAATTCATAGAAACAGGATGGTGGGTGCCAGGGGCCAGTGGGAGGCAGAAAAGAGTAGCTGTTGTTTTAATGGGGAAAGAATTACAGACTTGCAAAATGAAAAATTTCTGGAAACCTATTCCATAACAATGTGAATATACTTAATGCCTCTGGAACTGTACACTTAAAAATAATTATGGTAGTAAATTTAATGTTTTGTGTTTTTACCACAACGTAAAAAATCTGTTGGTCTTTGAATGGATCTTTCACCAATATGATTTGGTAACATCATGCATTGCTCATATAGAAAATATTGTATTCACTTAGTTATGCAGATCTTCCAAATAGTGGGAAACTCCAGTGTATAACTGTGAAAGGATGAGAGTGAAAAAGGCAAATTATATCTTAAGATTTTTATGAAAATTAATTTTGACCTAATAAGCCTCCTGAATGGGCCTCTGGAAACCTCAAGGGTCCTCAGACTACACTTTGGGAACTGGTACTCTGTGACATCACATGCTTTTGGGTTGACTGACTTACTTTTCTCTCCATCTTTAGCTTAAGGAAAACAAAACTGTAACTTTAATGTACTGCCTTAAGCAAATTAGGAAAGACCATTTTCTTCCTACATGGAACATAAATGAAGTCCAAATAATTTTTCAGACTAAAGTATCATAGGGAATACCATAGTTAACTATTAATTAAATTAGGCATGTAACATTGCTGCTTTGCACACAGGCCTTTGGATTTCCTTTTTTAAATTGCTTTTCTGTTTACAAAAGCAATCCATATCTACTGTTGGAAACAGAGATGGCCCAGAACTAGAAAGAAAAACATTAAGAAACCCTTAAATCCCATCACCAGAGATACTCATATATCTTCGGATATTTTGGTTTAGTCAAATCACTTTTTTATCAAGATAAAAGGTTTCTTCTGTCCTATGATGACAACAGAGCTAACACAGGTCATGTGGCAGAATGCAGTAAATTTCAAGTAAGCTAGCAGCCTTGCCCTTGAAGGGGTCAGAAACTAAAATTGTGGGTCAGAAAAAGAATGTATGATAATTACTGAGCACAAATAATTGATACAAAGGTGTGGATAATACTTTTTAAGCCCTGAAGGGAAGATTCTTCAATGTTAATTTCTAATGTGGAAAATGGACTGATGTCAAGATGAGGAGAAAAGAGGATGTGCTTCACGAGGAAGAATGTGTTCGGCTGAACTTAGACTAAAATGCCAAAGATTTACTATTACATAATTAGTTACCTTTGGTTAAAAATACAAATTTAAAGAAAGATTTCTGTGAAAACTGAACTATATTTATACAGGATGAATAAAGACAGTGTTTGCTATCTAAAGCAAGGATTAAAAAAATAACTTGCTGCTCTGGCAAAGTTAACTTGATGAGGAAGCATGTGTTCCAGGAACACAATGGCAAAAACAAAGGGGGAAAGGGGGGGCTAGGTAAGCGCCTTCCCTTGACAATTTAATCCCAAATTTCTATCCTCCAAGTGCAGATCTGCTGAGGCTCTATTTGTAAATATATAGGCTTTTAAGGACAATTCCAAAAGCATAAACCAGATTCAAGCAATAGCAGCATCAGTGTAATAATAATAAGAAAACATTTCAAAGTAAATACTCTGAAGAAAGTAACAACTTGGGTGTATTCCGTTGATCTTAAAAATAAAATCATATTTTATTTTAATCTTAAAAATAAAACCAGTCATTATTATTTAACTGACACCTTATGCCTTAAGGAACCTAAGGTATCCAAAGCAAAACTGATTTGTATGACATTAAAAAAGCCATCATTTCCCACAAACCTTGTACAAACGAACCCCAAAAATGCTGTAATAGAGTTCACATGTTTTGGTTGCTTAAATTTTGGCTGAAGGTACAATTATCACTTATATAATAATACACAATGATAAAAATTCACTTCACATAAAGATCCTAAAATAAATACATGAAATTTTTCTGAGCTATTATAATCTGATGAAATGAGCACACTGAATATTTGAGCTAATGAGAAATACTCTTACTCACCAGAGTCCAGATAAACTGAGCAAAATGTGGGAAATAATCATATTAGAAATTATTAGACTGTCGACTTCTTGGGGAACAATTTTATACGTCTTTATATCCTTCACAGTTCCTTGAACTTTGGTTTTAGAACATTTGCTGAGCAGTTTTTGTGGTTTTAGGTGACTGATTTAAATGTGTATCAGAAGTACTTATGCTCCAATTAAAAAAATACCAGTAATGCTAATAATCAAAAAGCATCCATTTCAATAATCATTTTTAAAGCATATAACGCACAAACAGTAAAGAGAACTTACCAACTCTATCAGGGAGGACTTCAAGCGCAGAAACTCTTTCATCTTTATTAAGTTCTAGTCCATAAACACAGTCAAATCCATCGTATTTTATAAGATACAAAGAAGGATTTACAGGCACCTGGTCCAGAACGGTTCCTTTCCACTGGGTGATGGGGCCATTCCCCTCTTTCCACCCATGCTGAATCCTGCAGCCTACGATGTTCCGCCGGGGCTGGGAAACAGGTTTGCTCGGCCCCACACTGCTCCGATGTTTTCTGTATTCACACATATACACACGTAAGGTATCATCTCAAAAGTATGCACTCCTACCAACACAACTACTGCTAGCTAGCATGCTCCCATCACAGATGCTCCGGGTCCTATGCTAGCTAATGTTGCCACACTCGGGGTTCAGGTGGCTACAGGCAGCCATCTCCCAGTCCCACAGCCGTGCAGTGGTGGCTCACAGGTGGGGCCTGTCTCTAGCAATAGAAGCTTCTTGTGCACCCTAACTCAGGACACGCAGAAAAACACAACTAGTCAATAGCAACTTAGCCTTAAAATTAAGTATCAGTTTTTCAGCTTTCTGAGTTTCCTTTAATTCAATCAACTCACAATTATCCAAATTAATCAAAGAAAGACAAGGGCTGACTACATGAAATAACCGCACATGCATATGGCTTTATAAAATAGAAATCCATTTCTCGTTAAAAAGAAACTCAATTTCACCCATTCTAATGCCCACATAATTTTGTCCCCACTGGCTTAAACAATAAGAATAAACTAGACATTTAACTTTTTCTTAAACTGGAGTTCAGGCTGGCTTCTATCCATGCATTTATACTATCATTACTTCTCTAGAAAACATAACCTTCAACACTTAAATTTGTAACAAATACTTAATGTAGTATTAAAAATTATTGAAGTAACACCAAACTACATTCTTTCTCAATTACAAACAATCGAAAAATCTACATACAATGTTTACAAGTAGTACACCTGGCTCTCAATATCAGGGAAAAAAATCTTCATTTCATGTAGAAATCCAGAGACAAGGGACAAGACTTGGCTTGAACGCAAGCTGAAGGCCAAAGCCATGCTGGCACATGGATGCTGCTATATGCCAAGAATGAAAAAATTTAGGGAGCAGAAAAGAACCCACTCATAAGAACCCAGAGCTTATGTGGGCATAAAGCTCTCATCTGGTAAACCACAAATAAAAGTGGTGAACAAATGGCATAAATACAAATAAACTTTTAAAAACAAGTAATTTATTGTAGCCTGTAATATTTAAAACTACAGTTGTATATATTTTAAGTAGACCAGCTTGGTAAACTTAGTGGTTTTGTGAAACAGAGAAACAGGTTACAACAAGATATTAAAGCTGTCTCAAGGAGGCCTAGAATCAGTTGACACAGTCCTTTACCTAAGCAAGATAGGGAACACCATTTGGGGAACACCTCAGAAGGAAAACTTCTCCAGTTGGACTGTAAAAGGGTTCACAAGTTTATATGCAGGACATGAGACCAGAAAACGCTGTGTCTAACCCAGCCCTTAAGTCTCTGCAAACACCCAGCCAAATGGCCTTCCAGGAAAGGCAGAGCCCTGAACTGAGGACACATACTGAGAATAACATCCTGAGTAGGGTGAGGCCCGTGGGTAAAGGAAAGATGAGGTTCAGATGCTTACAGGGTGGGCCCAAAGGAGGCTGACCTCAACAGGTATCACATAGGAGACTATACAGAGAAACTTGAGTATGCCATGGGAATACTGAAGAGCTCTGCAGCAAGGATAGCTGTCCTGGAATACTCTCACCCCTTCTCATGTACAAAAGTCTCGGGAGAGAACCATGGTGGCACCAATGGGCAACGGAGGCAAACCCAAAAATATGCCCACAAGGCAGATGGAAATTACCACCTAACATTATGCACATAACAGAGGCCATAAAAGAGGAACTTACATCAAAAACATAAGAGCCCAGATGAGAGATAGCTACACAAGAGAAGATGTGAGAAAAATCAGACACAGTCAACAAACAAGCAGCAATTTGAAAACTTTTCAGAAATGAAGGCTAAAGTAGAGGAACATGGAAGAAATTGACACCATGGGGCGTTTAAGGAAAACAGATAATAAAAAAGAGACAGATGGGAACAGATATGAAATTCCAACTTCCATGTAACAGAATCACCCAAAAGCTAAAATCAGAGGAACAGAAAGAATACTAAAATAATTCAAGAAAAATATCCAGAAATAAAAGACTTAAATGTACACACATGCCCCTGGGAAAACTGACCCAGAACTACTGACACTAAGACAGTCTAGTGAAACAAACAAACTTTAAAGAAAATAACATCTCGTGGGCATCCAAGCAAAAGAACTGCATCATGTGTAAGGATAATCACATGTGTAAGGAAAAGAAAATCACACAGTGACACCGTGCGTGTGCCACCAGATAACCGAGTGACAAACTTAAGGTTCTCAGGAAAGAAAATGTGAGGTGAGGGTTTTACAGGCAGCCAAGAATTCTATACTGACCTCCAAGTAAAAGTATACAGATAAAACTGTGTAAACACAAAAGAACGCGGGGAATACTGTTCTCACAAATGCTTCCTGAAGAAGTTAACAGTTGGCCATCCATATCCATGGGTTCCACATCCTCAGATTCAACCAAACATGGATAGAAAAATCCCAAAACTCCAAAAAGCAAAACTTGAATTTGCCATACGCAGGCAACAATTTACCTGTCATTTACATTGTATTTACAACCATTTACATAGTGTTTACACTGTATTAGGTATTATGAGTAATCTAGAGATGATTTGAAGTATATGGGAGGACTTATGTGGGTTATGTGCAAATACTATGCCATTTTATATAGGGGACTTGAGCATCCATGGATTTTGGTATGGTGTGAAGGGGTCCTGGAACCAATCCCCCTCGGACACCAAGGGACGACTGTACAGGACAGAGTTTCAGATAATCAGGAACGCCTGGGGACTTCCCTCATGGTCCAGTGGCTAAAACTCCGTGCTTCCAATGCAGCAGGCCGGGGTTCGATTCCTGCTCAGGGAACTAGATCCCACATGCCACACCTGAAGATCCCACGTGCCGCAACTAAGACTTGCTGCAGCCATATAAATAAATATTAAGAGGGAAAAAAAGAAAGAACACTTAGAAAAGTTTCAGCACAGAGCTGATAGTAAGCAATGAATATCTCTTACTATAGAACAAACACAGGAACAAGAGAAATAGAGTAGAATTTAACTATTACCTGCTCTGAAAATACAGTTAACACTACTCTGAAAAGGGGAATGAAAGAAGAATATGTAAAGTATAAGAAGCTCACCAAGCAAAAGAATATTACTTGGAACAAAGTACCTGATATTAAATGGAGAGAGAAAGGAGAAAAGCAAGAGCTAAATTCAATATTGTTCATAGTAAGGAACCAATCTATATAACCTTAAATGAATTAATAAGATTAATTTTTAAGGACTTCAGTATAAAACTTAGTGGAGAGGAAAAAACCTTAATAACATATTGAGTCTGTAACTTGTAACTACTACTAATACTCAAACCCGAAAGAAAGTGAACCTCAAGACCTTTTCATAATCCCTGAAAATGTGCCACTACATCCAACTGGCCCTCTGTAGGGATATGGCTGGTGAAGGTGATTATTCCTCCTTTAGAATACAAGAATCTTTGCTAGCATTATGTTTTTCTTCAAATAGACAATTACCTATCTTCTTTTGATCTTTAGGCAAAAGTCCTTGTGTTTCATCCTGTGTACAGAATCAGGCTTTCTTCACAGCAAAGGCAGAGGTTGGTTCCCAAAACTCACTGAAGAAAGAATTCAGTCATATGCACCATTTTGTAATTCACACAGACATTCCATTATTACTACCAAAATTATAAGCAAATTCAGCATCTTCACCAGTGTGATGGTTAATTTTAATGTGTCAGGTTGGCTGGGCCACAGTATTCAGGTATCTAAATCAAGCATTAGATGTTTTCTGTGAAGGTATTTTTCTACATGAAACTAAAATGTAAATCAACAGACAGACTGACTTCCATAACATAGTTGGGCCCCATCCAATCAGTTAAAGGTATTAAGAAAGAGTGTTCGCCCCCCACAAAGAGGCAATTCTACCTTCAGACTCAAGTGGCAACATCAGCTCTTCCCTGGATCTCCAGTCTCTCTATGCACGCACCATTGGTGCTGTTTCTCTGGAAAACACTGACTACAAACAGCAAAGATTCCATCCTAGATTCAGAGGCATGAAATTTTCTACTACTATGATTCTCAACAAAACCAATATAAACTTAGCCATTGATAGCAGGAAAGGGCAACTGGAAGACTCACAGCAGTGATTTTCTAGTACAGTCACTCATCCTTTCTATACTCATTAGTGGCATTCTTCTGGAACCGCAACTGCTTCTGAAGAGGGAGACACTTGATGCTTTCTAATCACATTTCAGAACAAGCAGTTTTTATCCTGGTCACCTCCAGTGGTATAGTACACAAGGCTCTCCTCCATCTTCTGGACAACACAAGGGACTCAAATCTAGCCAGCAAGCATCCCTATTCAAAGTGGCTCCTATATCCTTTAATTCTGAAGAAACACAATCCCTCCTTTTTGCATGGATTTTATTTCCTCACTTTCTTTAAGGGGACTTTAATCATTAATTTTTAAAAATATTTATTTATTTATTTTTGGCTGTATTGGGTCTTCGTTGTTGTGAGCGGGCTTTCTCTACTTGCGGTGAGCAGGAGCTGCTCTTCGTTGCGGTGCGCGGGCTTCTCATTGCGGTGGCTTCTCTTGCTGCGGAGCACGGGCTCTAGGCGCACGGGCTGCAGTAGTTGTGGCACGCAGGCTCAGTAGTTGTGGCGCACGGGCTTAGTTGCTCCGCGGCATGTGGGATCTTCCCAGACCAGGGCTCAAACCCATGTCCCCTGCATTGGCAGGTGGGTTCTTAACCACTGCGCCACCAGGGAAGCCCTTAATCATTAACTTTTGCTGTGGTAAATAATATGCTTGGTCTATTCTAACATTTTGCTTTGTGTTTCTGTTTGCAATACTTTGTCTCATTTCCTCACCCCTTTCTTCCTTTATCTATACAGCTAGGATGAGCAAGGTTTCTTTGCACCAAATAAAGCTTCTAATGGAAGCTGTAGGAATCTATAGATCTTATTTCTAAACTTACAGCAATTACTTCTAACTTCCTAAATATCCTATTTAAATTCCCTGACAGTCCAGTGGTTAGGACTCCATGCTTTCACTGCTGAGCGTGCGGGTTCGATGCCTGGTCAGGGAGCTTCCCACAGCCACATGGCTCGGCCAAAAAAAAAAAAAAAATCCTATTTAAACTTACAATTTTCTATTAAAATCTACAATTAATCAAAACCTATACTTTCCCTTCCCCGGTCCAAGCAAGACTAAAAGTAACAAAAAAATTCTTAGTAAAAGAAGGAAAGAATTTTAAAAACAAACACCTTAGCACCTAGTAACCCCTTCCTGGCCACTTTCACCACACTGCTGAAATTCAGTCTTTTGTTCCAAACTGTTATTTATCTTGCTACTATCTTAAAAATAATTTTCAAAAAACATTTCCTTATTTAGAAGTAAACAAGAGGATTTTTGTTGCTTTCTGCAACATTTATATTTTTCTCACGTACTGGGTTGGCCAGAGAGTTCGTTCGGGTTTTCCCGTAAACCTGAACTTTTTGGCCAACCCAATATATTTGGTCTTTCTAGACATGTCCTCTGGTAAGTCAGATAGGGTTAACAAATGCAAACTCCAAATTCTTGCAAGCCTCAAAATATTATTTTGTTCTCATCCTTGACTTGCCTAGGTATACAAGGCAGGCTCAGATTCCTTTTCCCCTCAGTACCTTTATTGCAAAAAGGTATTTTCATTGTCTTCTACCTTCCAGAGTTGAGAGATACCAGATGCCAATCTGATCCTTGCTCCTTTGAGGGTAACCCATCTTCCTCTTCAAGTTGCTTTTAGAATTTTGTTACTGGATTCTGAAATGTTACCAGGACTTGTGACATATGTTTCTAATTATCCCTCACTAGCACTTGGTCAATCTCTTGAATTAGGTAAAACAGGCTTGAATTTCAGTCTATCTATTGAATACCTTACATAATATTTTTAATTTCTATGAACTGATTATTTCTTTATCTTGAATGATTTTTCTTTTTAATGAACACACCTTCTGATATCTGAGGATAATTTTCACTTTTCCTGATTCCTTGTGAACTTCTGGGTTTAGCCTTGTCTTTGTTGAGTCTGCTGCTGAGTGGCAGCTTTCTTAACACTTGCAGATTCCTGGTTCAGCTGCCCTGTTCCATGTATGACTTTCTTTGGTGCTATCAGTGTTCCTCAGGTGCCTGATGATTCTTGGTGTTCATACTTCAGATGCAAGGAAAGAATAAGTGGTATCTGTAGCTGAGATGTATTTCTTCAGGCCAAGTCAGGGTCCCTGGTGTCTGAGTATTAAGTACAGGTTCTGATAAAGCAGCCAGGACCCAGGGAATTGTGAAGCAGCTGAGACTGAGTAGCAACTTCAAGTCAGGGGAGGTAAGGTGAGCATCTACTGCTTAATGGTTTCTCACCCATAATGATTCAGACGACTGCAGCCAGTCTTTGCTCTCCCTGACCTGAATAGATTCTAGGGGTCTAGTTTGAACATTTAACTTTTTCAACTTTTTGGAGGTCTCCCTTTGCAGCTGAAAGTGGTTGGGAGTTCCTTGGCTTAGCTGAGTTTTTATATAAATCTATTCCCATCTGCTGTATATCTTGCAGAGATTTCTCAGTGTTCTGGTCTGCTGGTAGGATGATCTTTCTACACCAATAACAAAAACTGCAAATTTAATGCAAATTACAATGAAGTACTATTTTCTAACTGCTTACAGAATAAATACAGCCCTCCTAGTGAACAATCTGGCAATCCACTGTCCCAGTAATTCCAGGTCTAGGAATTTATCAAAAGAAAACAGTGGACAAGCACAAAGCTACAGCTACAGTGAAGTTCTGAGCAGTGTTCATACCAGGGAAAACTGGAAATAAAAAATGTTCAATAGGTCTCACTGAATTAATAAGTAATAGTGTATCTATATGATGAAATAACTACATAGCTATTAAAATCACAGAAAAAACATGACATTTTATTCCTTGGCTTGTAGACACATCACTCCAATCTCTGTCTTCACATAGCCTTTTCCCCTATAAGTCTGTGTCCAAATTTTCTTCTTATAAAGACACCAGTCATTGAATTGGGGGACCTCTGTAATCCAGTATGACCGCATCCTAACTTGATCACATCTGCAAAGACCCTATATCCAAATAAGATTACAGTCAGTTTCCAGGTGGACACGAATTTTGGAGGACATTATTCAACTCAGTACATACATCCCTCAGAGTCGTTGCAAGGAATAAATGAAATAATGTTTCCAAAGCACTTAGTACTGTGCATGGCAGGGCACACAGTAGGACACACAATTATCCATACAGATATGCAGAAAAAAACTTTTAAAACATACATTAAATTATTAACAGGTGTGATCTCTGGATGATGGCATTAAAAATAATTAAGTTGTCTTCCTCTGAATTTACCTGTGTTTTCAAATTTTTCTATGACTTAAGTATTTTACTTTCATAGGCAGATAAAACAATTTTTAATTACTCTTAATGCAATGGATGTCCTAATTCTGCAATAAACTATATATAAAAACAGATTTATACATATTAGTGTTATCAATTCCAAATTTTATTTCTGTTGCCTTTTTTTTTACATCATTTCACTAGTTCTAAAAGAAGAATTCAAGGAGATCTAATATAGATACCATTTCTGCCCAATTTATTTAATAAACAACTTAATTTGATCGAAAGGAGGAGGTAAAAAAGAATGAATGGATGGGACTTCCCTGGTGGTCCAGTGATTGGGACTCTGCGCTTCCAAGGCAGGGGGAACGGGTTTGATTGCTGGTGAGGGAACTAGGATCTCACATGCCGCGTGGCGTGGCAAAAAAAAAAAGAATGGATGCCTCAACGAATACTAAAGACAAAAACAGTAATTAGAATATACTACTTTTTAAAATCATCAGTCAAGCTTTCCAATTATTGCACCTTGAATGCCTAAACTGTTCAAATACCCTTGCAGCCGAAGTTTACAAAGAAGAATGTTTAAAAATATTTTTAAACATATGTTAAAATATTAAATATTATTTAATATTAAGTGTAGAAATATGTAAGTTTTTGATAAACTGATTTAAGCTCTTCCAACTATAGCATCTACTAGAAGACAAGGTTTAGAACTTCCCTAAATTACAAGAAATATACTAAGAGTATCTAATATTGGGCAAAATGTTGATAATTGCTGAATCTGGATGATAGGAATTCGGGATTTATTATATACTACTTTATTTTTGTGTGTATTTGAAATTTTCCGTACTAGAAAAGTTAAGAATTATATATTAAACAAACTCTAACATTTTACTTTAATTTCTAATTGCTAATTCAGATTCAAAAATCAGTAAGAAAAACTTTAAGGGGGGACTTCCCTGGTGATGCAGTGGTTAAGAATCCGCCTGCCAATGCAGGTGACATGGGTTTGAGCCCTGGGCCGCAAAGATCCCACATGCCGCGGAGCAACTAAGCCCGTGAACCACAACTACTGAGCCTGTGCTCTAGAGCCCGTGAGCCATGACTACTGAAGCCCGCGCATCCAGAGCCCATGCTCTGCAACAAGAGAAGCCACCGCAATGAGAAGCCTGCACACCACAACAGAGTAGTCCCCGCTCGCCGCAACTTAGAGAAAGTCCACGCACAGCAACGAAGACCCAACGCAGCCAAAAATAAATAAATAATTATATATATATAAAGAAAAAACTTTAATAAAAATTAAAGCTTACTTACATGAGTTGAAATAGTATATATAAAAGCAGACAATAAGAATATGTCAGATTACTGGAAGAAGATATAAAAAGAACACAAACACACGTGTGTCATCTCTGGACAGTTCAATCTAAGAATAGTACAGGGAATTCCCTGGTGGTCCAGTGGTTAGGACTCCTCACTTCCACTGCTGAGGGCCCGGGTTCAATCCCTGGTTGGAGAATTAAGATCCCACAAGCCACACAGCATGAACAACAACAAAATTTTTTTTAATAAATAAATAAGAGCAGTACAAATAAGGATGTGAGATTAATGATTTAAAGCAATGAACTTTTAAAATTTAAAATAACAGTTCCTTTAATATGGTAATGTTGTTTTTTGTTCTCCCTGGATATATTATTTTTAACAGCCTTAGTCTCTGGTATTTTCTTTGGAAAAAAAGTCTAAAATGTTCTTAACTATCATTTACTAGGTAGTCAATAAATAAACAGCAATACTGTAAACAAATACCAAGACACTTCATTCAACTGAAGACATATGGAATTACATAGCCAAGGGCAAATAAAAAGCTGCATCCCGTCAAGATCCAAACAATTCAAGGATAAAAGCAGAGAAACAAGAATTAAACATCTATAATCACTTTCCTTGTTTCTTATCTCCAGAAGCTATAAATGGCTTTTCTTGTAGTTTCAATGGGAGAAAATGGTGACCAAGTACACAGCATCCAATCATCCTTCATTGCTGTAATTTTGTGTACTCATTTCCAAACAACTTGACTTAGTTATCTAACGTGCTTTAAGATATCAGCTCTGATAATGGTCTAGGCCAGTGCTTCTCAAACTTTGGCTTGCATTGAATCATCTAGAGAGCTTTTGAAAAAAGATACCCAAGCCCTGCCCCAGAGACTCTGGGCTCCATTCCGCAGGTCTGGAGAGTGACCAAAGACTTTCTAACAAGCTTCCAAGTGCTACTGCTGCTGGCACCAGACCTTTCTTAGTAGAGCTGATCCAGAAAAAACACTAATTTCTATCCATCCATGTGCCCAAAAAAGATAAACTGAGAGTGCAGAAAATATTTCTGTACTTTGCTCAATACTTTAAATAAGTTCTCAATGTACCATTCCAATTATTTGGTCATCAAGAAAAGAATTCCTAAGAACAAACTAGTGGTTACCAATAGGGAAAGGGAAGTGGGAGGGGAAAAATAGGGATAGGAGATTAGGAGGTACAAACTACTATGTATAAAATAAATAAACTACAAGGATATATTGTACAGCACAGGGAATATAGCCAATATTTTATAATAACTATAAATGGAGTATAATCATTAAAAATTGTGAATCACTATGTTGTATACCTAAAGCTCACATAATATAAATCAACTATACCCCAATTAAAAAAAAATCTGTTTTAAGACCTTTCATCTTTTATCTAGACTCCCTTATTGACTTAAGTTGACTACTGTTTCTCATCAGTAAATATCTTACTTTTATAGTCAATATTTAAAGGCACCATACTTCTTCAAGTTAAATTTTCAACCATTACAATTCTACTATGAACCAGTAAATGACTGCCACACACCATGTACTTTGGTGTATGAATTAATTACTGACCTCTTTCCTTATTCTATTTAGTATTGTGAGATAACAGAAGTTTCCTGACTTTGTGTTCCAGCAGATTTCAAAAGAAACTATTAAGGCAAATAATTATCTTTCTGCAAAATGCATACCAGCAAGTCGAGAGAGAAAAAACTGCTTCTCTAGTACTTGTTGCTTGATAAAAGTTCTACAGCTGATACGGTCATTCCCAGCTTAAACTGGCAATATAAAAACAAGATGGAGAAAGTCAAGTTTTCCATCCAAATCACTATGGTTTTTTCATTATTTTGTCTACACAGTGTACACCCTGAGGATATCAGAGATGTCCATGGCAAACATCCAAATGCCTCAAGGGTCTTCCAAAGCACTAGTCACTTTCACTGGTGTTAATAACAGTTATTGGCAAATTGATTAAAAAGTATTACATATTTGACCAATTTAAGATTGTCAATACCATGGATCATTTAGATGCTTGCTCCAACTGTTATCTAGTCTGTGTGTTTAGGACAGAAATAATATATTTTTCAGATATGAGACAACAAAACATACAGTTCAGGAAATAGAATGTGGTAGTTAATATGGGCTTTAGAATCAGACTGTCCTATTTCTGAATCCTAGCTCAGTCACTTCTTATACGTATGACCTCAGACAAGTTACTTAATCTCTCTGTGCACGGAAGAATTCATGATCCCTACCTGACAGGGATGCCATGAACACTAAATGAGACTACACCAGGGACACAAGGAGGAGGATCACAGTGACAGTTTTATAAGATACTAGTATTGGTATCTTATAAAATGAAAGGAAAACATTCCCTGGAAATCCTCAACTTAGCATGTAACAGCTCATGATCCATTTTCTAAATGTACATTAGTAGGAAATACACCAAAGCCCAGTCATACCTTCCAACAGTACCCTGAAATGTAAATCTATCCACTATTCCAATTAGGAAGAAAAGAGCCAGATTTACATTTGAAAACTAAAACAAAGAATCACTGTAGCTAAATTCACCTTACATGTCCCCCAACTACACTTCCCTTCAAGATGTAACTTCAGTGCAGATTTCCCAAATAACCTCCTGGGAAGCCAGGAAAGGCTTGTCCACCAGCTTGTCCCCCAAACACACCAAGGACCCTAGCCCGCAAGAAGTACAAAAGTGTGTTTCTATTTACTTTAAAAAATGAGAACAAGACTCAGCTACACAACATTTCTGGGTGCAGAGGTACTGCTCCAAGCACTGGAGACCTATTACCTGAATCCCCTAGCACCCACGGGGACGGGAGGTGCCGTTCTCAGGACGGTGGCTCTGCCAGCATTTGTTTCCTGGGAGTTCCTGTGACTCTCTCAAGCAAGCAGAGGCATCTGCACATGGAGTTATTATTGCTCAGTCTCCCTATTCCAAGACGGGAAGCGAGAGGAGGCATGACCACGGGTCAGTGGCTGCACATGAGGAGTCCCGAGTGCCTTACTTTCTGGAGAGCCACAATGGGGGCAGGCAAGGAGAGTGAGGCTCCAGTTCTGCTTTCTTATATTTGTTTGCTATAAACACTTCATCTGTAGAAAGGATTCTATGATAAAAAGCTGAAAACCTTGTTGTTCTAGTCCAACACCATGACTTTACATGAGTTAAGCAGAGCACCAGGCACATGAGGGAACTTGGTAACGCCCACAGCTGAGCCAGTGGGGCTTCCCACTCCAAGGCCAGCCTCTCCAACAGCCATTATTCCCACTCACCCTTCCAAGGACAACTATTAACACCTTTCACTTGTGAAATGTGGAAACTTTTCAGTTTTTTTCCATCCCACCCATCTTCAAATTTGCACTGAGATTAGAAAAAATAGGAAAATGACCGATAACTTTTCCTTTCATTTCAACTTCTCCCTTTTAATATGTTCAAAACGTCTACCCTTTAAGTGAGACAAGCACACCTCATATTAAAGCACTAGATCAAGTTCCCTGTATCATACAACATACAGGATGAGAAACCTTTTAGCTGTACACATATGAACTTCAAAAATTGAACAGGTAGGTATTCAAGCCTTGTGTTTTAGGGGAAAAAAGATGAAGAGTTCCGGTTTTGCAAAGTTAATGTGTAATTTACTTTCATTTCCCACTGTATTTAAGTTTTTTTTCATTACCTTCTATTTGTGCCAAGAGGTGGTGTACCATTTATGGTAATGATATGATAATTAGTGGAGATATAGTACATAAATTATCAGATTACTAGATATGGCAGAAGATGTGAAGGTGATGGGCAAATAAATGAAATTTGAGAAACGCTTTATCAAACCTCAGGACTTGCCTTATCTTCATATTTTTACTTTCCAAGTCATTTCTTAAACTGAATATCACAAATATTTACATTACATATACAAGTATTCATTTAAGTAGAGACATATTTAGTTTAATCACCAACAATTACTAAAAGGCACCTTTATTCATCCAAACTTTCCACAAAAGCCCCGAGGACTCACACTCTTTGACCACTACAGTGCGGTGACCAAGAGGTACAAGCATTTCAATATGAGTAATTTGAAAATAATTGCTATGGGGAGAGTCTTAGGAGGTGCTAGGGTCAAGGAGAGTCTTCCATATTTAACAATCCACGATTAAGACTCATACAATCATAACTGATTTGTTAGAGAGGGTTCCATGGTGCAGTAGCTGTCACTACTGCACAGTAGTGGATACTGTGGATACTTGTAAAATCTATTAAATAAAATACAGTACCAGTGGATATTGTTATTTAAGATAGTATCTCAATTTTCTTTTTGGACATAACTACATTACACACAAAAGAAGATTTCAGGGAGGAAAAAAGTTGCTTCTACTCTCTAGTACCTATAGAATTTAGGATTTATAACACATTTGTCACTTAAAATTATCTTTCAACATACTTATGCTTTCTCTAAATTACAAGCTCCTCATTCATTTGAAAATCTTATAAAGAAGTGAGTGTGCCTGGCAGAGTGCTAGCCAGGTCCTCAATGCACAGGGATTAGATAGCACACCACTACTCAGCATGCAGCAAGGCTATATGTGACGCTGGCTCCTGTGAGGCAAGACCTGCTCATACACGGAGAGAGCCTCACATAGATGACCTCATATCTCATGTAACCAAAGGCCACAGTTTGCTATCTAAAAAGGCAAGTTTCAGAATTGCTTACTTGTGGGATGTCCGTTTCTTCATCATGCTTGCAGATACACCAGCATGGCCTAAAAGAGAAGTGAGTGTGAGTCAACGAAAACTGAATAAAAAATAGTTCAAACTCAGGAAAAAGTTAACTTATGAAAAACTGCTATATAAAGTATGAAGTTAAAATAAACCACAAGAGAATTCCCTGGTGGTTTATGGTTAGGACTCTGCGTTTCCACTGCCGAGGGTCCAGGTTTGATACCTGTTTGGGGAACTAGGATCCCACAAACCACAAGCCGTGGCCAAAAAAACCCACAAACAGCCAACATGTAACAAAACCATTTGTTCACTTATCTTTTAAATAGGAGATATAAGGGATTCTGGGAAGATAAAATGACAGAGACAGCAGTTTATCTCCCTAAATCAGCCATAAAACAAAACCAAAATCACACGGACAAAAACTGCAACAAAAAATGACAATCCTAGTCATAAAGAACTAAAAGGTACAGAACTTGTCTTCCTGCCACAAACAACTAGAAAATGGGACAAGAGATATGACACATCTGGATCCAAATATCAGGACAACAGGCAGCAGAGGACTATGGAACCAGGGAGCAGAAAACCCATGCAGAGGTCCCCACACCAACCAAGTGCATCCCGATAACAACTTGTGGATGATGGTTCATGAAGGGAAAACCAAGAACACTGTGGTTCTGCTACACTGAGAGTCAGATGGGAGTTGCGGAGGGAGAGGTGGCTGGGAGTTGTGGATCTGAGTGCTGGCAAGGAGAGAGATCTCAGAGGGAGCTCCAAACATCTGGAAGGGGAGGGGTGGTCTTAAGTCTGGCTAGATATTAACCTGCAAAGGCATGAGGGTTGTTCAAAGTCCATCTAGCCACCTCTCTGAACACACAGGGCAGTCAGTAAAAACCATAAAAAGATAATCCGTTAACCAGAAGGATGAAGTAGCCCTAAGAAGAAAAGCTGCTATAGACCTATCCTAGCACCTGCTTGCCAAAACAAACTCCAATATTCATTAAAGGACATCAATAAAACCCAGTGCTCCACAACACACTTCAAATGTCCAACACCCCAACTAAAATTATTAGACCTGTGGAAAAGCGGCAGACTGTAACCCCATAACCAAGCGGGTTTTTACCAAAACGATGTAATTAGCAGGCAAGGATGTTAAAAGAACTATTAACAACTATGATCAAATAGCTAAAGGAAGACAAAAACACTTAAAATAGAAAAATGGGGGTGGGGTGGGGAGAAGAGAATAAATAAATGAAACTGGTGAAAAATACATGATCCAAAATGAAAGAAAAAAAAATCACTGGATATGATTAACAGCAGATTAGACCCCACAGATAAAAAACCAGTGAATGTGAGACATGGCAGTAGAACATATCTAAAACAGAACACAAAGGAAAAAACTGGGGGAAACAAACAGCCTCAGTGACTTGTAGGACAATATCAACTAGCCCAACATAAATGAAATGCACTCCATGAAAGAGAGGACCAAGGGGTGAAGGAAGAAAAAGTCTGACAAAAATAATGGCAGAAAGTTTTCCAGATGTGGTAAGTACATAACCATGGAGTCAACAAGCTCAATGAAGCCAAAGTAAGATAAAGACAAAGGAAAAAACCACACCAAGGCACATCCTAATCAAATTTCTGAAAACCAATGATAAATAAAATATTTTAAGCAGACAAAGAATAAAGACACCTTAAACTTAGGGAAACAGAAAATACTAGCTCCAGATTTGTTGTCAGAAACAATGTAAGCCAGAAAACAGTGGAATAAATCTTTAAGGTGCTGCTAAGATAAACAAAATAACCTACCTGTGGATTCAGAATACTATAGATAGCAAAAATCTTTCCAACCCCAACAATATTGATAATTTCATTAAACATAGTCTAAATGAATCAATTAAGAGACCATATAAAGAAGGAAGAGATGATTATTAACATCAGACAAAGTAACTTCAGGACAAAGTTATCAGGGATCAAAAAGGACATTCCAAAATGACGAAAGGATCAATCAAGAAGCCATACCAGGGAGTTCCCTGGTGGTCCAGTGGTTAGGACTCCAAGATCTCACTGCCGAGGGTCTGGGTTCAACCGCTGGTGGGAGAATGAAGACGCCACAAGCTGTGACGGTGCAGCCAAAAAACCAAAACAAAACAAAGAAAGGGAAGCCATAACAATCTTACATGTATATGAACCTAATTATAGAATACTGAAATATATGGACTTCCCTGGTGGTGCAATGGTTAAGAATCCGCCTGCCAACGCAGAGGTCACGGGTTCGATCCCTGGTCCGGGAAGATCCCACATGCCGCAGAGCAACTAAGCTCACATGCCACAACTACTGAGCCTGTACTCTTGAGCCCACGTGCTGCAACTACTGAAGCCTGTACACCTAGAGCCCATGCTCCACAAGAGAAGCCACCATGAGAAGCCCGTGTACCACAACAAAGAGTATCCCTCACTCTCTGCAACTAGAGAAAGCCTGCGCACAGCAACGAAGACCTAACGCAGCCAAAAATAAATAAATAAAATAAATAAAGAACACTGAAATATATAAAGCAAAAACTGACAGAATTCACAAGGAAAAGTGACATACTCATAATTGTATTTAAAAATATGAACGCTTCTCAGTAATTGATATAACAAGTGGCTAGGAATATCAGAAAGGATATAAAAGACCTGAACGTCACAAACAGCCAACTAGGCTTAGTTGACATTTACAGAATGCCAATCCAATATTGTCAAAATAAAGATCTTTTCCAAGTTCACATGGGACATTAACCCAGATACACCATATGCTACTCAGAATACAAACCCTCAATACACTTAAAATAACGTGAAATCATACAAAGTATGTCCTCTAACTATATCAGAATCAAGTCAGAAATAAATAACAAGGTATTTGGAAACACCCCAGTATTTGCAAATTAAACAACAATCTTCTAAAACTTCATGGTTCAAACACAAAATCACAAAGAAAATTCAAATATTTTGAATAAAAATATGAAAATGAAAACAATCTATCAATATGTGTGGAATGATGCAAAAGCATGCTTACTATATTGATCAAAATTCACGCTAAGTAACAAGATCCACCTGGGTGGAGGAAGAATGCTTCTGGGTTTTCTGCAAAGTTCTCTCTCCTTGGCTTTACGTTAAGACATGCAATTTTTAGACATAAATTTCTGTACTTACATAACATTTACAATTCTAAGAAGTTAAATGAAAAAGGAGATATATGGTCAATTGGTCTGTGTAAGATTGTCCATTCTACTTCATAGATAAAAACAGTGAGACATTACCCCAATTGCTCAGAGAGCCATTCTCCCCCACTTTCACCTAGCATGCTTATATATATACAGTGCACGAAGTGGGCAGCTCATACATGAAGATGAGATACAGACTGAACAGAGAGCAAATCTATCCAGAGCATCCCTGGAACATCCCTATGGCTTACAACAGATGCGTATAACGATATAAAAAATGCAAAAGTAGACGTGAAAATACAGGATTCGATCAAGATCTACTGGAATTGTACCTGGTGTCAGGATCCCCTCCTTCCCTTCACCACTAACTATACAAGGAAAGGGCAGCTGACGTTAGCATTTGGTACACCCCCGGCCTAACACCCACACGGCTCCCTGCATCCTAGACACTTAACAGGCCCCAGACATCGCCACACTCCCCACAAAGCTGACTTTCCCATTTAGATGAGTACCGTGACAAAAACAATCTTCTGATCAATCAAGAAAAGGTAAGCCGTTTGTAATTAATCCTTAATTCTTAAGTATGAATGGACAATGAACAATAGTCAAACAAAACAAAAAAACAAACAAAAAACCCAGTGGTATGAGAAAGATAAAAATAAGCATCACTGTTTGTAGTTCCAAGACCTACGAAGATTAAATAAAAGAACTGGTATCCTCAGGAAAACTGAAGATACTATAGTCATAAAATGGGAACAAGTGGCTATAAAAAGGGACAACAAGAGCTCTTGAAAATTAAAATAAATGAAGAGAGAGAACTTTCCATTTCCAGTCCGGTATGTTAGGAGCTTGGAAGTTATCACTCTGTCCTAACAAGGGCTGAACAAGCTGAAAAATCAACAACTCTTCTTAGATTGGTGAGAGAAGTGAGGTTACAAGGAATCACTGTCCCCAAAATTGGAGACACAGACAAGCAGATACAGAGAATCACAATTCATGGTAGCAGAATCCTCTGCAGGAACCAGTACCTGGGTAGGAAAACCTGAAAGGCAATTGACTAACTGCTAGAGGCTTGATGTGGACAAGTCTGAAAAATAAAAACTCCAGGGGACCTAGTCATGGGAAGGAAGGGGCTCCACATATTTTTAAGTTTTACCTCCAGAAGCACCATCAGGTTCTCACAGTGAAGAGCAGAGAAAAACCCCCTTATGCTTTCAGCAGAGGGAAGGGAGAAGTACCCTTTTTGAAATACAGCAAAGTATTATGTTCTTAATAAGGCCTGCCCTTGAGAGAAACTATTTTATTGGAGCCTTACTGTATCAGGGCCTAAGTGACCAGAGGGAAGGGAAATACCCAACTCCAACTCTCTAGCTGTCCCCTGGTGTGACAGGTATTTCAAGGCTCAGCCCCCTAGCCACCCTGTAGGACACAAGAGGGGAGGAAACTGAGGAGCACAAGTGAAGGTCACAGCCCGGTGAGGCAGACTCACTGAAGACTAAAACCTCATCACAGAACTACATAGTGCATCTCTCCCTCCCACACCACACCACCATATCACTTAAGGCTCATTTACCAGAGCTCCTTTTACCCAGAATATCATGTCTGGCTTTCATCAAAAACTGTGAGGCACAGTTTGAAGAGACAGAGCAAATACCAGAATCGGACTCAGATATGGCAGTGATGCTGGAATTATCCAACTGAGAACTTAAAATAACTATGAATAACATGCCAAGGGCTCTGAGTGGCTGAACCACACTGACTCTTCTTTGTCAACTCCTTCTTAGGCCCTCAGTCCCACCCCCTCTCCCCTTTCTGCATGACTGAGCTTGAGCTTATTCACAAGAAATGCACCCAAAGCAGGTAAGTTTCCTATCAACTCTTACCCTTGCCTTTACCTGATATGAAAACTGGGAGAGTATATTTTGCTGATGCAGATGGTTAGTGGACATGAGACCCCTGGCGGGGGGAGGAAAAACCCCAGTCCCATCTGTGTGGGTGTGCTTCTCCCTTAGTAATCAGATTCCATTTTTAGCTTTGGCTCCTTTAAATCCCCCTATACTCCTTTTGGTGGTATGGAGTGCAGCTGCAAACACCTATGGATGGTCGTCCAGCTGATCCTGCCTGTGTGTAAGTCACCCCACAATAAACTTCATAATTGCACTTTATGACTGCTTCACTTTTTAGTCTCAAAGACTAAAAAAATTAAAGAACCATATAAATGGACAGATATTCCATGTTCATGGATAGGAAAAACCAACACTGTCAAGATGTCAGCTCTTCCCAACTTGATCTGTAGATTAAATGCAATCCCAATCAAAATCCTAGCAAGTTATTTTGTGGTTATCAACAAACTGACTCTAAAGTTTATATGGAGAGGCAAAAGACACAAATAGCCAACAGGATATTGAAGCAGAAAAATAAAACTGGAGGACTGACATTACCTGACTTCAAGACTTGCTATATAACTACACTAATCATGACAGTGTGGTATCGGTGAAAGAACAAAGAGATCAATGGAACAGAATAAAGAGCCCACAAATAGTCACCCATAAATACAGTTAACTGTTCTTTGACAAATGAGCAAAGGCAATAAAATGGAGAAAAGACAGTGTTTTCAACAAATGGTGCTGGAACAACTGGACATCCACATGTAGAAAAATGAATTTAGACACAGATCTTATATCCACCACAAAAATGAACTCAAAACAGATCACAGGCCTAAATGTAAAACAAAAAACTATCAACTATAAAACTCCTAAAAGGTAACATAGGAGAAAATCTAGATAACCTCAGTTATGTTGAGAACCTTTTAGATACAATGCCAAAGGCAAAATCCATGAAAGAAATAATTGATAAGTTGGACTTAATTAAAATTTAAATCTTTTGCTCTGTGAAAGACACTGTCAAGACGATAAGAACATATTTGGGAAAGACATATCTGATAAAGTACTGTTATCCATAACATAAAGAGAACTTTTAAAATTCAGCAATAAGAAAACAAACTGATTAAACAACTTTTAAAAATTGAACCAAAAGGGCTTCCCTGGTGGCGCAGTGGTTGAGAGTCCACTTGCCGATGCAGGGGACACGGGTTCGTGCCCCGGTCTGGGAAGATCCCACATGCCGCAGAGCGGCTGGGCCCGTGAGCCATGGCCGCTGAGCCCGCGTCCGGAGCCTGTTGCTCCGCAACGGCAGAGGCCACAACAGTGAGAGGCCCGTGTACCGCAAAAAAAAAAAAAAAAAAAAAATTGAACCCAAAACCTTTACACCTCACCAAAGATACAGAGATGGCAAATAAAAGTATAAAAAGATGGTCTATATTATAAGTCATCAGGGAAATACAAACTCAAAACAATGAGATACCACTAAACACACCTATCAGAATGGTGAAAATCCAAAATATGTATTGATAACACCAAATGCTGGAGAGGATGTGGAGCAACTGGAATTCTCATTCACTGTCGGTGGGAATCCAAATTTGGAAGTTTCTCACAAAACTCTTACCATATAATCCAGCAATTATCCTCCCTGGCACTTATCCAAAGGAGGTGAAAACTTACATCCACATAAAAGCCTGCACATGGATGTTCATAGGAGCTTTATACATAATTGCCAAAACTTGGAAGCAAGCAACAAGATGCCCTTCAGTAGGTGAACGGATAAATAACTGGTACTATATCCAGACAACAGAATATTATTCAGTACTGAAAAAAAAAAAGCTATCAAGCCATGAAGGAATTTTATGACTCCAACTATATGATATTCTGGGAAAGGCAGAACTATGGAGACAATAAAAGGTCAGTGGTTGCCAAGGGTTAAGAGGGAGGTAGGGATGAATAGTTGGAACACAGGATTTTCAGGGCAGTGAACCCATTCTGTATGATACTATAATGGTGGATTTGTGTCATTATGCATTTGTCAAGACCCACAGAACATACAACACCAAGAGTGAACACTAAGGTAAACTACAGACTTAGGATGATGCTGATGTGTCAATGTAGTACCTTCATTGGTAACACATATATAATTGAGTGTGGGATGCTGCTACTGGGGAACACTGGGGAGAGATGGGGGGTATATGAGAAATCACTGTACCCTCCGCTCAATTTTGCTATAACTTAAAACTGCTCTACAAAAATAGTCTATTTTTTTAATTCTTTAAAAAAAATAAAGAGGTACTAGACTTATTCTTTGACCATCAACACTGGGCTAGACAACAAGAGGTAAGTGATGCCTTCAAAACTGAGGTAAAATTATTTTGAATACAGAACTTGTAACCAGATAAATTACCAACTGGCATTTACAGTCATGTACGGGCTCAAAATTTAAACCTTAAACAAATCTTCTCTCAGAATTATTGGAGGATACTCCAGAAACTGAGAGAAAAGCACTGTAAACACAGAGGATCTGAGAAACCATGTTAGAAGTTCAGCGCAGCTTCTGAGAAGTAGGCTAAGAGACCCATACAGATGGGAGCAAGAGACAAGGGACTCAAGGATGATTTTCTCCAAGAAGCTGACTCCACACAACAGAGAGTATAAGATAAATTACTCATACCACAGACAAAAGTTAATATCTCTGACATTAAAAGAGGTTCTGAAAGTAGAGAAGAAAAAATGGGTGAGATAAGAACAGAAAAAGGTCAAAGAGGCATTTACAAGTAACACAAGATATGCAGCCTCACGCATACAACTACAGAGATACCATTCCCACCCATCAGATGGACAAAAATCTACACTGCTGACAACATACAACGCTGGTGAGACTCTGTGAGAAACACATATTACTTGCTAATAGGAATGCAAAACAGTACAGAGCCCGTTGAGGGGAATCTGGTGACATCTCACAGAATTACATACACATTTAAGATCTGATTCAGTTCTACCTCTAGAAATCTATCCTAATGGCATTGGCAAGACAAATGGACAAGGCTATTCATTGCAGTTATTATTTCTAATAGCAGAAGAGTAGAAACAACCTAAATGTCCAAATAACTGACTACTGAACAAACTAATTTGGTACACCTGCACAATGGAATACTGTTCAGTTGTAAAGAGTCATGAGCAATTTCTCTACATACTGCTAAGAAGAGGTCACCTATACATACTGTTAAGTGGAAGAAGCAAATAACAGAAGAGTAAGTAGGTGTGTATATATTCACTGGGCACCAATGTCAGTTAGTTGTCAATGGTGGGTTATATCACCCATCTGAGGATCACAGATTTTCCAGTGGAAAACAGAACAAGACCCTTTATTAGGGAGCTGCATCTATTTGTTGATTGAAATGAGGAAAAAAGCCTAATTTACAAAATAAACTGTTCAATGACTCACCAAACCACTACTTAAATTGTACTAAACCATGACAGGCAAGTAAAACTATATACACTCAAAGTGTTTTAACAAGCTCATTCAGACACATGTTCCAAAATAACCAACTTTTGACTTAACTTTGCATGGACTCAGATGTTCCAAGGATAAAGACCAATGTCTGTTCCAGCAACTCATTTGGATTAAAAATACCAATCCCCCTACACACCACACTCATTGCCTCCAATCCTATTAACTCACTCATTCCTCCCCTGTGAGCACCTTTCCCTCTTGTGAAATTTCCCTGGGAGGCTGTCAAGGTGACAGTCTCCCTGTTGATCAGCAATTTTAATTAGCCTGGCTTTACATGACCAGCAGTCGTCTCTGGGGGGGTGCCACTTCAACAAACAGAAAAAGAGTATGACTTTATAACTTTAAGGGAGAAATCAGGAAATCTGAGAGGTATTAAATACTCTCATCATACAAGCAGGAAATCTGAAAATCCATCTCTAAAGAAAACATTCACAAGAGAAAACATTCACAAATAGAGACGAAAAGCAAAGAGACACTAAGACAATCATAAGAGGCAGAGCTAATTCAAGAAAGGCTTTTTAAGAATGCAACTTACAGGGGCTTCCCTGGTGGCACAGTGGTTAAGAATCCACCTGCTAATGCAGGGGACACGGGTTCGAGCCCTGGTCTGGGAAGATCCCACATGTCGTGGAGCAACTAAGCCCATGTGCCACAACTACTGAGCCTGCGCTCTAGAGCCTATGATCCACAATTACTGCGCCCGCATGCCACAACTAGTGAAGCCCACGCACCTAGAGCCTGTGCTCCACAACAAGAGAAGCCACTGCAATGACAAGCCTACACACCGCAACGAAGAGTAGCCGCTGCTCGCCGCAACTAGAGAAAGCCCACACGCAGCAACAAAGACCCAATGCAGCCAAAAATAAATAAATTTAAAAAAATTAAAAAAAATAAGTTTCTAGAGAAGAGGGGAAAAAAACCACTGGACACATACAAAGGTTCAGAAATGAAAATGGCATACAACTTCCCCAAATAGCAACACTGGATCTCAAAGACAATGAATGGAGCAATGCCTGGAAAATTCTGAAAGAAAAAGTTATTTCCAACCTAGAATCTTTTCCCTGCCAAATATAAAGCATGAGAGTAGAATAATAACAATGTTGATACAAGGTCCAAAAAACCTTCCATCTTCTATGTGCATTTTAAAAAATTCTTATTAGAGACAATTTCAGGAAATCTGAGAAGTGGAAAGTAAAGAATATGAATGAATCACTATACATTCCACTTGCAGCTTTAACAATCAACTCATTCACTGCCTACTCTTGAAACTTTTGAAGACGTACATGCTTTACCCAGGCAAGAGTACACACTAAGAGACAAAATGCATGGGAACCAGGAGGAAAGGAGAATCTAACATACAAAAGAGGAAAAAGAAATTCCAAGGATGACAATGTTGCAGCAGGTCGAGAGAATAATCAACAGATGAGAAAAGGACAGAAGGCACTAGGAAAAAATCCTCTAAGAAAAACACGGACAGATGGATTTGGCATGCAGGAAATTATACTGAGAGGAGCTTTATAAAGCTGTTGGAGGGTTTAAAAGACTTCAACTTGCAAAGAAACTTAAAGAAATAGAAAAAAACTAAAGCAATCACTAAACTCCAGGAAAAATGTGCAGAAAAAAATAATCATACTGCATTACTTGGCTCAAAAGTTCAGTACTTATGTAGTAATCATGATAGAAACAGTAAGTACCATTTTAGCCAAAACTTAGAAGGCTAAAGAAGTAGTAAAATTGTCCCTGTTTGCAGATGACATGATGCTATATATAGAAAGTCCTAAAAGATGCTACCAGGAAACTAGTAGAACTCATCAATGAATTTGACAGTTGCTGGATACAAAATTAATATACAGAAATCGTTTGCATTTGTATACACTAAAAACAAAATATCAGAAAGAAATTAAGGAAACAATCCCATTAACCACTGCATCAAAAAGAATGTATCTAGAAATTAACCCACCTAAGGAGGCAAAAGACCTGCACTCCAAAGACTGTAAGACACTGATGAAAGAAATTGAAGACAAAAGATATACTGTGTTCTTGGAATGGAAGAATCAATATTGTTAAAATGACCATACTACCCAAGGCAATCTACAGATTCAATGCAATGCCTATCAAATTACCAATGGCCTTTTTCACATAACTGCAACAAAAAATTTTATTTGTATGGAAACACAGAAGACTGCCAATAGCCAAAACAGTCTTGAGAAAGGAGAACAGAGCTGGAGGAATCATGCTCCCTGACTTCAGACTGTACTACAAAGCTACAGTAATCAAAACAGTACGGTACTGAAACAAAAACCGACATAGAGATCAATGGAACATGATAAAAAGCCCAGAAATAAACCCACGCACTGATGGTCAATTAATCTACGACAAAGGAGGCAAGAATATACAGTGGAAAAAAGACAGTCTCTTCAATAAGTAGTGCTGAGAAAACTGGACAGCTAAATGTAAAACAATGGAATTAGAACATTCTCTAACACCATATACAAAAATAAACTCAACTGGATTAAAGACCTAAATGTAAGACTGGATACTACAAAACTCCTAGAGGAAAACATAGGCAGAACACTCTTTGACATAAATCACAGCAGTATTTTTTTGGATCTGTCTCTTACGGTAATGGAAATAAAAGCAAAAATAAACAAATGGGACCTAATTAAACTTAAAAGCTTTTGCATAGCAAAGGAAACCATAAACAAAATGAAAAAAGACAATCACGGACTGGGAGAAAATTGCTGCAAATGATGCTACTGACAAGGGATTAATTTTCAAAATACACAAATAGTTCATACAGCTTAATATCAAAAAAACAACCCAATCAAAAAATGGGCAGGGCTTCCCTGGTGGCACAGTAGTTGAGAATCTGCCTGCTAATGCAGGGGACACAGGTTCGAGCCCTGGTCTGGAAGGATCCCACATGCCGCGGAGCAACTAGGCCCGTTAGCCACAACTATTGAGCCTGCGCGTCTGGAGCCTGTGCTCCACAACAAGAGGCCGCGATAGTGAGAGGCCTGCGCACGGCAATGAAGAGTGGTCCTTGCTTGCTACAACTAGAGAAAGCCCTCGCACAGAAATGAAGACCCAACACAGCAAAAATAAATAGTTAATAAACTCCTACCCCCAACATCTAAAAAAAAAGGGCAGAAGACCTCAACAGACATTTCTCCAAAGATGACATACAGATGGGCAACAGGCACATTAGAAGAGGCTCAACATGCATTAATTAGAGAACTGCAAATCAAAAGTACAATGAGGTATCACCTCACACCAGTCAGAATGGCTATCATCAGAAAGTCTACAAATAATAAATGCTGGAGAGGGTGTGGAGAAAGGAGAAAAAGGAACCCTCCCTACACTGTTGGTGGGAATGTAAACTGGTACAGCCACTATGGAGAACAGTATAGAGGTTCCTTAAAAAACTAAAAACAGAGCTACCATATGATACTGCAACCCATGCACCCCAATATTTGTAGCAGCACTAATTATAATAGCCAAGACGCGGAAGTAACCTAAATATCCGTCAACAGATGAATGGATAAAGAAGATGTGGTATGTATATACAAAGGAATATTACTCAGCCATAAAAAAATAAATGAAATAATGCCATCTGCAGCTACATGTATGGACCTAGAGATTATCATACTAACTGAAGCAAAGAAAAGTATCATATGCTATCACTTATATGTGGAATCTAAAAAAATGACACAAATGAACTTACTTACAAAACAGAAATAGACTCACAGACATAGAAGACAAACTTATGGTTACCAAAGGAGACATAATGGGGGAGGGGGATAAAATAGGAGTTTGGGCTTAACATATACACACTACTATATATAAAATAGGTAAACAACAAGAACCTATTGCATAGCAGATAGAATGATACTCACTATCTTTTTTAAAAAAAAAAAATCTCATTTATCTGTCTGTCTGTCTATCTGTCTGTCTGTCTATGCCAGGTCTTAGTTGCGGCAGTCAGGATCTTCGTTGCAGCACACAGGATCCTCAGTTGTGTCAGGTGGGATCTTTTAGTTGTGGCATGCAAACTCTTAGTTGCAGCATGTGGGATCTAGTTTCCTGACCGGGGATCGAACCCAGGCCTCCCGCACTGGGTGCGTGGAGTCTTAGCCACTGGACCACCAGGGAAGTCCCAATATAATCAATATCTTGTTAATAACCTATAATGGAAAAGAATCTGAAAAATAATACATACATATGTACATGTATACATACACAACTGAATCTGTTTGTTGTATACCTGAAACTAACCCAACATTGTAAGTTAACTTTATTTCAATAAAAAAAATTAAATATTGACATCGTTATTAAAAAAAAAGGTTAACGGGAGAAAAAAGATGTTACGTGAAAAAGCCGTCATCCTCCACAGGTTTCAATACATATCTAAATTTTTCAGATCAAGAGAAATTTGTGTACTCATTTACAAATTTTGAAGGTAAACATCAAAATGAATGGAGTGCCTACTTTTTGATATAAGTCTTCGGCACTACTTGACATTTCACCCATGAATTTTTATTGATTTGATAAAAGTAAAATCAAGGTTTTAAAAATATTTGAATATAGCAAAAATAGTTGTTAATCTGAGTATTAGGCACATGGATATCTATTACTACCATTCCCTGTACCTATCAGTATAATGTCATAAAAGGAGAAAATTTGCAACCTTTGGTAAACTAGTAAAAATGGAGGCTAACTTTACAGGAAAAAAAAAATATGAAAAAAGCTTTACTGTAAAAAAGGACTTGCTTCCGAACGTCATTAGGTATATATAAACTACCACTTTAGTAACCAATTAAATTCCAACACATTTGTATAAATAAACCTAAGTTATTTAAAAAATAGAAATCCCTGGAACTTCCCTGGTGGCACAGTGGTTAAAGAATCTGCCTGCCAATGCAGGGGACATGGGTTCGAGCCCTGGTCCAGGAAGATCCCACATGCCGCAGAGCAACTAAGCCCATGTGCCACAACTACTGAGCCTGCACTCTACAGGAGCCCATGAGCCACAGCTACTGAGCCCACGTGCCACAACTACTGAAACCTGTGCACCTAGAGGCCATGCTCCTCAACAAGTGAAGCCACCACAATAAGCCCGCACACCACAAAGAAGAGTAGCCCCCGCTCGCCGCAACTAGAGAAAGCCCGTGCGCAGCAACAAAGACCCAACGCAGCAAAAATTAAATAATTAATTAATTTAAAAAAAAGAAATCCCTAATATGTTGAACTAGGTACATAAAGAGAATGTAGAAAATTCAATTTTCAAATTTTTATTGATCACTCACACCCTAATGTCAAGCACTGTCAGGTATTAGGAATTGCTCACTGTGGTGGTTTTAAAACATGACCACAATTCTGACACTTCTCCCATGGAGCAGAGTACATGCCCACTCCCTTGAACCTGGGCAGACCTCTGAGACTGCTTCAATGAACAAAATGCAACAGAAGTGAACCTGTATGACTTCCAAGGCTCCAAGAGAAGAGACCATACCACTGTGCCTGTTTCTCTTGGGATACTTGCTCCGGGAGCCTTCATGTAGTAAGTCCAGCTACACAATGGCCCACAGAGGAAGAGAAACATCCTAGGAGCCTTATCCACTGAAGGCCCCCACTTTAGCCTTTCAGATGGCACCAAACTAAGGGCATAGCCGAGCCACCATATCAACTCTGGAATGCCTATTTGGGCTTCTTGCTGCATGAGAAAAAGAAACCCCCTTTGTGTGTGAATTTTCTTTATTTGTAAATGGGCACATTTGTTACTGATACAGGGATTTAAAAGTAACAAAGCCTTTGTCTATGTTAACAGGGAAAATGATTAAGACTAGTTTATAAGTAATACTGATCAAGGGATCAGTATCTCTCTAAAATAGAGTATAATACACAACAGTGAAAAACAATAAATGACCCCAGGGTTTCATATGTTAAAATATTCAACAATAGGCTGATTAGAATTTACAGAGTACCTACTTTGTCTTTAGCACTATGCCATATGCTCTAAAAAATATCAAAGAGTTAGAAAATATAAGATCAAAGAACTGGCTAGTATCAGACAATCTCTCCCTTAACAGTAACATCTCTTGGTTTAGCTCCTTCAATTACTTATACCATACTACACATCACTTTAATCAATTCTTTCTGCTAAGAATATGACTAAATCAGTGAAGAAAATAGGAGTGCTGAATTTAGAATGGTGTGCATAAAAAGAACTTGAGGGTACGAATTACTATTTCAAATGACAGAAACATGGGGTGTTCACTGATCAACAAAAACTTGACAGCAATTTTTGCAACTAATGAGATGGAATAAATATTTCGTTACAAACAGTATGATCAACAAAAAAAAAATGCTTTTTGCAGAGCAGCTATAATGTGCCAGGCACCTACCTAAACACCTGACAACATAAACACATTTATTCTTCATAATAACCCCAATAGATACATACCATAACAGTCCCATTGTTTAGATGAGAAAAATCAAAGCTTAAGAAGATACAAAATGCACCAACGTTTATACAGCTAATAAAAGAGCAGGACAGAGCTGATGAGCCGGTTGGAATTTAAATAGTAACCTCTCAGGTGACTTATACTTCAGTCAGTCACCACTACTGCAAGTTAATCTTACTGACAAATATTTAACAGTTAAATCAATATTATCTTTACAAGAGAGGAACTAAAATCAAAGAGAAAAGAGAAACTTAAAAATCTTAATCCCTGTGGCTCTTCTACAAAGGAATTCCAAACACTACAGTTAATAAATAAAATAAATTCTAAATCACATAGCAACCACTTGTAAGATTAATAGTAATTTTCCTAGAATTCTCAGATTCATTTATCAAAGAACCTTAATATGTTATGACAGGTTTTTTCCAATATTCAAATGTATTTCTGGAATGGAGAAAAACATAAATCTTAAAGAAAATACTACTTACCTATTTTATTTTGTAGCCTATAAGATTTTTAACCTTTGTTTTTAGGGTGGACAAAAATCATGCAAAGTCTAAACTTCTAGTATCGGCTGTGTGCCACAAAAATAAAAATTAATTTCTATTAAATATTCATTTCATTTCCATACATTTCATTCCAGTAAAGTTCTTTCAAATAAATACACAAAAAACTGAGCTTACCTTTTTCCCTATAAATATCCTAAATCTCACTAAATCTAATACTCAGCTAGTCATCTCACTTTCACATCTTCTTTCAAAAACAAATGATAAATCCTTTGTTTACTATAATCCTACAAGTATTTACAATTCACTTGCTGTATTTACTGGACATCTATAACTTACTGCAAGAGACCACAGGAAAAAAAAATTAATATGATCCCTACCTTTCAAAAACCTAAACCTGTTTCTTTCACATGTGTATGTGTTTAAAATACTGGAAATCACAAAGCTTTAGGAATAGCAAACCACTAGGAATTACATGAGAGCATTTCTCATTTTTACAACTGTTTTAAATTTATTGTACTAAAGTGTAGAACTGCACTGCCTACCTGCATCAGCTCTGGACCGCTGGCCAGGTGTCTTCCCGAATGGGGTCTTCATTCATCTGTATTTAAGTGAGCAGCAGAGCTGCTGGACTAGGGTGAAAATTCAGTATGCTCCAATTTGAAAGTTTTCACAGAATTTCAATGTTCTTGTTAATCCATCATCCCAAGCGCTTTTTTTTAATAAGTTCAGCAAAAATACGTGAAATCCAAAGTACTCTGTAAGACAGTGAAATAATAGTTCATTACTAGAGCATCACAAAAGCAAACTACTCCAAGTAAGCCATCAAACATGACAAATTTTAAACATAACATCAGCTAAAATACACTTTGCCAGGAAGCAATTAACTTTACTTCCTCAGACCTCGGTGCCAAGGACAACACAGAGAAGCAGGAGAAAAGGAGGTACTAGACCCCTCAACAAGGAAAAGTGCAGTTCCTCACGGGTCAACTGAACATAATACAGCATCTGGCTTCCGGCTTCCCCCATTGTATCCCAACCCATTTTGCTGGCAGCCAATCCATTTTGCTGGCAAAAGTCAGAAAAGGGTAGACACTGGCATGTCAGAAAAGATTTAGACTGGCAGGTCCCATATTCTTGATGGGACACAAAAAGACCCAGCAAGGCACTGGAGCGGGCAACAGAGGTGTGGCAGGTGCATGGTGGAACAACAGCTGGAGGGTGAGGCAACACTGGAAGCTACTTCAAGTCTGAGCCACAGCTAGAGGTATGGTCAGTAAACCAGCAGCCTTGGGCAAAAGAAGGGATTACAGCCAATAAGACTTCGCAGTTCCCTTTCTGCTCCCAAGCTTCAGGAAACCAGAGCGGAAGATCCAATAACTCTGGAGAAGCCTCAAAGAAATTTCCATACCCATGCAAAAAAGTCAGTTTATCATTTAATTGAAATTTGGGTCTAGTTTACAGTCCACGTAGTAAAACATATATGGAAATGTATTCTCATAAAACACAAAAATATCCACCACAAATTTCACTGAACCACATGACTACGTTCAGTTCTCGTTGTTAGTCATCATGTCTACATCGTACAGCCATGCATTCACAGGTTTAAGAATTGAAGGGAATGAATTTTCTAGAGACTAAAATTCAACAAAATAGTTAAAATAATTAAAAAGCCTAAATAACAAGGGAGAGAGGAATCATTTCAACTGGTAAAAATGCTTAACTATATAGAACTTCAAGGGAAATTTAAAAACAAATGGCTTTTATAATTCATTTAATGAATATTCAGAATGCCTACTGTTTGAAGCTTAGGTAGGAGGGGAGAGACAGTACACAAATAAGTAAGGAAAAGAGACAGTATTTCAAGTGGCAATAAGTTATACAGGCATCCCTCAGAGATATTGAGGGTTCAGTTCCAGACCACCACAATAAAGCAAATATTGCAATAAAGTGAGTCACACTAATTTTTTGGTTTCCAATGCATATAAAAGTTATGTTCATATTATACTGTACTCTATTAAGTTTGCAGTAGCATTATACCTGAAGAAAACTATGTACATACCTTGATTTAGAAATACTTTATTGCTAAAGATGCTAACCATCATCTGCCAATGCCAGGTTGCCACAAACCTTCAATAAAACAAGGTATGCCTGTACAGAAAAAACATGGAAGCAGCAGCTTTTCTGAAGGTGACTTTTCCCACGCAAGGTTCATGTGCTCTTCCTAGGAGCTACAACCAGCCTGCCTCCCCACCCACTGAGGTAAGGAAATGAAGTCTAGGCTGTCATGACAACAAAGTCTAGGCTGTCATGACAACAAAGACGTACACTTGTCTTTCCCAAGGCCACCCAACAGACATGTAAGCCTCGCATCACTCTACCTCTTTCAGCACCAGAAATCTCACTTCCCCATTCAATTCTTCCCACTCTGATGTATCTTTCCCTACTGGAACCCTACAGCCCTCTTCCCCCATCTGCCCAAACCTTTCTGCTGCCTTCTGAAAGGCAGTCTGTCTGTAGCAAAAGTCTATCTAGGGTCCCCTCCATCCAGCAGCTCTCTCCAAACTGGTTGTTTGTGTTCCCCAAACAACCTTACTTACACAATCTCTCCTACCCCAACACCCCAACATGGAGGCACGTGCCATAGCACCAGTAATAACAGGCCCCCCATTTTGTTGCAGTCATCCACCTATTAATCCTCTAGTCATCTGCACACACTCTTGAAGATCTTACTTGTTTTCCATCACATTCTTGGCAACATATGATCCTTGAACAACGTGCTCCCTTGGTTCTCTGACATCCTCACTTCAAACTACCTACCCAACTCCAACCAACTATCTCCACAGCCACAACCTCAACCTTCTCATCACCAATGACTACAATACCTCTGGAATCTTTGTTTCAAGCATCTCACACTCAAAACCACCTCTGATCATTCCACTTTTCCTACACCAGAAGTTTCACTCCCAACAATTCTTTGATGCAACCACTACCTCCAAACTACAGCTTGACCTTTATCTTCCTTGGGGACTAACTTCCCTCATTACTCAGCTTAGATTCCACAGATGGTCAACCACTAGAGTGACTCCCTTGCTTTTCTCTTCCTGTCACTTTCTGGCAAAACCCTAACCCAACTCCTTTCCTACTGCACCCACAATTTCAGCCATTAAATGGGGCTGAAAAACTTCCAAATTTATAATCTCATATCTCAAGTGGGCATTTGACAATACCAAGCCCATCCTCGGCAGATAAGGTTCCTTTCTGCTAGTTAGACAGAAGCAAACAGAAGAGAACTACTCATCTTCCCACCACAAATTCACCAGCTGGTTGGTAGCCTCTGCTACTATAATAACAGATAAACTGTGTTTAAATTCAACGCTTTCATATGTTTTAACAATCCCATCTCTATCTTCTCTATCAATTTCTGTTCTCATCGGTATACAATAAATAATGCAGTATTTCCCAATTTTAAAAACATCCCATGACTCTGCTCCTTTTCTCTGACACTCTTTACAAAGCTGCTTCAAAGACTGAAGAATATTTTCATCTACACAAGTATCAATGTTTCTTAACTTAATAAATCAACTTGGTTCTATAACATGAAAATTTTAGCTTACTGATGGTCTAAAGAGTATGTACCCTTCTCACTAGCAGATTTAAGCTTATCTTGGTATGATTTTTCTACTGCTTACCACTTCATTAAAATTTTCAGGTTGAAATTGTTATAATACTTTTTAAAAAGTATAAGACACAGATTGAAAAAAAGAGTTGCAGAAGGGAAGGATATAGGAGCTTTTTGAATAATATAAGAAAACAAAATTCCAGATAAAAGTCCTTCCCCATTTTTGAGTTGCAATTACTATTCCAACTGCTTGATCTTATCTTAAATCCTGAGACAGCACAATCTCATTTCTAAGATAGCAGGAGTCATAATTTTTTTCAAATATTACACAAAATGTTGTCAAATGGAGCTTAAATTGAAGCCAATAAAAAAGATAGCTCTGTATTCAGGACTAAACCCAACAGATTGCTAACACCATTCGTGAAAGGCTGTTAAAAAATAATGTTGCACAGTACCAAAGAATCACCCCAAATTACCTGTTGATTATAAATGCTTCTTGACAATGGAGGGATCAAACAATTCAACACCACTAATTGTGAGCCAACCACACTTTAGAGGCTTCCAGATGTGATGTGATGCAAGGTACATCACATCATTATAAAACATTCTTGCCAAAAATGCTTTATCTAAATCTACTTGAGACTCTAGACCTAATTCCCAGTTTTTAAGAAATACAGGTGATACAAGAGAATGTGAGAAGTTTCTACAAGACAAATGGAATACACTCCTTAAAAGGTCAATGTCATAAGAAAAAAAGGTAGACATACTGCTCTAGATTAAAAGAGACTAAAAGCAGACAGCAAGCAAACCCTGAATGAACGGTTTGGAGGGGAAAAAGCTATAGAAGACACTGAAGTCTGGGGAAATTTAAATAGGGTCTATATAGTAGATGACACATTATGGAATTATAATTAACCTTTAAAAGCACAATAATGACACTGTAGTTATACATGAGAATATATTTATTCTTAGGAAATACATGCTGAAATTTCTACAGGTAGGCTGAATTAATGTCTGCAAGTGAATTTCAAATAGTTCATGGAAAGAAAGTGATACATACACAAACAATAAAGTGAAAATGACAAAATATTAATTTTTGAATCTATACAAAGAACATACTAATGTTATTCTCTTAACTTTTATTTCAATTTAAAATTTTTCATAAAGAAAGTTGGGGAAAAGAAGATCCTGGATTTATTTCCCTTTGCTATAAGTCCATCTGTATTAAATATAATTAACTATCCAAGCATGCAATTTTGCTAAACAATCTTTAAAACATGTCATGAATTTAGTTTCGAAACTCAAAATATTTCTGTAACCAGCTGAAAGGGGATCACAAGATTCTCACAATTTCACAAACAAGTGTCCCCAAGCACATGCTGTGTGTCACACACTGCTATACATGCATCAACTCAGACTCTATACAACCACCATAAGGCACACACTATACTTGTTCCATTTTGGAAATTAAAACCCTACGGCACCGGGACTTCCCTGGTGGGGCAGTGGTTAAGAATCCGCCTGCCAACGAAGGGGACACGGGTTTGAACCCTGGTCCGGGAAGATCTCACATGCCGTGGAGCAACTAAGCCCATGAGCCACAACTAATGAGCCTGCACTCTAGAGCCCGTGAGCCACAACTACTGAGCCCACACACCACAACTCCTGAAGCCTGCGCACCTAGAGCCCGTGCTCCGTAACAAGAGAAGCTACCACAACAAGAAGCCCGCGCACCTCAATGAACAGTAGCCCCGGCTCACTGCAACTAGAGAAAGCCCGTGTGCAGCAATGAAGACCCAACGCAGCCAAATATAAATAAATTCATATATAAAAAAACCCCTACAGCACCTTTGTTATACAGCAGAAACTAACACAACATTGTGAAGCAATTATACTCCAATAAAGATGTTAAAAAAATAAATAATAAAAACCTACAGCACCGAAATTAAAATGCACGTGGACATACAGACTACAAGTAGCATAGCTGAGATAAATTTCTTATTTTAAAAATAAACACAGGGACTTCCCTGGTGGTCCAGTGGTTAAAACTCTGTGCTTCCACTGCAGGGGGCACAGGTTCGATCCCTGGTAGGGGAACTAAGATTCCACATGCATGCTGCAACTAAGACCTGGAGCAGCCTAAATAAATAAATAAATAAATATTTTTTAAAAAAAAGTTACATATCAAAATATTTGCTGCCAGCTGCTATCACCAAACAGTGCTATTTATAAAAATAAAATAAATTTCTAAAACTGCTTCAGCAAAAGTGCCATGTTCCAAAGAAATCTCAACACTAGTGGAAAAGTACAAACCGCTAAACACACCAAGTGTTAAGCTGAAGTTTGGGCTGCCAACAAGTGTCTTACAGTTGTCGTCACAAAGGGTTCGAAGTGTGGGGAGGAATGTATGCTATCACAAATATTTATGTGAAAAATGACATATGGCTAAAATCTGAATAGCACCTGAATATTAAACAAGAAATAATTTTCTTAATTTCTTAATTATGATATTGTAGTTACCAAAAAAAAATCCTTATTTTTAAAAGTATCATGATGTCTGCAATTTACTGCAACTTTCAAATGGCTTAACAACAAAAAATGTGAGTATAACAAAATGTCAGCAAATGAATATCAATGGAAAATATACAGGTATAACTCAGCTATAGGTTTAACTTTTCAGTGCATAGGAAGTTTCATTTTAAAAGTTTGGGGAGGGCTTCCCTGGTGGCGCAGTGGTTGAGAGTCCGCCTGCCGATGCAGGGGACACGGGTTCGTGTCCCGGTCCGGGAAGATCCCACATGCCGCGGAGCGGCTGGGCCCGTGAGCCATGGCCGCTGAGCCTGCACGTCCGGAGCCTGTGCTCTGCAACGGGAGAAGCCACAACAGTGAGAGGCCCACGTACCGCAAAATAAATAAATAAATAAATAAAAAGTTTGGGGAAAACAACAGCAGAGAGAGAAGAACAGCAAAATTTGGAATTGGTGGCAACAACACAGATTTACTGTAGGTACTCCAAAGTCTGTAGCTTATTTCCTAAGATGTGATTTTTAAAAATAGATTAAGAAAAGGTGGTAGGGCTTCCCTGGTGGCGCAATGGTTAAGAATCTGCCTGCCAAAGCAGGGGACACGGGTCAAGCCCTCGTCTGGGAAGATCCCACATGCCGCGGAGCAACTAAGCCCATGTGCCACAAATACTGAGCCTGTGCTCTGGAACCCATGAGCCACAACTACTGAGCCCACGTGCCACAACTACTGAAGCCTGCGCACCTAGACCCTGTGCTCCACAACAAGAGAAGTCAGTGCAACGAGAAGCCCACGTACCGCAACCAACAGTAGCCCCCACTCGCCACAACTAGAGAAAGCCCGTACGCAGCAACAAAGACCTAATGCAACCAAAAATAAATAAATAAAATAAAATTTAAAAAAATTATTAAAAAAAAAAGGTGGCAAAGTATTTGCAATTCCTGAATCTGGATGGTGAGTATACAGACGTTCGACTGCGTTTCAACTCTTCTGTATACTTGAAAATGTTCACAATAAAATGTTAAGAGAGAAAAAGGGTCAATAGTTTTAGATTCTATAAATCTGTAAAGAAAAAACATTGTATTACAACTCAGAACCTTCCTACGTACCCAAAAGAATTTACCAGAAAGCCCAGTCACAAATGTTTCAATGGATGGCATGTAAAAACAGTGCTCTAGAGGTCTCCAGCATAGGCTGTCCCTTTGGCTAAAACCTCAAGATTAAAATGAAGGGCTGTTTGAACACAGCATTGTTAATTACCCAGTGTTTGGCTACAGTACATACCAAGTGTATATCTGAAGGCCTTCAGGGCCACAAACTCTCTTATCAATATAAACAAAATTATTAAACAGCCTAAATCACAAGACACCCAACCACCAAGTTCTAACATAGGAGCTCTTAAGGATGGACAAAATTCACAAGTATCATGAATTTGGATGAGGGAAAAATTCTATCTTCATTTTCCTAACTTTCACCTGAATTATACAGCAAGCACTTCCTTCCATCATGAGCGTATGAAACCACATTATTTTACCAGTATCCCTGACTTTCTCAACAACAGAAATCACAGATCTTTCCACCCCACTGCATTTATTACAGATCTCAAAACAGCTTTTAAGCTCATCAATTACTTCGGGGTTTTTTTTTTTTTTGGCTGCATTGGGTCTTTGTGGCTGCGTGCGGGCTTTTCTCTGGTTGCAGTAAGCGAGGGCTACTCTTCCTTGAGGTGCGCGGGTTTCTCATTGCGGTGGCTTCTCTTATTGTGGACCATGGGCTCTAGGCGCGCGGGCTTCAGTAGTTGTGGCTTGTGGGCTCTAGAGCGCAGGCTCAGTAGTTGTGGCACACGGGCTTAGCTGCTCCACGGTATGTGGGATCTTCCCAGACCAGGGATTGAACCCGTGTCCTCTGAGGTGGATTCTTAACCACTGCGCCACCAGGGAAGCCCTCATCAACTACTTCTAAATTAAGTTATGAGGCCTGCCACAGAACAAGACATGACCGGAGTGGATCAGCCATCAGGGCATTAGTCATCAAACTGTGACAACAGAATTGGTGACTGTTGTAAAACAAAGAGTTTGGCTGGACCTTGCCCCCTCCCCACCCCCGTTCCTGGGAAGTACCTTCTAAATCGTTGGAATGTCCTAAATGACAGGAGTGTTTGTGATTTATGGTGGGTCCCTAGATAGTTTGTGCTAACAAGATGACTCAGGATGGGGCTGGCCACACCAAAAAGACCAACCACGGGATTAGAGGATTGGAGCATTGAATCCCCTGATAGCCCAACTTTCATGGAGGGAAGCTAAAGACCGAGCTCAACCTCATGGCCAATGATTCAATCAGCCATGCTCACATAACGAAACCCCAATAAACACTCTGGACATAGAAGCCGGAGAGAGCTTCCCTGGTCTACAATACTCTAACTCCATGCACCATTACATATCCATGTGCAGGTCAGTGATACTCCACTTCCTGACTCCACAGAAGAAAACTAGAAGATTCCCATTCAAACCCTTCCAGACCTTGTCCTGTGTGCTTCTTCTTTTGGATGGTTATGGATTTGGATCCTTTTCTGCTATAATGAAACTATATCATAAGTATATAGCATTTTCCTGAGTTCTGTGAGTTGTTCTAGTAAATTATCAAACATGAGGTCACGAGGACCCCCGAATTCGTAGCCAGGTGGTCACAAACGTGGGTGGCCTGTGGACCACCAAGTTTATTGTTGGTGTCTGTAGTGAGGGCAGTTTTATGGAGGACAGTGGTTCGGCCTATAAAGTCTGACCTCACTCTGGGTAGCTAGTGTGTCAGGATTACAGTGCTGTGACACACAGATCTACTATGCTCTCTTGTATTCCCTATCATCAATTATTTGTTGATCAATATGTGAAAGGAGAGAAAAGACCACCTCAATTTACTTTTTGATAAACATCAAGAGCTGTCACTTTAGTACCTTAAAATATGAAATGAAACTGTTTCTGTATGTCTTATCTGTCACTTAACATATTAACAAAAAAGCCGTATTACTAAATTAACATTGTTTTCATATTTTAATAACTATTTAAATATAACATTTCTTCTTTGCTCCCTTGTATTTTATTCACTTGTATTCAGAAACATTCTGAGAAGGTATCCACAGGTTTCACCAGACTGAGAAAACGTCCGTGGCACAACGACCCCTGCCTAAAACCACTGGCAAAAAGTAACCCTGAATCTTTGATGTGTCTTTAAAGGCCACCTGCAGGAATCAATGTAAAAAATGGACAATCCTGGTAGGGATGGACTGGTAATTTAGACCACTCTCCTGAAAGCTAGAATATCAAAATAAAATCTAAAAGAACACCCTTAACAAAAACTATTGGGAAGCAGGGTTTCTTATAGAAAAGGTTAATTCCAGGTGAGGGGGAGGAAATATATGAAGAGCCTGGAACATCTTGCCATACCAGAAGCCAGGAAGCTATCAAGGTCAGGAAGATCACTGGAATGGTGTCACAGAGACAAAGGGGGATCTTTCACACTATTTTCTTGACTATTGTACAGTTCACCCTCCACATCTGTGGGTTCCACGTCAACAGATTCAACCTACCTCAGATCAAAAATATTCAGGGGAAAAAAAATTCCAGAAAGTTCCTGAAAGCACTGGCAACTATTTACACAGCTTTTACATTGCATTTACAACCATTTATGCAATATTTATGCTGTATTAGATATTATAAATAATTTAGAAATGACAAAGTACATGGGAAGATGTGCATAGGTTATATGCAAAAAACTACGTCGTTCTATGTAAGGGACTTGATTTTGGTATCTATGGATTTTGGTATCCTCTGGGGATACTAGAACCAATCCCCAGCAGATATCGAGGAACGACCGTATATGACTGAAAACTTCCGTGACAAAAACATGAACACACACAGTGACACATACACTAACCACATGCTTGAAGGCATCAAAGAACTTGAAGATAGCAGTGCTTCCAGAGGCAGGACCTAGAGTGGTAGGTAAACCCCACATATGCAACCACTTTTCTCCCTGAGAGTAGCTGCCAAGTGTTAAGGGGCAGCTAGAGGCTAATAACTTTGCAAGGTGAGGGGCCAAAGACCAGAACCCAGGGACTACCAAAGGAAGGAGGGGGCTGGTGAACCCACATCTCTATGACATGGAATCCTGAATTGCTCTTGGGAGCTGGGGGAATGGTAAGAAGTCCAGCCGCAACTCCTCTTTACCCTAAAACTTAGCAGAGGTGATCCCAAGCTGCCAGCTCCCTCAGACGTCTGGCAGAGCAAGCATAAATCCTGTCTAGGAATATCATCCTGACCCCAAATTATCTCAAACACTTTAAAAAATGTAATCTACTACATGTGCAACCATGCAAGTTAGCCCAGAAAGAGACAAAATAAAAACTAGCAGAAACGACAGATAAACAACAAAAAAAAGCAGACCCACTGTGCTACTAGGTGTTGCAGTTACAAAATCATACTTTATAGTAAGCTACAGGAAGGTTACAGGAATAAATAAAATTATTAAATGAAAAATAAAATAGCTGTGACTATTATGTTCAGAGATAGAAAAATAAGATATAAAACTTTGGTAGAAAACTATCACAGAACCAGATTTTCCAGAAGTGAAAAAATACAATAAACTCAATGGATAGATTATCAATAGGCTGGTCTCGTTAAAAATTAGTGAACAAAGACAGATCAGAAGAAATACCCAGGACGAAGCATGCAAAGGGTAAGAGACTGGGAACGCCTCACATGCATTTAAATGGAGCAGGGGGTAGCGGGGACAGGGCAGCAGAAATACTTTAAAAGATAATGGCTACAAACTTCTCAAAAGAATAGAAAACATTACCACAGATTCAGTAAGACCTATAAACACAAAATATAAATAAAAAGAAATATATACCTAGACACATCATAAAAACTGTTGAAAACCAAAGACCAAAAAAAAAAAAAAAAAAAAAAAAAACCATAAAAGCCTGAAGTAAAAAAGATAGATCCCATCCATGACAGCAAATATTAAACTGAGAGTTTACTTTAAGAAAAAAAATGAAAGCTGAAAATCTAATAACTTCTTTCAACACCTTAGAAGAAAACTGACAAGTCAGAACTCTATACATATCAAAAATATCCCTCAAAAGGGAAAATCAATTTGAGATATTTTTAGACTAACATATACTCAAAGAATTCACTATTAGGAGTCACACAACAGGGGAGAAATAAAGAATGTTCTTCAGGCAGAAGGAAAATGGAATTGGAATTGGATTGGACTGGAATTATAACAAGGAACGAAGAGCAATGAAAAGGGTAAATCTAAATGGCTACTACTGTACAAATTAATAACGTCCTAAGACAAAATATACACAGAATTAAAATAGCACAAACTGTGCTACCTAAGTGAAACTAATATAAATGGAGTTTAAGTGTCCAGGAAGAGGGGGAAACAACCAAAGATTAGATTTTGACAAGTCAAAGATGCATGTTTTAAGTAACTTTGAGGTTAGCAGAGGAAAAAAAAATAAGGCATTCAAAGAAAGCCAAGAAAGGAGTAAAAGACACATAAAACAGGTACAATAAACAGAAAGCACTTATTAAGACAACATACTCAAACCCAACTATGTCAACAGTTGGGTTAAATTTAAATATCAATAGACTAAACACTCCAATTATGAGAAATATTGTCTGACTAGATTTTTTAAATCCCAGCTATATACTGCTGAAAACAGAAACGTCCAAAACATAGTACAAAGACTGAAAGTACAAGGTTAAAAAAAAAGATATACACTGCACCTGCTAATCAGAGAAAAGATAATGCAACTACATTAATATTAAGCTAATCAACCTTTACCTCTAATAACACTTTTGCCTTAAGGAAAGACAATTATTTTAAAAGACTCAACCGGTAAAGAAAATACACAATGCTAAACATTGTATGCACCTAGTAACATAGCCACAAAATAGATAAAGCAAAAATTATCGCAAGTAAGGAGAAACAGACAAATGCAAAATATGAGTATTAATACATTTCTCTTGGTAACCAATACAACCAGCAAACGAAAAGGAAAAAAGGATGTAGAAGAATTTAACACAATTAACCAAGTTAAACTAACAAATATAGAACACTGCATCTAACAAAGACAGAGGCACATTCTTTCCAAGCACACACAGGACATTTACAAAAAGTGATCATATGTTGGACCATAAAGCAAGCTTCAAAAAATTTCATAAGCTTTTAATTACATAGTATTATGACCACAATGGAATGAAGACAGAAATCAGAAAAAAACAAATACAGCACAGAAGATTCTTAGAGCAGTGAAACTATTCTCTATGACACTATAATGTCGGATACATATTATAAATGTCAAAACCCACAGAATATAGAACACCAAGAGTGAACCCTATGTGAACTACGGACTTTGGATGATAATGATTTGTCAATGTAGGTTCACCCATTCTAACAAATGTACAATCTGGTGCAGGATGCTGCTAATGGGGGTACAGGGGAACTCTGTACTTTCTACTCAGTTTTGCTATGAACCTAAAGCTGCTCTTAAAAATAAAGTGTATTTAAAACAAAAAAAAGAGTTTATCTGACAAGATAGGTTAATGAGTATGCTATGGTTACAAACCACCCTAGAAATCTTAGCTGCTTAAGATGAAGAAAAGTCCCACTCCCACCCATTCCCTCCTCCTCTTTTCCCCACCCTTGCCCTCTCCCCCACCCTCTGCTCTCTGTTTGCTCTACACCAGCAGTCCCCAACCTTTTTGGCACCAGGGACCAGTTTCATGGAAGACAATTCTTCCATGGATGGGGGTGGTGGGGGGGATGGCTCAGGCGGTAATGCAAGTGATGGGGAGCAGCAGATGAAGCTTCGCTCACTCGCCTCCTGCTGTGCAGCCCGGTTCCTAACAGGCCGCAGACGGGTACCTGTCCGCAGCCTGGGGGTTGGGGACCCCTGCTGTAGCTGGAATAGAAACTGATAGGTATATCCACACTGGAAGTTTGGCATTATCTACTAATACCAGACATAGGCATAATATATGACCCAACAATTCTACTCCTAAGTCTACCCAACAAAAAAGCAAACAAGAAACATGCACCTGAATGTTCACAGCATGTCTGCTCACATGAGCCCCGTGACAGTCATGGAAATGAGCCTGTTGGATCACCTAACATGGGGAGCTGCTCTGTTCTGAATCCATCATCACCATTCCCCCAGCCCAACATTTCCCACAGGCTGTTCTAGCCAATGACTGGCCATAGGCAGGATGCTAAAGCAGGTCCATTCCTGCAGAAGGAACTCCTCTGACCCTAACTTTGGCTGGAGGACATGTCACTGGCCTTGCTTAAACTTTCTTAGAACTGCACTGAAGTCTGAAGACTTATCGTACCAAACGTTCCCTCCAACCTCTTCCTCCTCTACATACATCAGTCCTGCAAGGGGCTGTTGGCTTTCTCACAAGTATTTCTCCCAATACAGCAAAATCTAATCCCAACTTGTCTTCTTGTCCTTGGGGGACCTTAACAGGCTCAAATTGGGAACAACCCAATATTTATCAACAGAAGAATGAACTACTACCATGGATAATACATGAATAAATCATTACATGAATAAACAAACTACAACTATACATGACCGAGTGAATGAAATTAATGACAAAATGAGTAGAGTTCCATGGTTGGTATGTCACAAACCATGGATCTGTAACTACTTCTGTACTTTCAGTATATTTCACCAAAAAAAAAAAAAAAGAAAAAAGAAAAATCAAAAAGGCAAGACTCTGAAAAGTCAACTATCCTTAAACCAAAGGGGAATTTGCTACTTACTATTAACTCAGATTAAGAAGCTACCCATATGCACTAATATGTATAAAATAGATAACTAATAAGAACCTGCTATATAAAAATAAAATTCAAAAATTCAAAATAAATAAATAAAAAAAAAAAGAAGCTGCCAGGCTGTTTACATGGAGCCCTCCTCCCCCTTCCTTCATCATTCTCACATCCCTCAGAGGTAACCACTGTTAAAAGACTGCTGTGAATCTAATGACATATGCAAATTCTTAAAGCATAGTAAGTATAGATATACAAACATCTTAAAACACATACATGCACACACAAAGTTCTACAACTTGCTTCTCTTACTAAACATTACATTTTCCATGCAGTATAGGGAATTTTTTCCTCTTATTTTTATTTCCCTCTTATTTTTAATAGTGACAGAACATTCCAGAGTATGGACATAAAGATCACTTACTTTACTGTTAACTTCAATATTAGACAGATGTTTCTCATTTTTCACTACCACAAACACCACTATAATGAAAAATCTTACACATACAGGTTTGTACATTTGTGCAAATACATCTATACCATAAATTCCTAGCAGTGGAATTGCTAGGCCGAACAGAGTACAGGCATTTTATATTGTTTCAATGACGCCACCTTCCAAAAAGAGTCCACCAAATTATAGTCCCACAGGTCATATAAACTATATATTTAAAGGCTAATATATTTTAGATGAACCCTACTTTATGGACTAAAGCTTGTGGTGAAGAGTAATTATGAACGGAAAGTACATAAAATTGCTTTTATCTTTCACTGAGTCAATTTAAGGAAAAATTTCAGAGGGTTACACAAAAATACCAGAGTAACCAAAAAATTACCAGTAGTTACAACCCAGAGATTGATTCTAAATAAAAAAGACCATTTAATAGACCTCACAACCCAGGATCCAACTGTCACCACAGCATTTACAGATCCCAGTTCAGTGCCAGCAGATCCCACTGTGATTTCTGATCTACAGAGAAGAGTGACCAGAGTTCTCAAGGATACTGGGGCTTATCGTACCAAATGCTCAGATGTCTTGCAGGTGTCTTATGGCTGTGGGATAAGGCCTGAGTTGTGAACCTTCCCAGGAAGGGTAAGTCTTTCATGACAAATCCACTCCAATACTCCAATCTCCCTAAGCCTTTGGATACCTTCCTCTACAGTATACCAAGGTAGTTCTGGCACCTCAACTCCACTTAGTACAGGTCACCCTTCGGTTTGTTTCAGGCAATCAACCAAGCAGAGCCCTTTCTAAGCCCTCAAGCTGTAACACTGAATCCAGAATCTCTCCTTATGGGTCCACATCAATAAATTTGGCCTAACCCAACTTTACATTCCCTTCACCTTCAACTCACACCCTTAACATCCATTCCCATAAATATTCCCCAGGTTCCTATTTCTCTCATGGCAAAGTAGACAATCTTTTGGAGGGTAGGCCTACCTCTTCATGGGTCACAATTTGCACCTCACCCTTTGGGGCCTCCTGGGATGATCCTAGGGGAAGCCAAATGCAGGTTTTTCAGGCAAAGGGAGATTAAGTTCAGGGAAGGGATGGAAAGGTTGCTTCTACAGGGAAAGGTAGCCCAGCAGAATTTAGGTGTTCAAGGTCTCCAGCCACATCAGAATCTGACCATATGCCGCTAATCCAGTTTTCAGGATCCCATTCCTTACCAACCAATGTTTTCAATTACAAACGGGGAATTCAATTTGCAGTTTTAGGGCAGTTGTAGAAACCTTCAGGTCCCTTATGTGGAACCTGACCTGGTAATTTAAAACCCTGAACTCATCGTTTTGCTTTGCAACGTTTTCACTTGGCTAGGCTAAATCGCGTTCCCCAAGATTTCCACTCCCATTTGTTTCTAGATTGGGCGGGCCACAAGAGAGACTACTGTGCAGCACGCGGAGGGAGCAAGTGAAGGGGCACACATCTGGTAGGACATCTGCAGCCTGCACCCACTGAACTCCCCATTTGCTTCAATGATGCAAGGCTGCAACAACTACTCTACCTTCCCCCAGGCTCACTGAGAGTCTCTGCCTCCTGGGCCAAGTGTGTGTGGTTACCTCCATGGCAAAGGGCCAGCTCTTTCAGGATATCCACACAACCAAGGTCAGAGGCAACAGAACTGACACATCTTTCCATCTGTCTTGCTGTGGCTTCCAGTCTGGGTTCTCCCCCACTGTACATCCACCTTCCCTTCTCAAATGCCTGTCCTATGGACTGCAAACTCCAGCATCAGGCACACAGACAACAGTCTTATCAACGAGTTGCATCATCAGCTCCTACACTGTGTTAACTGAGATCCCTGAATAAGACTGTCTGACAGACCCCTGTGCAACAGACCACACATTTAACCACACAGCCTCAACCTGCCCTTGGACAATTCTAGTGCCCAGGGAATTTGAGCACTCACAACCCAAGTACTGAACTAAGGACTAGAAAAGTAATTATGGACAAAACAAGAAGAATCTCTACTTTAATGAAGCTCAGCCTTTTTGAGAAAACAAAAATCCATTAAATCATGTGAACAAATGTAACCCTGTAATTTTGATAAGCACCAGGAAGGCCAACAATGTCCCTAATAGAAGAACTTGACTTCAGTAAAGTCAAGAAAACTGCTAGTTACTGTAGCAAGTGGTGGATATATCGAAGTTCCCTATTCTACCTTTATTATAAAATGTGCAAACTCACACAAAACGAATTTCATAAAAAAGTGATGCCTGAGACAAGCTCTAAATGAAACTAGGAATAACTGAAACCCGGACGGAAAAGCATTCCAGGAAGAGGGAAAGAACAAATGCCACACTCCCTGGTGGCGGAGATGATGATGGGCACGGGAGATGTGAGAAGGACCTGCATGGCTGGAGCAAGGAAAGCAAAGGGAGATGTGGTACAGGAGAGGTCAAGACCCCAAAGTTTAAGAAATATGCACACCCTTAAGGCCACGTTTTGAAGTTCTGTCCTTAAAGCAACAGGAAGCCACTGAGGGTTTTACGTAAAAGGTGACATAATCAGATCTGCCTTTTTAAAAGGTAATTTCTGACACTAACAAATTACAAACACGTTTACCTTTTAGCCAACAATCTCACTATCTTGAAACTATACCTGCACAAATACAAAACAATACATCCACAGGGTTATTCACAGCAATGGAATATAAACAACCCAAGTATTTATTATAATTAGGAAATGAACTACAAGCACAAAAGAATGGAAAAGAGTGTATACGAAGTGATCTCTAGAATATATTAAGTAAAAAAGAAGAAACAACAGTGTACACAAACTTCTTTTTAAGAAAGGCAGGTAAAAAACATACTTGTGATTAAATTTGCAAAAATAAAACAGTGGAAAAATAAACCAGAAACTAATAAAAGTGGGGCAGGAAGGGTACAGTGCAGGGATAGGAAGAAAAGGGAGAATGTGAACATACCTTAGTAATGCAGCTTTGATTCTGGAACTATATAAATGTTTTACACACTGAAAAAATACATTAAAATATTAAAGAAATCCTTAAAAGTTAAAGATTTCATTCAAATAAACCAAACTAATGATCGAATTGGTTACAAAATCAGAGGGAAAATGTTTTCAAATGATTTTATAATTCAGATTGTCAACTGTACATCCTTGCATGGATACATTTTTAAAACAAGGAGAATAAAATACAAACCTACAATCACTCTACGGTTATTAACATTTTCAAACTACTATATTTATACTGTAGGATAAAGGAAAGTAACTACTGTTGCTAAGAATGCAAATTTTTAACATTAGAGAAGAAAGGATAAAGTCAAAGTAAAAACCCTATAAAGTTAAATGTGAATTGGAAATATCAACACAAAATCAAAATTTATTATTTCCCAAGCCTATCCAATGAAAGCAAGGGCATCTCAGTAGCAGTAAGGACACACAGCACCAGATTTTGTTATCTAAATTCCACTGCCTGATAAAAAGAGGTAAAACAACTGGCTGATAGATATTGGGCAGGAAAAGCACAAAGTGAATCTAAGACATCTTGTAACATTAGCAAGAAACAGTTCAAAGATTAATGGGGTCGCATTCAAGGGAAGAGAACTAGTTTGAAAGGACCAAGCCATGCCCAAATTAGAACAAGCTGAGGGAAAAGAATGATGACTACTTGTTTAAAACACACCAAATACATAAAATTCCTTGGGTCCACAGTGATCCTGAGAGAGAGAAAGCAAAAAGAAACAACAACAAATCAACCCTGTACAAAGGAAAAAGAACATTCTTATCCTGTGTCAGAACCTAAAACTCACACTAGGAATATTAACTTAGATATATGATTAGTTAATATACAGGTAGATATACAGGTCATACATACGTGTAAGTATATAGATTATCTATAGATAAATACGTGGATCATTTGCAGACAGGTCCAAAAATTAAACCTAGGTTATAAGGATATAACTATAAGCAAGCTGAACAACAAGTATAAACAAACAAATATAATCTAAGTTTAAAAAGTTGTCATGCTTTATTACTACAGTCTAAAAACATCTAAAATGGTATGAAAATGCTTTATTAACCTCTTCATTTACTCTCTCAACATTTGGATAAAACAATATCCATGATGAATGGATCCTTCCTCCCTCTACCACCCACCACCCACCCCCCCAAAAAGTCAACACACTTAACATTCTAGGGACTCCAGACAAATTGCCCCTGCTTCAAATGACTTCATCTGCCTTCTTGAACAGGCTACACTCTTTAAACTAGAGCTCCTACACTGGCAGATTCCTCCAATGCTCCTTTCATACGGTTTAATGCCTTTCAATGGCTCCCCTCACCTTTAGGATAAACACCAACCACCTTAATGAGATATGTACAATTATTTAAAATCTGGCCCCAAATTCATCCCTAGACAGACTGGCCATGCCAAATTATAAGTGGTGTCAGCAGTGGTATGATCAATACCCACAGAGAACTTATGATGTCCAGGGAACCTAGGAATCAGTCACACAGGAGTAACCGATAATACAGGGCAAACTTTTGGTTGTAATTCAAATCCAGAATGATCTCAAACACTCTCTTCAGGACTCTGCTCCTGCTGTCCCTCCATCTAGACTTTTTTCCTCTCCTAATCTATATTCTTAACCCTGCTGGAACATCACCTTCTCTTCCCAGATATCAAAAGCATAGAATTTCCTCATCTTATGTATGGGTATCTTCCCTACCAAGCTGTAAGGTCTCTGAGGGCACATCTTTATATATTATGTCCATGTATGACTTATGGCAATTTTAAGGCCATATAATAAGCACCCAGTAGAGATTTAATTAAAAATTTAATTGGGACTTCCCTGGTGGCGCACTAGTTAAGAATCCGCCTGCCAATGCAGGGGACACGGGTTTGAGCCCTGGTCTGAGCCCTGGTCTGGGAAGATCCCATGTGCCGCGGAGCAAGTACGCCCATGTGCCACATCTACTGAACCTGCACTCTAGAGCCTGTGAGCCACAACTACTGAGCCCATGTGCCACAACTACTGAAGCCTGCGCACCTAGAGCCCGTGCTCCGCAACAAAAGAAGCCACTGCAATGAGAAGCCCGTGCACCGCAACGAAGAGTAGCCCCTCCTCGCCGCGAGAAAGCCCACGTGCAGCAACGAAGACCCAACGCAGCCAATAAATAAATAAATGTATAAAAAAAAATTTAATTGAAGACGAGCACAACTAAGCAACCTGATGTTGAAAAAAAAATGGTAATAACTATAGCAAAGTTCAAAATCAGGATGGAGAAGGAAATCAACAATGACTGGCACCAGGTGCTGAACTTCAGGAACTGTACTGGGAACTCTACAAATCCATTGCATTTAATTCTCATAATAGCTTTATATGATAGGTTTCATCCTACAGGATGAAACCTATGTTTCATCACAGGTTTAAGCTTTTTAAGAAAGCTTAAAAAGGCTATGTGATGAATCATGTATGTAGCTTTGAACCAGTAAGGAGTGTGGCTGGATTTCAACCCAGACTCTTCTGAGCTGAAGGCCATCTCCATGTCCAACTCCAGAGCTCTTATCCTTTGCACAATTGATTCCCTGCTTTCAATTTCTTTTCATTCAAGGAAAAGAGAAAGAAAACACAATTAAGCATCTAATAAATATAAGAAAGTATTTACATGATATATGTTAACTGTTCTTTCTCAGCAAATTAGAATCCTGCTAATAGCTAATTCAAAAGAAATACCCAACAGCGTTATTTTTAATCTCTAAAATAATCCACAACAATTCTTCAGGAACAACAGTATCCTTTTTATGTGTTTCCAACATACCGGCGGAAAAAATGCTAACAATTAAGGAGTGCAGCCAGTGGAGTTTAACTGTATGCAATCAGGTAAGTCATTGGGAAGTGAGAACACTACATAATTAAATTTCTCCTAGTTAAGACCTCAAATTAATAACTCATAATTATACACTATCAGTGTGATAAGAGCCAAATCTGAGGTACTCTTTCCCATAGGATGCACAGGCACACACAAATCACATCAACCTCCCAGTCCACAATTTATAGGAGTGGTACCATTACCCGTAAAGACACCAATGACCAACGTTTCACCATTACCTGGATTTCAAAAGTGTTACTAGATATTACACGAAAAACAAAACAAGAAGGGATCTGGGGCCAAATACGGAAAACAGTGCTGGTACTATTCCTCAGAGCCCTTAACCTGATAATGTGAATTGTGACCCTTGGGGAGAAGGAAAAGGACAAAGCAATGTTTCCCAAACTAAGGTAACCAATAACCGTTCTGTTTTTCCTGTAGCATTTCTTAGCACTAGTATTACCAAGAATACCACCTTAAACACTGCTTCAGATATATATTCCAAAACTAAGTAAATACTGTTACTGTGGTCTGAATTGGTAAATAAAGGTACTGTCAGAAACAGTACTATCAAAATTCTGGGGCCAATAGAAAACCTTAAAAAAAAGAATGCTAGGGGCTTCCCTGGTGGCACAGTGGTTGAGAGTCCGCCTGCCGATGCAGGGGACACAGGTTCGTGTCCCGGGCCAGGAGGATCCCACATGCCGCAGAGCAGCTGGTCCCATGAGCCATGGCCGCTGAGCCTGCGCGGCTGGAGCCTGTGCTCCATAACGGGAGAGGCCACAGCAGTGAGAGGCCCGCGTACCACAAAAAAACAAAAAGAATGCTAAGTTAATCATAGAGATGACTGAGGGCCTCTTTTCCTTACCCATTTCACAGCATTTTAAAATAACCATTTTGCATTTTGTGGGACTTCTGGTGGTCCAGTGGGTAAGACTCCACATTCCCAATGCAGGGGGCCCGGGGTTCGATCCCTGGGTGGGGAACTAGATCCTGCACACATGCCGCAACTAAGAGTTCACATGCCACAAGTAAAGATCCTGTGTGTGGCAACTAAGACCCGGCACAGTCAAAAAAAACAAATAAATAAATACTAAAAAAAATAAAGTAACCATTTTGCTACTCGAGTCAAAATAAAGAAATTCTATTTTATTTCTCACAAGAAACACACATCTACTACCCATAATTTTGACAAACATATTTAGCAACTCTTACATTTAATTATCAAGTCTGATAATAAAGGTTCTGTAATCCAGCAGCTACTACAACTTTTTGGTATTTGCCCATTAACCAAGGTTGGGGGGGACGGGGGAGAAGCCTCCTCATTTCACTCGGCCCCCATCTGAAATTTCACAGCCTCTGAAAGTTCACAACCTTTAAGAATGTTCACAAACTCAATCTGTCCTGGTATACATCCTCAAGCGTAGGTTTAGTTTTCACTTCCTAACAAAAGCTGTGTAGAAAGCAATTACTGTACTCTCCATCAATGCTTTCAGACCGCGGGAGTTCCTTCCAGAAAATTCCAACAGAAGTTATACAGGAATTCGCATTTTGGTAGGTATGTCGTCTCTGGCACAAGTCACGTTATGCAGTGTAATCCGTTAACACTTAAATGTATTTGGTGTTGCTTTTTAACGTACAGCAAAATCCGTATTTGCTACTCCAACATGCATGGAAAACCCTCTCCAAAACCAGGAATCTCAATCCACAAATCATAAATAGCAAATAAACGTAAAGCAAATGCGTAAACAGATTTGGGGTGCCTATTTCGTGGCATTTATTGCTGAAGCCATCACTAAAATCTAACCCGGTAGAGTCGAGGACGCATCCGCAGTTGGAAAGATGAACAGAGCCAAACCGAAGGCACTGCGCAGTTTCCGAGCCGTGCAATTAATCTCAGCAAATGCTTGCGGAATGCGTTCAAGGTCACTCGTGATGAAAAAGAAGTGTGTGTGTGAGTGTGGGTGTGCAGAAACCCCGCCGTCCGCCAGTCCCGCGCATAGCTGACCAAGGCGCGCGGACAGGCAGCCAAGGGGGCGGCGGAAATTAGGCGGGGGGTGTTACGGGGAGCCCCGAAAAACCACCTTCTCCATGAAGCCTACTGCTGCAGGACCCAGGGCAGCCGCCGGGGAGGCTACGCCGTCGTAGGTACACAGCCCTGGGTGGGAGACCAGCGCCAGGCCTCAGGGGGATCCCGAACCCGGAAAACCCCCTCCCCTTTCTGAGGTCTCGGTGCAGAGCCCCTCTCTCTCTCACGCTCCGGGAGGCAGTCCCCATTCCCTCCCCCACCTCCTTCCCACCCTCCATCAGGCCTTGGTCTGGCACAACTCACCTGGCCGCCGAACAGAGCGGAGCAGGGCCTGGCGCCGGGTGGGGCCTGGCGGCGGGGAGGAGCCGGGCGCGGCTCTCACCTGGGGGCGGGGCCTGGCTGGGGGGGCCAGGCTGCGCCCCCGCTGCGCGCTGGAAGAGGCGGCGTTCAGGGCCCGGAGGCCCGGGAGGGGGGTGGCGCGGTCGCAACGGAAGTCTGGCATCCTTGGAAGTTTCGTTTTCGCGCGGTGGGAGGGCTTTCACCGAATGACTGTCCCTCCTTGTCCTTGAATTTAAGCAGCAAGTCGACCTGCGTCGCGCACGCCGCCCGTTTGGATAAAACCGGATACAGTGACAAGGCCCTCCACTGGCTGAGCCGTGGCCGCAGAGACAGCGTCCAGTGCCTTCCGACTCACCGCGCGGACCCCTCCGCCGCACTGCGCCACCGCGGCACAGACCCGGGCCTCGCCCACTCACCTGCCCTACCTGGCAGGGGAAGGTGAGCTCTGCAGCTCTTGACCCTGCACTCCGTCCCCGTGCGCCGCCCCCACCACAAACTGGAGAACTCGCTCGGCTCTCCGCGGAAGTCAGGAGCCAGGCATTCCCACGGTTACTCGTGAACTTGTTTGAGTTATGTTTAAGCCAAGATGCCCTTTGAGTGTCAGGTTAATTGTTTGCAGGAGGACGGGGAGAGGAAGGAAGCGTCCAGAACAGTTTTGACTCCTGCGGAGTGCCGTACCTGCAGGCTGAACCCCGGGTCTGAACCCCTACCCCAGCCTGGAGTTCTGCCCCCTCCAAGCCCTGGCCTGGGACTCTCCTCTCCCCACATCCTCATCACCCGACTCCCGCCCAGCCCTCTCCGCCCACCAGACCGGTGTCCTCCAGCGAGTCGCTGGGCGGACGTGGTTCCTCGAGTGCAAAAGCGCAGTCACTTCGTAATAAACCGCCTCCCCGAATGTTGTCAGGTCAAATGACAGATGTATTATTGGAAAGCACTGTGTATACTCTAACCTGCAGGACAATTGTCAGTTAGCAATGCTCTTTGGGATTTTACTGGCACCTTTTTCTTCCAAGTAAGATTGATACGTGCCTGTTGGAACAATTAAAGTGCTCATCTCAGATGACACACTTGGCAAGAGCTACAAGTTCACAGGCCAAGTAGAGGGCCAATTTAGTTACAGATATACAAAAGTGTGGCGCCATACTTACCAGTTAGGAAGTGTTGAGAAATTGTTACTTTCCTTTGTGTTTAATGTTTATGATGCATACAGTAGTGGAGCATTTCAGAAACAAGGAGAACTGGAAGGAGGCAGGTGCCAAGGAGTCAGTTAGTTGGAATATTTCAGTGGCATCCCCTGGATTTCTCCACCTCGCTACTGTTGACATTTGGGGTCAGATAACTCTTTTTTAAGGGAGATGTTTGGCAGCATCCCTGGCCTTTACCCTCTAGGTGCCAGTAGCACACTCCCTCCTCCAACATGAAAACCAAAAATGTCTCCAGACAAAGCCAAATATGTTGTCCTATCCCCTCCAACACCGGAGAACCCCTGTTTTAAAGTTGGCCTCTAGTGATGATCACTGGGAGCTATCAAGAATGCACAGGCCAGGGCTTCCCTGGTGGCGCAGTGGTTAAGAATCCGCCTGCCAATGCAGGGGACATGGGTTCGAGCCCTGGTCTGGGAAGATCCCACATGCTGCGGAACAACAAAGCCCGTGTGCCACAACGAATGAGCCTGCACTCTAGAGCCCGCGAGCCACAACTACTGAAGCCCACGCACCTAGAGCTGGTGCTCCGCAACAAGAGAAGTCACCGTAATGGGAAGCCCATGCACCACAACGAAGAGCAGCCCCTGCTCACTGCAACTAGAGAAAGCTGCACAGCAACGAAGACCCAACGCAGCCAAAAATAAAAATAAAATTTTTTTAGTTAAAAAAAAAGATATTTTCTAAAACAAAAAAGAATACACAGGCCAGGGAGGTCAGCCAGCCCTATGTCAGAAAGGGCCACACTCCAGAGAAGGCAACTACTAGTCTTTCTGCTAAAAATATCTCCATGGCCCTCAGAAACCTTACTTGCTAGCATGCTGAATGTCAAAAATGAGGTTTTACGTCACCCATGTATATCTGCCAAAAAGGTTTAAAATGAAGCTAGTCACAGGGGAAGAAATCAGACAAATCCAGTGTGAGAGACCTTTTGCAAAACAGCTCCACCAGACTCTTCAAAAAATCAACATCAAGAAAAACACAGGAAAGCTAGGAATAAGTTCAAACATAAGAGACCACAACCAAATCCATTGCATGACCATTGATCCTACACCAAGTTGAAGGAAAGAAGCTATGAAAGAGATTTGGGAGATAATTGGAGAACTTGATGGAAAATATATTAAAGAGAGTATTATTTAGTCTGTTAAATGTTTCACTGTGATAATGGCTATGTTTGAGAATGTCTTTGTTCTTCGGAGTTGTGTGATGAATTATTTTAAAAGTTGTGGTGGCTACAATGTTCTTTCCAATAGCTCAGAAACACATGTATTTTATATACAGATAAAGCAAACGTAGCAGAAGGTTAACAACTGGTAAATCTAAGTGATGGGTATATATGTTTTAATTCTGCAATTTTTTCAACTTTTCTGGAAAACTGAAATTTTTCAAAATAGCAAGTTAGAAAAGTGGAATACGAAGTATTTTGTGAATTTTTGGAATGCTAAATAAGCCAAATTGCTTCAACTTCCCAGGCAGCCTCTATTCTCTTCCAACTTGCTAACTAAGCATTTCCAGAAACTTAATTTCTTTACAGTTTTTCAACCACACTGTACTTCTGGAGATTACGTCAGAAGGGCCTGCATGTATTTTTCATCCTGCAGGAGCTATATTGCTGGCAAATATAAACAGGCGTGTTAAAAGTTTCAACTTATACAAGACCTATGTCTATTTTAATGCTGGATCCCAGGGATCCTACTTGGGGAGAAGGGAATTTCTGCCCCAGAGATGAACCCACAGTGAACCTTGGTATATTCACCCCACTGACATTGATGGATCATAGGAAACTGATCCTCAGGAGCCTTTTTAAATTAGTTATATTTATTACAGGATTATTCAGTTATTCAACACAGCAAAAAGTATTCAGTCTTCAGTATGTACCCCATGCAATAGGGATGATTCTTTGTATTAACTTAACCTCTAGGTGAGTGAGCCTTATAGGCCACCAGTCACCTTGTAAGTAAGGATGATCTCTCCCCAGTGTTTGCCTGGGTCAACTCCCAATTAGATGCTATAGCCTGCTGTCCCCGGGGAAGTGGAGACAAAGGTCATTGAACTGGGAGCACTCAGGGCTTACAAGTTTAACATGATGACCCTCATTATGATTGTGGCTTATGCTGGTTCTCCTACTCGCACTTGTGGCTATGGATTATGGCTATGCTGGTTAGGCAGCCCTATGTGAATCCTGAGAAGATGGTGGCCTCACTAGGACAGAAGCCACTCCTCTCCGCTGGCTCTGGGGTCAGATCTCTGACGAGAGCCACATTGATGCACATGTTCTACAGGGAGAAGCATGAGGTCTAGGGCTGTCATCCAGGGCAGAGGTGACCAGAACCTACCTGGATGGCCAGCAGTGGGGCCAAAAAAGAAGGAAGAGGTAAGGAATGCTCAGGGAAAGGCAGGGTCAGCGCTGCCTGGCACCTCTCCAGGTATTTACCCCACTCAGGGCTACAGGAGGCTGGAATGAGTGAGGATGGTTTCTCCAAGCCTCTTAGCACCCTCTGTCACATTGTGTCTTCTGAACTTCCAAAGAGCACACCTTTTTTTCTATTTTCTGCTGTATCTGTACTGCCTGGACTAGAGCCTGGTGAGAGATGTGGTTCATTAAAGACTACAGAAGACTAGTTGTGGTTTGTAGCCAGCTTCCCCAAGTTTGTTTCATGGCCTCAATGCAGAAGTTTTTCTTCGAGGGGAAGTAACCAGTTAGGGGAAAAAAACAGGTTTGCCAGAGGTGCTACCGCAGACTCTGCAGGAGCCACACACAGACCTA
>NW_020175675.1:0-33906 GCF_003031525.2 Neophocaena asiaeorientalis asiaeorientalis | reverse complement strand
CCCATGCCCTCTCTAGTGTCCTCACCCTGTTGGAGAGGGGGAAATTTCCCCCTTTACTCCTCTTGATTTCCTGTGGGTGGACTAATAACAAAATTAACACAAGACAGAAGAACAGGAGAAAAAGAAACATTTTAATTCATGCACATGTAGGCCTCATAGAAATGGGATCTACGAGGTGATCAAAGCAGGCAGATTTTATACTTTTTAGACAAAGAAAAAATAAATTTGTGAGGAATTGACAATACAAACTTACGTTTTGGGTGCTCAATTAGTGAAAAATCTAAACAATTTGGGCTTGGGGTAGTAAATTTAAAAAGTAACAGCATTTGTTTATACAGGCTTCTCAGCCTGATTTCCTTGTCTCTGGTGATAAGTATCTCTCTTTGCCTCCTGGTACAAAAAGGGTACCTTTCACATGGGAGATTTATTTCCTGTTTTCAGGGAGACAGAGGGGAAGGTCAGAGTGTCCCTCTTACATTGGTCATTTCTTAAGTAACTTTAATTCAAAATAATCAATGTGCCATTGTGGCATATTTGGAGGCAGTCCGCCCTGGCTCCAAAAACCTCAACCAGGAGGGTATGAGTCCCTTCCTTTCCCATTCTGAAAGGAGAGGTCTGGCCACCTTGCTTCCCAGGAAGCCTCAGACCAGGTAGACCTGAGCAGCTTCCTATTAGAGGGGGAAGGAGCCAGATTTCGCAAGCCTCTTTCCTTGGAAGTCTGGCAGCAGTGGGACCAGAAGAACCAAAGAGGACCACTTTCTTCTCAGGAATTCTCTCAGAAAGTACTCTTTCTCTACACTCATTTTTGGCTTACCTTGGAACCTCAGGAAAATCATAAATTAGAGCGCCATTCCTCTTCCAGGCTTCTCTCAAATAATTGAAACTATCACTGTCACAGCACTGCTGAATGAAAAAGAGAGCCAGAAGAGCCTTTCCACTCCCTGGCTCAACAGATATCAAATGGACCCTACGGAGCACAAGGTACTGCATTAGCCTCTGGAGGGGACACTGTGTCTACATGCACAAGAATGTTTACACTTCATGAAGGGAACATCACATGGTGCTAAGGAAATATTTACTGAATGAATGACTCCAAGAAAGAAACAGCAGGAGCAGAGTTCAGCCATCTGGTCAACTAAGCAGCTTCCTCCCCTGGCTCACTCCCACCTTTCTCCAGGTCATTCTCTACCCAGCAGGCAAATATATGCTTTTAAATGTCACCTCCTCAGAGAAGCCTTTTCTGACCACCTGCACAAGTAGATTGCCCTCTATTCTCTTTTACTGACATCCTTGTTTATTTTTCTTTGTAGTACTGATTCTCTTTTGTAATTACATCCATCACTGACTTGTTTAGTCACCACCCACCCCATTATAAAGTCCAGAGGCCAGAGGCAAGATCTGTTTTCCTTATCAATATACCTCCTAGAGGACAGTAAGTGTTCAACAACTATTTATTATAAATGAATACATGACTTGACTGAATACTGTATCATGCGCATTTGTTAGAACATAGGGTTTGTGAAGGGCCTCAAGTGCCAGGATATTGGGGAATTTAAATTCTATGCACATGTAAGGGAGTTTCACCATCCAGTGGGAGACAATTGAAGATGTTCAGTCAGGTTCGTGGGGTGACTTTTTTAAATCAATCTGTTGTTATCTAGAAGAAAATTTAGAGTAGAAATTATGAAATATAGGCAACCATGTAGAAGGCTACTGAAATAACTTGGGGGGGCTGGATTTGAACTGGCTACAATGCTTATGAAAAGGGTAATATAACAATAACTTTTAAACAGCAAGCAATACATATGACTGGTTCACTTTGCTGTGCAGCAGGAGCGAGCACAACATTGTAAAGCAACTCTAAAATAAAAAAAAAATTTAAAAGGAACCCAAGTAAAAAATATATATTAAAAAAATAAAACAAACAGCAAGCAAACTACTCGATGATAGAGGAGAGTTATTATTTTATTGAGGAGGAGGATTATGGTTAGGTTGAGATGGAGGAAGTCCTCATGATTTAAAGAAACATCCTGAAAAAAAAATTTTTTTAAGTATTTATTTATTTATTTGGCTGTGCCAGGTCTTAGTTGTGGCATGCAGGATCTTTAGCTGTGGCATGTGAACTTTTAGTTGTGGCATGTGGGATCTAGTTCCCTGATCAGGGATCGAATCCAGGCCTCCTACAGTAGGACCGCTGAATCTTAGCCACTGGACCACCAGGGAAGTCTCCTGAAAAATTTTGATTAAATGATATGATGATACAGTTATGCTGAGTTCTCTCAACAGAGTGGTTTTGCCTGGTTATGTAAATGGAATCAAACAGTGACCTGCCTACATACAACATAACACTTCAATACTGTTTATGCATCCCTAGGGCTGCTGTATTGAACTGGAAGATAGCTGCTCTTGGCTATATTCCTAGAAGTGGGATTGCTGAATAAAGAGTATGAATATTAGTAGAAATATTAATACATACCACACCCATACAATGATATGAATGTCATTTTATATCTTTGCAAGTTCAGTAGGTGAACAAAACCATATCCCATGATAGTTTTTATTTACATTTGTCTCATTTTATGACAGGTTGGTCTCTTTTCATATATTTAAGTCATTTGAGCCTCAGAAATCCACTAAAAACTATTAGAAGTAATAAACAAGTTCAGCAAGGTTGTAGGATATAAAATCAATATACAAAAGTCAATTTTTTCCTATACAGTAGCAATGGGTAAACCAAAAGTGAAATTAAGAAAACAATTCCTTTTATAATAGATTTCAAAAGAATAAAATAGGAATAATTTTAACAAAATAAAAACAAAAATTATACTCTGAAAATTACCAGTGTTGAAAGAAATTAAAGAACTAGATAAGTTTGAAAGTATCTCATGTTCACAAACTGGAAAACAATATTTATAGATGGTAATACTCTCCAAATTGATCTACAGATTCAGTACTATCCTTATCAAAATCTCGACATTTTTGCAGAGTTTGATAAGCTGATCCTAAAATTTGTGTACAAATTTAAGGAATACAGAATAGCCAAAACAATATTGAAAAAGAAGAATAAAGTTTGAGGAATCACACTTCTCAATTTTAAAACTTACTACAAAGCTACAGTAATTAAGACAATATGGTATTTACATAAGCATAGATATATAGGGAATTCCCTGGTGGTTGAGTGGTTGGGACTCCGAGGTTTCACTGCTAAGGGCCTGGGTTCTATCCCTGGTTGGGGAACTAAGATCCCACAGGCCACTGTGTGGCAAAAGAAAAAAAAAAGAGTAGATATATAGATAGATGGAGTAGAATTTACAGTCCAGAAATAAGCCATCACATTTACAATCAATTGATTTTCAACAGGGTACCAAGACAATTCAAAGGGGTGCCAGTATTTTCAACAAATGGTGCTCAGACAAATGTATATCCACATTTTAGAAAAAGAAGTTGGACTTCCATCTCACACTACATGTAAATATTAACTCAGAAGTACCAAAGACCTAGATGTAAAAATTATAAAACGCTTAGAAGAAAACATAGAAGAAAACATAGGTATAAGTCTTTGTGACCTTAAATTAGACAATGGTTTCTAATTCTAACACCAAAAGCACAAGCAACAACAACAACAAAATAGGTAAACTAGTGATCCCCAAAAGTAAATCTTTTGAGCTTCAAAGAACACCATCAAGAAAGTGAAAAGACAACCCATAGAATGGGAGAAAATATCTGCAAATCACATATCTGAAAAGGCACTTGTATAAAACATACAAAGAACTTAGCAACACAATAATAAAACAACAAATAGCCCAATTAAAAATGGACCAAGTATCTGAATAGTTCTCCCAAAAAGATAAGCAAATGGCCAATAAGCACAGGAAAAGTGTTCAGTATCATCAACCGATGAAGGACCACATATTGTGTGATTCCATATATCTGAAATGTCAGAAATAGGCAAATCTGTAGAGACAGAAATTAGATTAGTTGTTGCCTGGGATGAGGGGTTAGGAAGACTGAAGAGTGATGACTAAGGTGTGCAGAGTTTCTTCTGGGCGTAATGAAAATGTTCTAAAATTGATTATGATGATGGATCCATAACTATGGGAATGTACTAAACACCATTGAATTTTACACTTTAAAGGTGTGAATTACCCGTAAATGAATTAAATCTCAAAAGAAGCTGTTCAAAAATGAAACAGAAAACAGTCATTTGATATTTATTTCTTGTGAATTGTCTATGTCCATGGTCAATTCTTCTATTTGGATTTTTGTTTTATTTTTCTCCTTAATTTGTAGGCACTCTTTGCACCTTGAAGAATACTAGTCTTCTGTCATATGTGTAGCAAAATATTTACCAAATTTTATTTGGGTTTTTCTTTTGTTTGTATTATTTTTTTCCTGCAAAGTTTTTGTTAACACCAGACAATAAAACAGCCAGTTATTATACCAGCAAAGCAAGTTTATCTGGGAGCAGAAAACAACTGCAATTCGAGACACGCAACTATAGCAAACCACATTTAGGTCCAGCCTAAGGTTCTCATAGCCCATCTGTAGGCACAGTCATAGTAGTAATATCCCCAGAAACCAGGATAAATCTCCAATGTGCCTGAATTTAATGAACAAGATATATCATTGTATCACCAATATCTGCCCATAGCCCATTTTCAGTGAGATGAATTTTCTTGCTCATGGGGTCCATGTGGAAAACAGCATGCTCAGAAATGGGCATCTCCTCAGCATGCTCTTTTCCCAGGACAGGAACTTGCCAAGGCCCCAACAGTGGATCGTCAAATCTCATCAGTTTCACTTTGGAAAGGTCTTTGATTCCTCGGTCCACTTTCATTAAACGCCAGATTATAGAATCACGGTTATCTCCTCGCCTGATTTCAATTTTGGTTGAGAAGTGGCCATTGAATGGCTGAGAATTCACTAGGGAAGCTGATACACCAGGTTCTGTGCTATAAACATTAAGTGGTTTCCCAGAACAGCAATCTTCCCTGACTTTATCTGCTTCAGAGGCACACTTGAGTTCTGTGTGTTCTAGCTCAAGGGAATTGGTCAGATAGACTCTATTCTCCATGAGCACTTCAAATTCTAATTGCAAATCTAGAACATGAGGTCCCATCTTCTCCAGATTTTCCTTAATCATTGTGACAAATGGCATCACTTTCTTCATGTATTTCTTCATTTCTGGCAAATTGCCTAGTTCATTAGCATGACTTTGTTATCAGGCAATTTTCCACTGTTGGTCTCAAAGTGATTATGCAGAACTGACAGGGTGATGTGTTGCCAAGATGGATAGTTCTTCGCCACATAGATGGTGCAATGTGAAGGCTACTGAGGGGGCTGCTTGTCAGTCTTCTTCTCTTTAGCTAGTATCATATAGTTCTTGAGTCAGTCTAAGGTCATGTGCTACTTCTATGAGATACTGTGAGGAATGTATCAAGCTTTCATCCACAGGACCTGCCAGAGGCCATGAAGCATTCATAACTAAGTTGGGCTTTCCCAGGAGTGTCCAGATGTGCTCACACAAATGAGGACAGAATGGAGCCAAGAGAAGTGTCTGAACTTCAATAAACCGGAACACAGGTCTTGGTGCATCCCTTCTATGGCCAATTCATGGTACTTATCTTTTGCTGCCTGAAACTCAAAAACCCTGTTTTCAAAGCTTCTTTAAGCATCATCTTTTCATGGTTTTGATCTGTTTTTATAATTTCACTGGCAAAAACTCTATCATTGAAGGTGTTGGCAGGACCACTTCTTAGGCTATCCCAGTTGGCAACCATTTCTTTCACCCATTCCACCCAGGTGTACGGATGGAGAATACCTGCATCTGCCATGGTTTCCATAAAGTTAGCATCTTCAACAGTGTCACCAGCATCAGCTAGAGCCAAGCACATTCCATCGGCTGAATATTTATCAAGAGCTTGGGTCAAAGTGAGGAAGTTGCCTGTGGAGTTTTGACATCAAAATCCAGCAAAGAAGTGCAGCAAAGTAAGGAGAGGAAACTTTTTGTTGAGAAGGGAAAGTTGGGAGGGGCTATTATAAACAAAAAGCCCACTAGAGCAGGGGTCCCCAACCCGGGCCACAGACTGGTACTGGTCTGTGTCCTGTTAGGAACAAGGCCTCACAGCAGGAGGTGAGCGGCAGGTGAGTGAGCCATTCATCTGTATTTACAGCCACTTCCCCATCACTCACATTACCACCTGATCTCTGCCTCCTGTCAGATCAGCCTCAGCATTAGATTCTCATAGGAGCATGAACCCTACTGTGATCTGCGCATGCGAAGGATCTTATGAGACTCTAATGCCTGATGATCTGAGGTGGAGCTGAGGTGGTGATGCTAATACTGAGGAGCGGCTACAAATACAGATTATCATTAGCAGAGAGGCTTGACTGCACAGAGACCATAATAAATCAATTGCTTGCAGACTAATATCAAAACCCTATCAGTGAGTGACAAGTGACAATTAAGCTGCATCTGGTGGCAGGCTTTAAGTCAGAATTTGACACTTATTTTAGTCTGCACGTGGCCCACCCATTATTTTATTTACCACTTCCATCCGCGCCTCTTTCCCACACTGTGCACTTGTCTCAGTCATAGTCTTGGTAAGCCCACAAGCTCACCCTAGCCAAAATGAGTAAAAAACAAATGTCGCTGAAGAGCTTCTTTGAAAAGGGTGAAAGACCCAATGATGAGAGAGCAGAAGACTCTCAGGCTGCCAACAAAAAAAAGCTGCATTTAAAGGAAAATACCAAGAGTCTTACTTAAATTGCAGCAGGTGATTCACATTCTCCAAGCCCACTTTGTATAATATGTGGAGACCAGCTATCCAACGAAACCATGAAACCTTCAAAACTGCTCATCTATCTCAGCTTTCACAAGAGTTTGAGCATTACTTCCCAACCACAAAAGACCCCTGAACTGGGAAGGAATGGATCTGCGACCCATTTGTGAATAAGCCAGGTGAATTGACTTTGTCTGTGCTAGAAGAGGATCAACTGCTTGAGATTGCAAATGATGGTGGCCTTAAAAGTATGTTTGAGACAACTTCAAATCTCCATACTCCATACATTCTGGATTAAAGTCACAGCGGAATATCCTGAGATTGCCACAAAAGCACTGAAAAGCCTGCTTCCATTTGCAACATCCTATCTTTGTGAAACAGGGTTTCCTGCAGTGACAGCAACCAAAATGAGATTACGGAGTAGACTGGACATAAACAACACACTTCGGGTGTCCCTGTCTCCCATCACCCCCAAATGGGAAGATATAGTTGCAGGAAAACAGGCTCAGGGCTCCAACTGATTCTGCATTATGGTGAGTTGTATAATTACTTCATTATATATTACAATGTAATAATACTAGAAATAAAGTGCACAATAGATGTAATGTGCTTGACTCATCCCGAAACCATCTGCCCCACACCCGGTCCATGGAAAAATTGTCTTCCACGAAATGGGTCCCTGGTGCCAGAAGGGTTGGGGACTGCTGCACTAGAGGAAACTGGGAGTTCAAAGTATAGTGGCTTTTCATTGGTTAAGTTGTGACAGTCTCTCATTGTCTGAGCCATGCCAAGCAAGAAGAAAATCTCTCTTCCTCCTGCTGGTGGTAATAAAGTAGTATCATTCCTGTAGGAGATGGAAGGTACTTCTCTTCCTGTTGGGATCTTATAGACTTCAAATGGTATCTGTGTGAGAGCTCCCCCTTCTGCCCTCCCAACTCTATTTTAGTGAGGTTTCCCTTCATTAAGAGAATGAAGAATGTCACCAGGCTTATCAGTAAATAAAGGATGTTGGGGCCATCAAGCCATCGACCACTGCAGATGCCCCATAATGTGCACCATGAAGAGATTCAGGATGGAGAAAAGCAAGATACCAGTCCTAGAGAGTTAAGGTGCATATCAAAGGAATAATTTCGATGAGCCCAGACTCTTGCATCTTCCCATAGATAGAAAAGTGCTAACTTGAGATGTCTGGTTTTCTTTAGTTAGCAGTAACTTTTGATGTTTTGAGTACCTGCTTTTAGTTGCAAAAACTCCTGTATATCCTGGATCCTCCCTTGCCTCTTTGGAGCAGTCCCTTAGAGCTATCAGAGATATTAAATCTGTGAAGCCACAATGCTTGCAAACAAGGACCCTGGGTGGTGATTATTTTCACAATTTGCCTTCAAGACTGGGTCATCTACCAACTTCAGTCTGGGCCTCACCGCACCTCCTGTGGCTATGAGGATGATTCAGAGGACTGAGCAAAGCCTGAGACACATACAGTGAGCACTGGCATTCTAGCAGATAACATACATCCAGGATAACCCACAGAGGTGCAACCTGTGGCCAGGACAAAGCCAAAACCTATGGAGAACGTAGCTAAGATGCTAGCTCCCAGGCATTGGCAACCTAGGGACAGAGAGGCTCCCACCGGGTATGATCTGTCCCAAGCCCTGATCCCAAGGCCTTCTACTTTTCATAGCAATGCCAGCTTCCTGGAAGGAGGAGGGAGTCTTCATTTCAGGAGGGCGGGAAAGGCCAGTTTCATCTATTCTTTAGATATCCCCCAAATCTGTGAGTCCTTAGCAATTTGAGTCTCAAACCCACTTTTCATACTTCTCAAGTTTTTTTTCTCAAACTAAAATCTCTGCCTTGAGACCTCAGAAGCCTACTCTGTAAACCAAAGCCAAGAATTTTGTTATCTTCAGTCTTTTTCTGATCACCTCTCCTGTGAGGCAGAATAGTTGGAATGTTCTAGATAGATGAGCTCCAAACATGTTCGATCTCGAAGTTGAAAACCTTTTGAGCAAGCACCCCCCTGTGTGAATGTGCTTCTAATGTGTGTCCATATATACTACTGCTAATCTTTACATAAAAAACTGGCAAAGCGTAGCTTTTTCTCTCTGCCTTGGATGTCAATTAAATTCAATATAAGTTCGCCCAGCTAGAGTGCGTGCAGTGACTTTCTGCTAATGATAATGTTGTGTTGATAGGTGGTGGAGGCTAAAGGGAAGAATTTTTAATTCCAGGAGATATGGTTTTTGGTTCTCAAGGACAAAAGTCAACTGGCCCTTCGAAGCTCTTCTTGGAGTAGTATCCGGCAAATCATTCCTTAATTACCCTGTTCACCCCTTATGTTCCAGGCTCCTCAGTGGGCTCTGTACTCCTCCTCCATTATTGCAGTCGAAGAACTAGACTTCTGAGGGTAAAGGAAAAAAAAATGTTGCTTGCTATTCCAGTTCTACAACCATCAATCCATTAACCACTGCAGTTGCCTGGTCACCTGAGGGGAATTCAGGATGGAGAATAACAGGAAGCATTCTGGGTTTTGGATACCAGCCCCTAAGTAGTTAAGATGCATATCTAAGGAAAAATTTCAATGACCCCAGATTTTTGCATCTTTCTATATACAGCAAAGCACTAAAATCATTAACTTTATATGTCTGTTTTTTTGTGATTAGCAGTAATCTGACGTTCAACTACATGTTTTTTTTGTTTGTCTTTTCCAGGAAAAATCTCATATATATGCTGGCTTCTCCCTTACTGCTTCGGAACAGTTTCTCAGGGCTGAGAGGCTGTCTCCTGGTCTACAGTCCTCAGCAAGACGCTGAATATACTCAACTCACAGCTCTTACAGTGTGTGTGTTTTTTAAGTCAACATGAGTCATCGATCACCCTTGGGAAGAAAAGGAAGATGAAGGATTTTTTTTCTTGTTAAAACACTTTCTTACTAGAAAACTCATGCTTACTTGCTGTAAAAGATACAAAGAATGACAGAAATGTATAAAATGAGCTCCACCTGCACCTTCAATGCTCAGGGAAGGCTCCTGTTGACCTACAGAGTCCTTCTTTTACTGGAAAAGTTCCTTCTTTTCAAAGCACATTTTGGATATCCTTGAAAGTAGCTCTTTGTACACATTTCAACTACTTTGTGGGGTAAACTTTGTTTTTTAAATCAATATTTGCTGTATCAAAGTTACAAATTTAAAATTAGTGAATTCTAAAATTGTAAAAACCTAGTTCTTCTTTAAATAAACTTATAATTCATATTATTCTATTTATATATCTAGCAAATCTTTAAATAAATTTTAAGGCTTTTATACAACTTAAGTCTCCTTAAACATTTAACAATATATTTGATTTCCATCAACTATACTTAAATAAAAGAATAGCAAAATACGTATATATGTGTGTATATATATGTGTGTGTTTGATTTCCTTTGTGAGTACTTCGGTTGTTTGATTAGTGAACAAAATTTTCCCAGTAATCACCAATCTTCATAAATTCATGAATTGTAAGTTATTTATTTTTTATTTTTTAAATTTTTTTGCCATACACGGGTCTCTCACTGTTGTGGCCTCTCCCGTTGTGGAGTGCAGGCTCAGCAGCCATGGCTCACGGGCCCAGCCGCTCCGCGGCATGTGGGATCTTCCCGGACTGGGGCACGAACCCGTGTCCCCTGCATCGGCAGGCGGACTCTCAACCACTGCGCCACCAGGGAAGCCCGTAAGTTCTTTTAAATGGTAATAATATTTACAAAGAGTAAGATTTTCTTTTAAAATTAAAAAAGTCTTGTCAGTTATTTAATTACACATTTTAAGCTGAAATTACAAGATTGTTGGGCCCCAAATCTCTGAAACTTTAAAAATACTTAAAATGCTAAGTATGCACAAAAATATTAACTCTATATGTTTGATTTATGAATTAGGTCTACACATACTTTAGATACATTGACACAACAAAGACACAAGCATGTGATGCCACCTGAGTGGAGTGAAGTAACCATCCCAAGCAAGGTTATTCTCTCAGCTCCAGAAAATCCAGGTGATCCTTCTCAGAATAAGGGACATATTTCTGTACTAAAGGGAGTCCCAGCCCATGTTTCAATCACTCAAGTTGTATATTATCTAATTCCTATCCGAAGATCAGCAGCCTCCCCCTTAAGATGGTACCTAACCTCCTTGCATTTGGGATTTTTGTCTTTTTGTGGCTCTTAAGATATTTAAGTGACATTATCTCCCAAGGCTCTAACTCTGCACCCACAAATTCTAAGGTCTGTATTGCATTCTGTATTTCCCAAGGCTTTAACTCTGCACCAACAAATTCTAAGGCCCTTTGAAGGAATTCAGGAACACCACCCCAAACTATGCCTCTTTGATATACTGATTATTTTGATCTGAAGGCACTTGAAAAAAGCAAATGCTTATCTGCCTAAAGACAAATCCTCCAAAAAAAACCAGGGACTTCCCTGGTGGTCCAGTGGGTAAGACTCTGTACCCCCAATGCAGGGGGCCCAGGTTCAGTCCCTGGCTGGGGAATTAGATCCCACATGCATGCCGCAACAGGTCCGCATTCTGCAACTAAAAAGTTCCCACATGTCACAACTAAGACCAGGGGCAGCCTAAATATAAATAAATAATTTTTGTTTTTAATTAAAGAAGGAAAAAAAAAAGAACTCAATTGTCATCAATTCCCTCCCAGGAGTTTTTCACTCACTAGGGAAGATTGACTCTTATCACAGGAGAAGAGACAGGAAGTCACCACCACTCTTAAATTTTGTCCCAAGCTACCACAACTTCCATCTGGTTTTTTGAGGGTTTTTTTTGTAAATCATTTACTCTCCCCTAAAATGCTCACATCCCTTCTCCCCTTCCCCTATTATGACAGTATATAAGTTCTCAAATCTCATCAACATTTTGGGTATTCACTTTTTTCCCTGAGACACCCCCATTCATGGGATGTTCAAAATAAACAAATTTGCATGCCTTTTGTTCTGTTTACTGTGCCTGTTGTCAGTGTGTTTCATAGACCCAGCCAGGGCAAGTCTTTCCTCCTCTACCCTTTCCAAACACAAATCTCTTCAAAGATAGTCTGGAGAGACAGGTACACAGAGTGAGGGGAGAGGGTGCTATCCTCCCTCACCTGCTACATCAGTGAAACAGATCTTGCCAATCAAGAGTAAGCAGTGAAAAAAAAAAAAAAAAAAAAGTAAGCAGTGTCCCCTCCTGTCTCTCACAGGAGCTGGCCTGTGAGCTGGGCCCAGGAGGACAAATGAGGGACATACAAGCATTCAAGCAGAGGGTCCTAGACCCACTGGCCACTCCTCCCCTGCCATCCTCATCTCTCCATTCTGAATGTGCCCTTTGTTTTCCACATGCCAGGGAGATTTTCCTTTGTCACTCACTTTAAGCAATTTTATTATGATATGCTTTGGAGTAATTATCTTCATGATCCTGCTGCTTGGGGTTGTTCAGTTTTGGTTTTTGTTCTTGTTTGTTTGAGCTGTGGGTTTATAGTTTTCATCAAATCCCCTCCCTCCATACTTCTAGGACTCAAGTCACAAAAATATTAGGCCACTTATATTGTCTCACAGTTCACTGATACTCTGTTTCATTTTGGATGATTTCTATTACTAGGTCTTCAAGTTCATTAATCTTTTCTTGTGCGTTGTCTAAAATGCTGTTAATTCCATCCAGTGTATTTTTCATCTCAGACATTATATTTTTTATTTCTTGAGGTCCTTTCTATTTTTTTTTCATATGTTCCAATAACTCTTTTATACATATGTGTTCCTCTGCCTTCTTGAACATCTGGAAAACATCCATAGTAGCTATTTTAACATGCTTGTCTACTAATTCTATCATTTGTATCATTTCTGGATCTGTCTCTACTGATTTATCTTTCTACTAATCATGAGTTATAGTTTCCTAGATCTTTGCATATTTGGTAATTTTTTTATTGCATGATAGATATGGTAAATATATTCTTGGGTGTAGGAATTTTTTTTAGTATTCCTTTAAATGTTACTAGCCTTTATCCTGGTACATAGTGAAGGTATTTGTAAATAGTTTGATCCTTCCAAGACTTGATTTTCACTCTAGGGCTAATTTGTCCCTACTCCTAAGCCAATACACTATTGACTACTTTTCTCAACACCCTGTTTCTTAGGAGTCTTTCCAGTCTGGCTAGTGGAACATGAATTATTCCTGGACTGTGTGAGCCTGGGGATTGTTCCCCTGATCCTTTCTGGTGATCTTTCTCTGGCCTGTCTCCTCAGGTACTCACACTTTTCAGAACTCATTCACATATCTGCAGACAGATTTCTGGAGTTCTCTGTGGAGATCTCTCCTCTGGGGCACTCTCTCCTGTGAAGCATAGCTGCCTTGGCCACCCCCATCTCTGAGCTGTGTCTCCTTAACCCAGGGATCCTGCCACTGCTGGGCTACATCTGGGCACCCTTTATGATGCTCCATGGCCAGCAAATCATCCAAGCAGTAATCCATAGTTGTTTCCTATATTTGATCTGTTTTTCAGTTGGGTAAGGCAAGATACAAATTCTGTCCCCTTTATTCCACTCTTACTGGAAGGAGAATCACTCCCTTTGTGATCTTTGAATGGTCAGTCCTCTAGGACCTTCATGTTTAATGAATATGAGGCTCATGGACCAGCAGCAGCCCCTGGGAGACCCACCTGCTACTGAGTCACATTCTTCCTTTTAACCATCTCTCCTGGTTCTTTATACACAAGTTATGTGCTGCCTCAGGAAACAAGCTCAAGAACAATAAAATTCACACTCTAGTTTAAATAAAACACTAAAAACAGTGGAATGCAAGTTAAATAAGAACACCACCTATACATGGCATGGAAAATGCTGTATTGTTTAGCTTGCCTTTGGTCTAGAACGATTGCTGCAAAAGTATCATTACCTCAGGGATCCTTGATCACATATTCTTTTCATTAAATTTAGCAAAAGATCCCCTCTATTTTGGTCTCATTTTGGTTTTAATATAAAGCTATCCTTACTTGTAAAGCTTTTTTAATCCTAGAATGAACCCAACACTGAGCTGGGTCTTTTCATTTCAGCTACAGCAGACAGTGTCTGTAGCCAGAGAGCCTGCTTCACATTTAGGCAAGGAAAACACATGACAAATGTGTAAGTTATTCATTTGGCATTTTAACTGAACCAAAGAGCAATTCATTTTTGTAGAAAAAAATTTAAATTACCTGGTTTCTCATACTTGGCTATAAAGCAAACAAAGGCATAAAGTAGGATAGAAGATTCATTTGGACATATTCCAACAGCAGGTGTTTTCTAATGTAGGAAAGTAGCCAAAGCTCTCATCTTTCAAAGCATATTATTAATAAGTTCAAATAATATCAAAACAAATGAGTGCATAAATACTTGGAGGTCACTACGTATCTATTTTAATGACTCATTCATTCATTTTCTAAACGTAGTAATACTTCTGATAGAATTTGCCTCATTCAGAAATGTGACCCCACAATCTAGGTGATCAAATTCTTTAGACCATTTTTACACCATAATGGTGGGATTTTTATGTATTCATTGAGCATCTACACTGTGTTTAATTATGCTTTATTCTGATAAATTTACACCTTGCACACCAGAGATTCAGAGAGTCTGAGGCATAGAACTAGTGAACAATGACGAAGTAGGTTGGTGTCCATTAACCTATGAGAGAAAGCTCCTTAAAGCTAGTGAGTTTCCAGGTTTAATAAAACACTAAATAATGTATCACAAGGTTCCACGTCATAGTGAGTAACATTATTTCACAAATTTTGTAATGATAACTGTAAAAGGTTTGCTTGTAAAGCATTTTAAGTACTTTAGTAATGTTATTGGTAAGCCATGCCATGTAATTTATATACCTATGGTCAGTGTATCTGGAGATGGAGAACAAGATTATGCTCAACTGAAGGAGACAATCATGACAATGGTAATAGGAGTTCTTTAATGGGGCAAACACGATTCTGGCAAATCCCACTCTAAAACCATCACAGCATGTAATAACAGCAAAATGCTAACATGATTTAAAAAGAAGTAAAAAAAAAAATCCACTGAAATTTGACAATAAAATTCTCTGACATGGAGATCCTTACAAGATGCTGCCATTTTTTGGGGGTTGTTTATGTCAAAAGTATAGAAATAATAAGAGTCTGCAATTTATAGTTACAGATATCAGGCTTCCCTCCCTGACCTCCTGCCCTTATTCAGTTAACAAATATTTATTGGATGCCTACTGAGTTTTTAGGCACTGTTAGGTACAAGGGATATCATGCTTAATAAGACGTGAATAATGCCTGAAAAAAATGAAGTGCAACTACAACAACAAAAAAGGAAAGCCAGTTTCCACCAATGAAGCCTGTGCAAAAGTTGTATCCTTTGGTGCCAGAACTTCTGCCCAGTCCTTGAGAGACATGAGGCCACAGGAGTCAGGCATCTGAGCCTCAGTGGTAGGAAACCACATTATTCCAAGTACAAGTTCCCAGAAATTGAGAGCATGTGTGGGGTAGAAGAGGCATTCTTCCTGTTTGTCTTTAAAGTATTTGTCTAGGTTTAGATAAACTTAATTTATCTTTCTAAAAAGATTTCATTGTATTTTTCTCTTTTTTTGGCTATGCCGCTTGACTTGCAGGCTTTTTGTTCCCCGACCAGGGATCGACACCAGGCCTCAGAAGTGAAAGTGCTGAGTCCTAACCACTGGACTGCCAGGGAATTCCCTCACTGTATTTTTAAGTTAGGAGGTCTGGCCTTTTGAACATGGAATGATACATGAGAAATGTCCTACAGGGCATTTTTGGACATCCTAAGAGATCTTTATAGCATGTATTGAGATATAATTTACATAGCATACAGTTTACCCATTTAAAGTGCATAACCATCACTACAATCGGTTTAAAATATGTTCATAACTCCAAAAGACCCATATCCTTAAGCAATCACCCTCCATTCCCTCCTCCCTAGGCAACTACTTATTTACTTTCTGTTTCTATGGATTTACCTATTCTGGATGTTTCATATAATTGGAATTATACCATTTGTGATTTTCTGTGACTGGCTTCTTTCATTTAGCATAATGTTTTCAAAGTTTATCTTTTTTCAATGTAATGTAGAGAATCACATTAATTGATTTTTTTTCTGTTTTTTAATTTTTTTTTAATTTTGGCTGCATTGGGTCTTCGTTGCTACACTTGGGCTTCCTCTAGTTGTGGCAAGTGGGGGCTTCTTTTTGTCATTGCGGTGGCTTCTCTTGTGGAGCACGGGCTCTAGGCACACAGGCTTCAGTAGTTGTGGCATGCAGGCTCAGTAGTTGTGGCTCACAAGCTCTAGAGCACAGGGTCAGTAGTTGTGGCACATGGGCTTCGTTGCTCTGTGGCATGTGGGATCTTCCCGGACCAGGGCTGGAACCCGTGTCCTGTGCATTACCAGGCGGATTCTTAACAACTGCGCCACCAGGGAAGCCCACATTAATTGATTTTTGTATGTTAAACCATCCTTATATTTCTAGGATAAGTCCCAGTGGGTCATGATAAGCCTAATTCTTGATATATTACTAAAGTAAATTTGCTGATATTTGTTAAGGATATTTGCATCTGTCTGTAATTTTCTTTACTTGCAAAGTCTTAATCAGGTTTTAGTATCAGGGTCACACAGGCCTTACAAAACAAGTTGTGAAGTATTTCCTCTTCCTCCATTTTCTGAAAGAGCTTGTATAGTATTTATATTATTTCTATCTTAAATGTTTGATAGAATTCACCAGGAAAGACCTCTAGGTCTGGGCCTTTCTATAGAGGGAGGATTTTTTTTTATTTTGAATTCTTTATAGATTTGGAACTCTTTAGATGTTCTTATGTCATATTTGCTAATTATATTTTTCAAGGAATTTATCTAAGCTTATTTAACTCCTAAATGTGGGTTATAGATCAAAAGGTGAATGAACATTTCAAGCATAGAAGATTGCATGGTCAAAGGAGTGGAGTGTGTGCATGTGTGTGGATACAAGCAGTTGTTGCTGGAGCATGAAGTAAAGGCTGAGAAGTGATGGAAACAGAGAGTGAAATGAAACTTTAGACAGCCTCCTTTTTGACTATGCCTTGTCCTGGAGTCCTGTCCTTGGCCTAACAAGTCAAGCTATAGCCAAAATCCTGCTAACTCAGTTTAGAGAGAATCCCCTACCCTTGGTATTGTAGGGGAGGAAAGACTTGCCCTCTACCTCCTGGATTTGATGGTTGGGTCTATGAAGTACCCTGACAACAGGCAGATTAACAGAAGAAAATGTATACAAATGTATTAATTTTTTTCTTTTTTTTTTTTTTTTGTTTTTTTGGCCGCACCACGTGGCTTGCATGTTCTTAGTTCCCTGACCAGGGATTGAACCTGAGTTCCAGTATTGGAAGTGCGGAATCCTAACCACTGCACCGCCAGGGAATTCCCAATTAATTTTTAATGTTACGTGCACAAAGCCATCACAGGAAAAAAAGTGAATACCTAAAAAAAACATGTATAAGTAAGAGTTTATATACCATCTTAATAGGGGAAGGGGATAGGGAATATGGGCCCCTTAGGAGAGAGTAAGTGATTTTCAGGAAAGATGTCGGAGCCCTTAGAGGAATAGATGGGAGGTATGATAGACTGGGACAAATTCTGGATGTGATGTCAATTACTAATCTTCTCTCCTGGTGGATGAAACTCCCGGGGATATGATTTATGACAGCTGAATTCCTTCTGGAGGATCTGTCTTTAGGTGAATGTGGGGAGTTCAGAGAAAGCCTCTCCCTGATTTTCTGTTTTTAAAGTGCCTTCAGCTCAAAATAATCAATATACCAAAATGGCATATTTTGGGGTAGCATGTTGTCAGGATTCAGGACAAGCCTCTCAAAAATGTGCATGAGGATTAGTTCGAGCTAAAGGCAATTGAGACCCTGCTGGTTTAAGAGAAGCTATTGCTCCTCCCTTAAATACCTAGAAGAATTTAAACTGGGGATTTTTCCCAGAAAAGTTATTACTGGGAGATAAATTTTATCTAAGTGGCCCAATATATACAGCAGATCAAACATCTAATTACCAAACACCTGCTCTTCTTTTTACTGTCCTGTGAATTACCTTTCTGTCCTTGGAAGCCCCAGGCCCCTATCCCATTCCTTAGCTCAGGATGACATATATACCTCATTCTACCTTTCTGTCTCTGAACTGCTCATGTATGTGGGGTCTCTGACTCTCTCATGTATGTGGGATTTCTATACATACAAAATCAAATTTGATTTTTTCCTGTTAATCTGTCTCATATCAATTTAATTCTTAGACCAACCAGAGGAACCTAAGAAGGGTAGGGGAAAGTTTTCTTCTTCCCTGACAGTGCCCTGAATGCCTTCAATATCTGCTCACCCTGGATATCTGATCAAATTCCTCACCCCTGCACCCTTGATATCTGACAGCCCCAGCCTGCCTTCAGCAAGAATCCTCTTAAGTTAGTTTAGCAAGAATCCTCTACCCTGGATTTATCTTCTTAGTGATTTCCTATCCACTGACCCCTCACTCTGATTTTTGGCTATAAACCACCAGCCAACTTTGCTGCATTTGGAGTTGGACCTATATCTTGCCCCTATTGCAATAGTCTTGACACCTTTCAACATAGTGCTGAAGAGATTCTTCTTTACTGTTTTAACAAGTGTCATAATGATATTTTCTTTAACAGGGCCGTAGTCTTAGGAAGTTTGGATTGGATTTTCTAAGTTTTGAGAGGTTATAAAAAAATCTAACTCATGTTAGATTTTTCAGTATAAAGTTGAAAGTAACGATTCCTTCTGATGGGGTTCAGAACATCTTGGCACCTGGGCATATTGAATATTTTAAACTGAAGGCATTTGAGAAATGACAGGTGCTTGGAAGGGTTCTCTGACTTCCCACTTCCCCCAAAGCAGGTCATGAGATCCTCTTATAAGAGGTGCCCTCCTTATACCCCGAGTAAAGCAGCCTCCTTATCTCCAGGTTGGAGAGACACTGAGAAGATTCTGAGCACACAGGCCTTGCTGTTTCCCCCAGTTTACTACACTGACTTCATACCCTGTCCTATCCTGTTCCTTCATGACCGTGCACTCTTCATCAAACTTAGCATAAAAATGCTCAGTTTTAACTGTTTCTTTAGGTCTTCTTTTTCTTATGAAGGCTCCCATGCCATATAAAACTTATATTAAATAAATGTGTATGCTTTTCTCCTGTCCATTTTCCTTTATCCGTTTAATTTTCAGACCTAGCCAGGGACCCTGAGAGGGTCATCCCTCTTCATCCCATACACTTCTTCTGATAACTGTATGAGGTTTTATCATTGTGAGCTAACTTAAGTGAAGTGAAATGAATGGCAATCTATTGTTCCCAAAACCGAAGGAAAGGCTAAAGGCCCAGGCTGAGAAAGGACAGGGAGACCGAGAAGGCTGAGAGGCCTGGAGCAGGAAGAGATGTGGTGTCTCCTCATGAGGAGCTTGGCCATTTTTGACCCCTACATAGCTCTGCTTGAGGCTCCAATTCCAGCAAGAGTTGGGTTTTTGTCTCCCAGAGCTGCAAATCTCTCTAGTGACTGCACACTAGAATCTCCTGGGAAGTTTTAAAAAAACATGCTGATTTCCCAGCTCTACCCCAGAAATTTTGATCAATGATAATTGGCCTGGGCTACAGGGCCTTGGTCTTTTCCAGAGTACCCTGGCACTTTAGGTGTGGCAGGAAGAAGAGCACTCCTTGGGGTAGGGGGCTGAGTCTGCAACCACCTGGAGGTACACTGGGCCAGGTGTGCTGGGGCTTGTTTTTGGCCAGTGCGGGGCAAATATAACTGCAAAATCCTTTCCCACCCTAGAATACTGCTCCACAGAAGCAAAAGAAAAAAACATATTATCAAATAAAGCATTAAACCAGAATTCGATGCACATCACAGGCATTCAATGTAACTCACTAAAAAGATTGAAAAGATAGAAAGAAATATCACTCTTTGATACAGCCAAGGGCATACAACCCATCACATTAGGTAGCTTTTGCCATTTGGAATAAGGTGACAAGTCTGGTCCACATCCTCCCAGGGCATCTTAAACTCTGTTATACTACTGGTATATAAATCCTGCATCACCATGGTTGTCCTTAAACATGGGCAGTGTTTTTGGCCACCAATCAAGATTTGGGATTATTAAGGGCTATAGGGGATCAGAACAGGCCACCCCAAAACATGCCACATGGGCATAAAGATTATTTTGAGCTGAAGACAATTGAGAAACAGCAGATGCCAAACAAAACTCTCCAGCCTCCCCATCTGCCTAAAAGCACGATATAAACCCCCATTTGTAAAAGTGTCCCCTGTACTGTACCAGGAAGAGGAGGATGGCTCTGAGTCTCTTCTCAGCTCTCAAAATAGCAGGAGAGGAATCTATTTAACAAGGCTACTAAAGCAACACTTATCTTCCATGAGTTCTCCCCATATATTTACCTTCCCAAGTTTGCTGCCTTTAAATTCTGAACATCTTTTCCTGAGTCTTGTCACATCTCTAGAGATTTATTGGTTTTTGTTAAGATGTGATATAATCCCAAGTTCTAACCACCCCTTTGAGTTACTCATCCCTGAGTTTTCCCATGTCTATGTGTGTTGCATGCATTAATAAACTCTGAGCTTCTCTACTTAATCTGTCTCTTATTAGTCTAATTTGCAGGGCCCCAGTTGGAGAACCTAGGAGGGAAGAGGGAGAGTTTTTTCCTCCCCTACAGAGCTAATACGTTTCCTCATAGTGGGGTTGGATACCCTTATCAATGTCTTGGGGATCCAGAATACTGAAGAGCAGCAGCCAAGAGAAGGAGGCATTGGCATGCCAGCCAGAAGCTCATGGTGCCATGTTGGGAAAGGAAAAAATTTCCCTCTACTCTTTCTAGGTTCCTCTAGCTGGTCTAAGAACCACACTGACATGAGACAGATTAACAAGAGAAAATAAAATTTAATTACATACTACATACCTACGGGGCCTCCATAAGAATGTGAGTTAGGTAATTGAGGCCTATATGTCATCTGAGGGAAGGAGAAAGGGTAGGGGTTTGGGACTTCAAAGGGGAGAAAGACAATTTACTTGGAAGTGGAAAAACAAATGTTTGGTGAACAGATGTTTGCTATGCCATGCAGAGACAGTGGGATGCAGAGAGCACTTTGGTCTCCAGACCCTGCTGAGTGACCCCTGCCACACGCAGCCAGTATTCTTTGCAGATATCTCTGGTGATGGGGCTCTTCCTGGGTCAGGGCCTTTATCTAAATTCTTTAGGCAGTAAGAGGGAAGTAAAGAGAAAGACTTCCTGAGTCTTCTGTTTCTTAAAAATTATCAGCTTGAGATAATCCTCATGCCAAGGAAACATTCTAAGAGGAAAAATGGGGTTTGTTCAGTCAGTCAGTCAATTAAACTTTTTTTGAGCATCTATGTGCCAGCAGTTAGCTAGACTCTGTGGAATTACTGGGATTAAATAAAACAGCAAAATGAATTCTCCTATTGTCAGGGAGGAGGGAGGCAGGGAGAGAGACAGAGGGAGGGAAGTTTCTCTGACTTGTCCTCCTCCCCTTTCCTTCTTTCCCCCCTTTGACGCTGCACCCCAACTGCCTTGGACACCCCCATCCCCCCATCCCCGGTGTCCTGGGAGTGTTTGCATTTTCACCTCCCCTCCCAGACTGCAGGCTCCTCAAGAGTGGGGTCAAGATCCTCAGCACCTTCTCAGGGCCCAGCTCAGGTAGGTGTTCAACAATGTTTGAGGACTAAAGGCAGAGTCCTCACCCTTAGGGCTTAGTATGCAGACTGTCCAGACATTGTGGGAATGGAGCCAGCCAGGCGGAATCCTGAAGGATGAGTACGACAGTGCTGTGGGCCAGTCCCCCCAACTCTTGTCTCGTTTCTTTGAAATTTCCCTGGCTGGTTTGTCCCCAAGACAAATAGCTGTTTTTCCCTGGGATTATAGTTGTATTTCAAAAAACAGATGGAGCAAACCTTTACTGGTTCAAATCTCTGGTTAGAGGCAGGGCACCAATCCCCAAGCAGCTTGGAATGGAATAACTGGGCCTAGGGAAGTGACTTGTCTCATCTAAAAATACACTTGTTTCTGCGTCTCCCATTCCCATAATTAAACACACGTACATGCACATGCACATACGCTTGCTGCCCACATTTTTTTTTTTCAGTTTTCACATTTTTATTGGGGGATCCAGGGAAGAGGACCCTGCCCTGTTAATGTAGGTGCTCACAGTTTCTTCAGCCACTCTAAGCTTGGGCCCTGTGGGTCCTGTGAGTGGCTGGACCCATTGGGTATGTTCCCATGGTCTAGGAGGAGCACTGTGTGGTTGTAAGGTGAGGCCGGGTTGATCATGATGGCATATTTGGTGCAGGGGCTGATTGTGGGCAGAGTTATAATGAGGCCCCCGAAGGACACCACCAGCACCAGCTCCTTGGCCCAGGCATTCTTGAGGAAGGAAGGAGTCTTGCAGTTTCCCTGGCTACCCCAATTTAAGTCAGCTGGTTCACAAGCACTCTCTGTTTGACCAAACTTTAGACAGACTCCTCATCCACGGCCTGCTAAAGACAATCTTAGCAAAAAATCCTGCTATGTCAGTTTAGCCTGATTCACCCACTCTTGATATCTGATCAAACTCCTCATCCCCCACTATTGGTGTCTCATCCTTGATGCCTTCAGCAAGAATCCAGTTAGACAGGTTTAGCCAGAATCCCCCATCCTGGATGTCTCCTCTTAGTGATTTCCCATCCACCAACCTCACAGTTGGCTCATTGGCTGTACACCCCTAGCCATCTTTGCTGCATTCAGAGTTGGGCCTGATCTCTTGCCCCTATCGCAATAGTCTTGAGAAAGGTCTTCCTTACCATTTGAACAAATATCAGGATAATTTCTTTTAGCTTGTTTGAGAAGGAAAAAGAGAAGTGGTCCAGTTGTTGCTCCTTGGTCTGTTCCTACAGGTGACTGGACTATGGCCAGAGTGACTGGGGAGAGAGCTGTCAGTTTCTGTATTTGGGAAGTGAAGAGTGGACTGCATCCCCAAATTTCTGTCCTTTAGAAGGATGCAGAAAAAGAGGTATGGGCAAAGAGATGCTCAGGAGAGGCAAGGCAGTGACCACCAGGGAGTTGGTAGGAAAGTGTTTACTTCTGCATTCTCAGAACAAAGGGAGAAGTGTGGTGCCTATCCATTAGCCTCTGGTGTTGGAGGGAAGAAGGTGGGGAAACACAAAGCAGGGCTGCAGCCTCAGGGAGATGTCTACATGTGTTCCCATGTCCCTGTAGCTCACAGGTGGACATTGCAAGATCCTTCTATCTACCTCAGCTTATTTTCACATTCATATATATATTTATATATATATATATATATATTTATATATTTATTTATTTATTTATTTATTTATTTATTTTGGCTGCTTTGGGTCTTAGTTGCTGTGCATGGGCTTTCTCCAGTTGCAGCGAGCGGGGGCTACTCTTCGTTGTGGTGCACGGGCTTCTCATTGTGGTGGCTTCTGTTGTTGTGGAGCATGATCTCTAGGTGCATGGGCTTCAGTAGTTGTGGCATTCAGGTTCAGTAGTTGTGGCACACAGGCTTAGTTGCTCCACAGCATGCAGGATCTTCCTGGACCAGGGCTGGAACCTGTGTCCCCTGCATTGGCAGGCGGATTCTTAACCACCGTGTCACCAGGGAAGTTCCTTATTTTCACATTTAAGGCTTAATATGTGCTGAAGAGTGCTCCATCTGCTCCCCATTTAATTTTTTTTTAAACAAAATCTTTTGTAAAGAGAAAGGGAAGGAGGATGTAAGAGCTACGTTGATTCATGAACAAACATGGATCAGATAGGACTATGTCATATTACTTATATAGTCCACCATCAGAAATGTTGCATAGTAATGGAAATAAATCAGTTAAGCAAAACCGGTTATATTAGTGCTACTGATGTAAATACCGAGACTTTGTTTTCACCCTCTGCAAAGTACAGAGACAAAAAGGGGCCATGAAGGAAAACTGACCCACTGCACAAGCACATGAGAATGTGAAAGACGCGAGGACCTTTCTCCCCTGCCAGGTTTCTAGCCCCTGTGTTTAACGTGTTGAATCACTTCTACCTTCTGAGAGCTGTTTAGTCACCATTAAAAAAATAAAGATCTTTGGGCTTCCCTGGTGGCACAGTGGCTGAGAGTCCGCCTGCCGATGCAGGGGACACGGGTTCGTGCCCCAGTCCAGGAAGATCCCACATGCCGCGGAGCAGCTAGGCCCGTGAGCCATGGCCGCTGAGCCTGCGCATCCAGAGCCTGTGCTCCACAACGGAAGAGGCCACAACAGTGAGAGGCCCGCGTACCGCAAAAATAAATAAATAAATAAAGATCTTTGATACAGATTGTTGATACTGTTTCTGCAGGAAAACACAGATTTATGCTTTGAGGTCCTATATGGAGAGAATATTTGGCTTCTATAGCTGAAAAATTTAGAGTTCTAGGGAAAAAATTTCTAGACATCAAATAAGATTTATAAAAAAAATGAATCAGTGTTAATATAATACAACATAGTTTATATTATGGTTTATATAAAACCCAGAATAGATAATGTATGACATTTTAAATTAATATTTTATATCGTGATTTCTTCTTGACCTGAAGATTAGAGACAAGGTTCCAACTGCCAAGAAATTAAGCGGAGTAAGGGAGATGGTGATGTATGGGGGAGGGACAGTGGCTTTTAAAACCACAGTCTTCACTAGGGAAACAGAACTATAAATACCAGAGCAGTTAACAACTCAATAGAATAAAATACAGTCAAGCATCTAGATTTTTTTTCAAGGTGATAGTGAATGTGCAGTTTTTTGGGGAAAAATATCAAAACTATCCATTTTTCTTACAGATATTAGAGCTTGCTGAAAGGTAGCAGAATATGCCACCCCAAAATATGCCTCTTTGGCACAAGGATTATTTTGAGAAACAGCTGAGGCCATAGAAGCTCTGAAAACAGAGTAGAAGTTACCTTTTTGTAAGGGACATTTACATTTATAAAGTAATTCTCCATTTGTATGGGTATCACCTATTATGTACAAGGAAGAGGACGATGACTCTAAATTACAAGAGAGTCTAATAAGTGAGGGAGGCACACACTTGAATCTATATAACAACTTTACCCTTGTTTACTTTACTCTTCCTGGAAATAACCCCCACCATCACCATGACTGGCCTCCCTTCCCCAACATCTTTTTTTTGTCTTTAGCTGAAGATGGTATTTAAGGTGGTGGCTTGGGTAATCTGGGTAATCTTGGGTAATTTACAGTTTCCCTGGGTATATTCCATGCACCTATGAGGTATCCATGTTAATAAACTTCTGTTCTTTTTTTCTTGTCAGTCTGTCTTTTATTATTAGGAGGGTCTCAGCCAAGAACTCAGAGGGTAGAGGGAAAATTATTTTCTTCTCTTACACTTCCAAGCATGAAATTAAGTTCCCAAATTAGTTGTTAAATTTGTGAAAAATATTAGCTTTTCCAGGCCCAAGTTTCTGACTTCCAAAATGAAAGAGGAGGGCTAGCAGTTGGAGTATTTTCCTATGCCTCCATGATCTGTGCGATTTATGGTTTAACGGTCTTTCTAATGAGGATGACTAAGAATTCTTTTATCCCGTGTCCATGGAATAAGTGATCCCCTTTGGCTACCAAGAATAAAGGGAAGCATTTCTCTTCTAGTCTTCGTGACAGGCGCGTCATGGGAACGGATGTTGAGGGGTTAACGCGTCTCTCCTCAACAGCTGAGGCATTCTGGCTTTAGCTGTAACAAGCAAGATGTGATTTGTCACCTGCTCCCTGACACTAATGCCCTGCTCCCTGACACTAATGCCCACAAGTTGATTGGCTTCAGACAGCTGACTTCCCAAGGGGCTGAAACACATACGTTCACAATGGGGGTTTTGTCTTATTACCTCATCTGCTGGGACATCATCCATACACCACCTCCACAGAGGAGACCAGTGGAAGGTGCCTTCGCAGTGCAGGGTGGTTATTCCTCACCTCTTCCCTGGGGAAGGCGTCTGTTTTCCTTTGTTAGGTCTTCAGGGTAGTGATGCCTTTGGTGAGGCTGCCTTCCCTCTTGTCCCAAGACAGCTGTATGTCGGAGGCAGACACATCCCAGGATGTGTGCCGCTTTCCAGGCACTTTCCCAGATGTCAAATCGAACAACTTCCGTTAACATCTCCTTTGGTACCACAGCTGCAAGAAGAACCATGCCGAGTAACTGGCCCTCTGTCTTATTTTTCATTATATTCTGTTTTTTTAATAATTGTAGTCTAATAGAGATAACATAATCGTAACCACTTTTTTTTTTTAGTTTTTATTTTTGGCTGGGTTGGGTCTTCGTTTCTGTGCGAGGGCTTTCTCTAGTTGTGGCAAGCAGGGGCCACTCTTCATTGCGGTGCATGGGCCTCTCACTATCGTGGTCTCTCTTGTTGTGGAGCACAGGCTCCAGACGTGCAGGCTCAGTAGTTGTGGCTCACGGGCCTAGTTGCTCCACGGCATGTGGGATCTTCCCAGACCAGGGCTTGAACCCATGTCCCCTGCATTGGCAGGCAGATTCTCAACCACTGAGCCACCAGGGAAGGCCTGTAACCACTTTTAAGTGTGCAGTACAGTGGCATCAAGTGCATTCACACTGTTGTGCAACAATCACCACCCTCCACCTCCAGAACTCTTTTCAACTTCCTAGACTTGAACTCTGTACCCAGTACACAGTAACTCCACATTTATCTGGGTTTTATGTTGGCGAAAATCTTCTTACATTTCTCCAAGTATGTTAGAGACTTTTCATCTTATATGTTGTTCACAAATTATTGTTCCATGCCTGGCCATTTGTTTGTATATTTCTTTTGTAAATTATTGGTTCCTTTTTTCTGCATGGTGATTGGTGGATGTTTGTTACAGGAGAGCTCAGTGGCCAATGGAAATTTATGCTGTTGTTTTGGATGGAAGTCATGTCACCCCAGGGATCTTTCTAGTGAGTTTGACTGGGAACTCAGGGGACCACTCACTGACCAGCAGACTTCATTCAGTGTGTGTCGTCAGGGAGCTTTGTGATGAAGAAGGCACTGCTAGAAGCAGGAGGTCTCAGACAAGTGGAAGGTGGGATGTCTCATTGGTCTGCTGTCCTGAACTGGACTTTCTTATATCCTTTTAAACCACTGCATAGTTTTCTATAATATTAAGGTGACACAGTTTAATTAAATCCCCCTTCTGATGAACATCTAGGGTGTTTCTATTTTTCATTATGATAAACAATACTTCTATAATCATCCACTTAACATTCATGATTATTTCTATAGAAGGGCTTTTTATAAATGTTATTGCTATCATAAAGTATATGTACACTTTAAAATCTGATTGATAGATGCTTACAAATAGTTCTTTGTAAAGTCCTATACCAATTTCCTACCGAAAATGTATAAGAATAAGTTTTCCTTCCCATGCCAGAAACATACAGATTCATTTGCTTACACTGGATATTATTATTTTTTAAAATAAATTTATTTATTTTTTGTTGCATTGGGTCTTCGTTGCTGAGCACGGGTTCTTTTTTTCTAGTTGTGGCGAGCAGGGGCTGCTCTTTGTTGTGGTGCAAGGGCTTCTCATTGCCGTGGCTTCTCTTGTTGCGGAGCACGGGCTCTAGGCATGTGGGCTTCAGTAGTTGTGTCTTGTGGGCTCTATAGCGCAGGCTCATGGTCTTAGTTGCTCCACAGCATGTGGGATCTTCCTGGACCATGGCTCAAACCTGTGTCCCCTGCATTGGCAGGCAGATTCTTAACCACTTCTCCACCAGTGAAGTCCCTACACTGGATATTATTAATCTTTAATATTTATGCTAATCTAATTAGCTTAAATGATATCTCACTATTTTAATTTTCATTTCTCTGATAACTATTATGAGAGGGTGTTTTTGTTAACCATTTGTAGTTTTCTTTATCTAAACAGTCTACTCATATCCTTTATGCATTTTCCCTCCTGCTGGGTTGTTGTAATTTTCTTCTTATGTTAAAAAAATTTTGTGCATTATTTGCTTAACTTTTTTTATGGTGTCTTGCCATATAGAAGTTTAAATTTTAATGCAGCCAAGTCCAACCTATTTATTTTCTTTATGGCTTTTGCATTTCATACCCTCATTAGTAAGTCATTGTCTTAGTCTGTTTGGACTGCTATAACAAAATACCATACATGGCTTACAAACAACAGAAATTTATTTCTCACCTTCTATGAGCTAAAAGTCCAGGACCAAGTCACCATCTGGTACAGTGTCTAGAGAGGACCCACTATCTGGTTCCTAGAGAGCTGTCTTCTCACTGTGTCCCCACCTGGCAGGAATGAGGGAGATCTCTGATGCCTCTTTTATAAGGGCACAAATCCCATTCATAATTACCTCTCAAAGGCCCCACCTCCAGACTCCATCACCCTGGGGGTTAGGATTTCAGCATATGAATTTGGGGGAGACATAAACATTCAGTCCCTAACAGTACTTTTGTTACTAAACATAAGATTGTGTGCCCGATGCCCAGTGAGGCCAAACAAACTGAAATGTGGGAGTCTGGAGTAGAGAAAGGTTTATTGCCAGGTCAAGCAAGGAAAATGGGTGGTTTGTGCTAAAAAACCTGAACTCCCTGATGATTTTCAGCGAGAAATATTTAAAGGCAAATTTAGGATAAGGGCTGCAGGGTGTGTGACTTTCTTCTGATTGGCTGGTGGTGAGGTAACAGGGTGGTGCTCCAGGAATCTTGTGCTCAGCTTGAAGTTACCATCTTCTACCTGGGTGGGGACCTTAGCTCCTGCAGAAGAATTCAAAGGTATTATTATATATATTCCTTCAGGAAGAACCAGGACCCAGCCCCAAGGCTGTACCATTGTTTTTTGACTTCTCCCTTATTTCTGCATTCCCTCCCTTCCCTGATTAGCAACTGTTTGAACCTGCCTTTTGGGACTCAGGGAAGGTCATGGAAGCTGAATTAAGCTTATTTTCTGCAAACAAGAAACAGGGAACACAGAAAGGATTTGTACCTGGGAGATCCACAGGGTTCTATTTGGTTTCACTTTCCCACCCAACAATCGAAAATATTCCCCCTTGGTTTCTTCTAGTACTTTTATAATTTCACTTTTTAACATTTACATCCTTAATCAATACAAAACATTTTAAGGCTGTGTGATTTTTTTTTTTTTTTTGCCACACCACGTGGTATGTGGGATCTTAGTTCCCTGAGCAGGGATCGAACATGCACCCCTTGCATTGGAAGTGCATTGTCTTAACCACTGGACCACCAGGGAAGTCCCAAGGCTGTGTGATTCTTAAACTGATGTTGGGGAAGAAGAAATTTTCCTCTACCTTTCTAGGTTCTTCTGGCTGGTCTAAGAATTAAATTGACATGAGACAGATTAACAGGAGAAAATCAAACAAAAGTTTAATAACCTGTACATGGGAGAGACCCAGGAAAACTAAGTAACTCACCCAAATGGCCGAAACCCTGACCTTAAATACCATCTTCAGCTAAAGAAAAAAGAGATGTTGGGGATAGTAGTTTGGAACTTCAAAGGGGAGAAAGGCAATTCACAGGAAGTTGAAAAAGCAAATGTTTGGTAAATAAATGTTTGCTGGGCCAGGCAGAGGTGAGGGGACACAAAGCAAACTCTGGTCTCTGGGTCCTGTTGAGTTTCCCCCACCACACCTAATCTATATTCTTTGCAGATAACTCTGGACAGCTTTATTCTGTAAATAAGCCCTTTATTTAACTTCTTTAGGCAGCTAAGGGGAAGGGAGAAAAAAGACTTCCTGAATCTCTTGTTTCTTAAAAATAATCAGCCTGTTTTAATCCTCATGCCAAAGAGACACAATTTGGGGTGGCAAATTTTGCTCCCATACACCAGAAAGACATCTCAGATTTTCCTGTATGAACAGTTGTCTCAATACCATTTAAAAAATAATCCATTCTTTCTCTACATTTTTGAACTTTGACTTTGTCATGTGCTAAATTCCCATTGGTCAAGTAGCCTGCAGCAGTGCAAAGCCACACTATTTTCATTTCACAGCCATCAGTATTTTACCTGTGATAGGACAGTGTGCTCTCATCATTCCTCTTCTTCAAAAAATCTTGGCAGATATTATTTATATTTTAGAAAAATTTTAGAATTCACGTTTCAAGTTCCATTAGGTTTAAGATTGGTTGAATTTACTGAGTAATTTTGGTAATTTTTTATAGTTTTTGTTGGGATTATTTTGCATTACATTTCTAACTAGATGTTCCTTGTAAGGTTGTTCTCCTATGTGAAAAACTATTACCAAACCAAACTTACATTTGCTCACCTGCCATGTAATAAAGCCAATCTACTGACACCAGGTTGTGGTGAAGGAAAGTACAGTGTTTATTTGCAGGGCACTAAGCAAGGAGAATGGGTAGCCAATGTTTAAAAGACCCAAACTTCCTCATGGCTTTCAGAGATTTTAAAGGCAACATTAGGGGTGAGGGTCATAGGGTGCGTGATCAGCTTGTGGACATTCTTCTTATTGGTTGGTGGTGCAGTAACAAGGTGATATTTCAGGAATCTAAATCCTCAACCTTCTGGTTCCAACCAGTCTGATGTCTGTGTGCTTGTGGTTAGCAGTTTCCAACCCGGGGTGGGGGGTGGGGCGGTCCTAGTTTCTGTAAAAAACTCAAGGATATGCATCAGATTGTTATCTATATCCCTTCAGAAGGAACTAGGAGTCCTGTGACTCTATTGTTCAGGCTTAGTACTTTTCTTGTTTGACTGCTTTTCCTTTGTTTCTGCATTTTCTCACTTCTGTAATACTTAACTGCTTGAGTCTGATCTTTGGAACTTGGGGAAGGCCTAGGAGACTAAAACTTTTTTTTACAAATCAGAAGTCAGGACATGAAGGGACTTGTACCCAGGAGAGCCCCTCAGGGTCTGGCTTGGTTTCAGTATGAATGGTTATTGTTTGTTGCAACCATATCTGCCCACCTAATGGAACTCTCTTACTACTTCCACTAGATTTTATGTTGATCATTTTGAATTTTGTAAGACAAGCATCATTCCATTATTTAACTTCCTAGTTTTTGTCTCTTTATTACATTGGCTAGGACCTTAATCACTGTGCATCCTTGTTTTATTTGAAAATTCAATATTGTAAATTAAAGTAGGCAATTATATCTTTATAAAATCTTCAAAGTAAAACTTGTAATTTGAACTCTGAAATAGTCACTGCAAATAGCAAAAAAAGAAAGAAAAAGAACACATCACTAATGAAATTACACATTCAAATATAGAACATCATGAAATTTCTACTTGGTAGTTAAAGGCTTCCAACTGTACCCCTCCCCCCCCACCATGTGCAACATTCTGAATTCTGAAAAAAAGAATCCAAAGCATCCTCTGGGCAATTTTTTTTTTTTGCGGTACATGGGCCTCTCACTGTTGTGGCCTCTCCCGTTGCGGAGCACAGGCTCCGGACGCGCAGGCTCAGCGGCCATGGCTCATGGGCCCAGTCGCTCCATGGCACGTGGGATCCTCCCGGACGAGGGCACGAACCCGCGTACCCTGCATCAGCAGGCGGACTCTCAACCACTGCGCCACCAGGGAAGCCCTGGGCAAAATATTTTTATAAGATACAAAAATCAGTCAATATATTGGGATATAGGACATTTATCTTGTATGAAGCTACAAAGCTATACAAAAGCAGTTGAATATTGTGTTTTGCAACTGCAGAAAGAATATCAGTCTTAGATGGAACATAGTAGAATATGTTTCTACTTCAGAATAGTAGAGCTGTGTAATCTACCAGATTGCTTACTGTGAAGATGAAACTCAATCCACATCTTGTTCCGAGGACCCTATGAGCAAATCCCTTTTATGAATAGAAATGGCATTGGTAATTCTTGAGTGACAATGTCACTATTTGTAATCACAGATTTTGTGTTTTTTGGCCACACTGCATGGCATGTGGAACTTCCCTGACCAAGGATCAAACCCATACTCCTCTGCAGTGGAAGCATGGAACCTTAACCACTGGACCACCAGGGAAGTCCGTAATCACAGATTTCTCATTTTAGTCAATAATTTCTCACCTGGCTCCATACCTGAGCCCCCTTCACCTGGAATGTTCTTTTGTTCTTTGCCTTGCTAGCTCCTTTGGTCCTTCAGCTCTTAGCTTACTCATCACATTTCAAGGCAACTCTTCCTGATGCCTAAGCTGGGTCACATCTCCCCTGGGGAACATGCATCTTTCTCTACTTTACATTCCAGTTTCTGGTGTAAAAGAAAAATCAGAATGGAGTCAGTATTGCTGAGAGAGCGCTCTAAAATGGAGCCAGGAGGCCACTGATGAGGTGGGACTTATGCATGTCTCAGCTTGGATGGAATCTTAACTTTTGACAACTTATTGCCTTAACACAGGCATCCAGATCATCTGCACAGTGTTCCAGAAACCCAAGATACTTATGGGACCCTTACCCTAAATAACATGTGACAGCCTCTCTCTCTCTTTTTTTTAAAAAAAATTTAATTAAATTAATTTATGGCTGCTTTGGGTTTTTGTTGCTGTGGGCGGGCTTTCTCTAGTTGTGGCAAGCCGGGGTACTCTTCATTGTGATGCACGGGCTTCTTATTGTGGTGGCTTCTCTTGTTGCAGAGCACGGGCTCTAGGCATGTGGGCCTCAGTAGTTGTGGCTCACGGGCCACAACTTGTAGCATGAAAGAAAGAAATCCTGGTTGCTTTCTTTCATGCTACAAGTTTTGTCTAATCTCTAGTGAGCCCCTAAAGGCAGACAAAAACTCTGGGACTGGAGCAGGGACTGCTGCCTTGGACTCCTCAGCAGGAGTGGGCAGAGAAGCACCTGAGGCTAAGATAAGGCTCTGCCCCTCTCCCCTCAACAGCTGCATTCCAACAGGAGGTGGTCTTCACTCTGGGTCTGCACACCAGCTGCCCAAATCCTTCCCTGACTGGGCACATTCCTCTGGGCTCAGGGTAAGTTCCTGGCGGATGTTCCCGGCAGCTCTGTGCACAGACTGCGGAGGGGTAGGGAGATGTTGACCCTCCTGTACACAGATCTTCAGACAGTGCTTGGTTTTCAGCCCCATTCTTCTCTCCTGCCCCTAAGTGTCAAGCCCTGGGCCCATCCCACATTCTACAGGCAGAGCAGTCTGTTCCCCTCCCCGCCATCCTCCCCCCAAAATGCATCTCCTAGTCTAGCTGTGGTTTCCTCTGGGCTGTGGTTTCCTTTTCTATTTCCTCCATCAACGCTCTTCCATCTTCGTTCAGTGTTCCAGAAATGGGCTGTGAGCTCTCCTTTGTGCGCACCCATCCGTCAGCATCATTCATTCTATCAGGGTTTGCTGTCTGGTGTTTATTTACACCTATCATTTTGCCTTCACTTCTAAACTTACTAGTACCTAGAAGTGGCCCCCAGCCCACACCAAAGCCAAGCCCCAAGGATGATCAGTGAGCGCAGGTGAAGCCTGAAGGCTCTGAGGCAAATGCTAGCTCCAAATGCACACATTTAGCACATCAAAATGTTTGGGACATTTGAATATTGGTGAATGGCATGGCCATTTACTAAGATGGAGGAGAGGAGAGAGGCAAGAATAAGGGCACACTAAGGGGTATGCTTCTCAATATATTATATTTGAGAAGCCTCTAATCATTGCAGGGGTTCAGAATATGTCATTCCAAGATATGCCACTTTGGAATATTGATGATTTTGAATTGAAAGAACTTGAGAAACAGCTGTTGCAAGAAGGACACTCCGAACTTCCTTTTTCTCCCTGAAAGCAGGAGATAAATCTCTCCTGTGAAAAGTCCCCTCCCTGTACTAGGAGGGTAGAAGGCACCCATATCACCAAAGATAGGGAATTTAGGGCTGAGAAACCTGTATAAGCAAACCTGTTACTTCCTAACTAATTTACTACTCCAAACCCAAACTTCTTCATCTTGTCAATTCTTCACACATTTATTGTTTCCTTATCTAAAAGGTATAAAAGCAGTCTGCTTTGGTCACTTCTTTGAGTCCCATATTTTTATGGACCCCTGAACATACAAAATTAAATTTGTTTTTCTCCTGTTAATCTGTCTT
>NW_020175674.1:4609453-4673203 GCF_003031525.2 Neophocaena asiaeorientalis asiaeorientalis | reverse complement strand
GGCTCCCGCCAGGGTCGTCGTGTGATGGAGTATTGTGTGAAGTCATACACCGAGGGCTCCCGCCAAGGTCGTCGTGTGATGGAGTATTGTGTGAACTCACACACCCAGGGCTCCCGCCAGGGTCGTCGTGTGATGGAGTATTGTGTGAAGTCATACACCGAGGGCTCCCGCCAGGGTCGTCGTGTGATGGAGTATTGTGTGAAGTCATACACCGAGGGCTCCCGCCAGGGTCGTCGTGTGATGGAGTATTGTGTGAAGTCATACACCGAGGGCTCCCGCCAGGGTCGTCGTGTGATGGAGTATTGTGTGAAGTCATACACCGAGGGCTCCCGCCAGGGTCGTCGTGTGATGGAGTATTGTGTGAAGTCATACACCGAGGGCTCCCGCCAGGGTCGTCGTGTGATGGAGTATTGTGTGAAGTCATACACCGAGGGCTCCCGCCAGGGTCGTCGTGTGATGGAGTATTGTGTGAAGTCATACACCGAGGGCTCCCGCCAGGGTCGTCGTGTGATGGAGTATTGTGTGAAGTCATACACCGAGGGCTCCCGCCAGGGTCGTCGTGTGATGGAGTATTGTGTGAAGTCATACACCGAGGGCTCCCGCCAGGGTCGTCGTGTGATGGAGTATTGTGTGAAGTCATACACCGAGGGCTCCCGCCAGGGTCGTCGTGTGATGGAGTATTGTGTGAAGTCATACACCGAGGGCTCCCGCCAGGGTCGTCGTGTGATGGAGTATTGTGTGAAGTCATACACCGAGGGCTCCCGCCAGGGTCGTCGTGTGATGGAGTATTGTGTGAAGTCATACACCGAGGGCTCCCGCCAGGGTCGTCGTGTGATGGAGTATTGTGTGAAGTCATACACCGAGGGCTCCCGCCAGGGTCGTCGTGTGATGGAGTATTGTGTGAAGTCATACACCGAGGGCTCCCGCCAGGGTCGTCGTGTGATGGAGTATTGTGTGAAGTCATACACCGAGGGCTCCCGCCAGGGTCGTCGTGTGATGGAGTATTGTGTGAAGTCATACACCGAGGGCTCCCGCCAGGGTCGTCGTGTGATGGAGTATTGTGTGAAGTCATACACCGAGGGCTCCCGCCAGGGTCGTCGTGTGATGGAGTATTGTGTGAAGTCATACACCGAGGGCTCCCGCCAGGGTCGTCGTGTGATGGAGTATTGTGTGAAGTCATACACCGAGGGCTCCCGCCAGGGTCGTCGTGTGATGGAGTATTGTGTGAAGTCATACACCGAGGGCTCCCGCCAGGGTCGTCGTGTGATGGAGTATTGTGTGAAGTCATACACCGAGGGCTCCCGCCAGGGTCGTCGTGTGATGGAGTATTGTGTGAAGTCATACACCGAGGGCTCCCGCCAGGGTCGTCGTGTGATGGAGTATTGTGTGAAGTCATACACCGAGGGCTCCCGCCAGGGTCGTCGTGTGATGGAGTATTGTGTGAAGTCATACACCGAGGGCTCCCGCCAGGGTCGTCGTGTGATGGAGTATTGTGTGAAGTCATACACCGAGGGCTCCCGCCAGGGTCGTCGTGTGATGGAGTATTGTGTGAAGTCATACACCGAGGGCTCCCGCCAGGGTCGTCGTGTGATGGAGTATTGTGTGAAGTCATACACCGAGGGCTCCCGCCAGGGTCGTCGTGTGATGGAGTATTGTGTGAAGTCATACACCGAGGGCTCCCGCCAGGGTCGTCGTGTGATGGAGTATTGTGTGAAGTCATACACCGAGGGCTCCCGCCAGGGTCGTCGTGTGATGGAGTATTGTGTGAAGTCATACACCGAGGGCTCCCGCCAGGGTCGTCGTGTGATGGAGTATTGTGTGAAGTCATACACCGAGGGCTCCCGCCAGGGTCGTCGTGTGATGGAGTATTGTGTGAAGTCATACACCGAGGGCTCCCGCCAGGGTCGTCGTGTGATGGAGTATTGTGTGAAGTCATACACCGAGGGCTCCCGCCAAGGTCGTCGTGTGATGGAGTATTGTGTGAACTCATACATCCAGGGCTCCTGCCAAGGTCGCGGCGTGATGGAGTATTAGATAGCCAACGTGTGGAATGGGCTGGTTTACATCGACACTTAGCGTTCAGTTCTCCTTTCTTCAACTCTTAGGAGTAGGGCAAAGCCGAAAACCTCTGTGAGGGAAAAGACTGCCCTCATATGATCTAGGCTATACGGCAGAACCTTTCTTAGTGCACCCTCAAGCAAATCAAGTGCTGCAAGGAATCTGGCCAAGCTTTTAATCTGTCCTTAGGTTAAAAAATGGCCGCATGGCAGCACAGGTCTTTCAGATGATAGCCCTCGGTGTAGCTGTGTGTTGAGCACACTGATCCAGTCTTGGTCAGTCACCTCTGTATCTAAGACAGAGGACCTCTTTGGAACCTTCCTTCCTGTCTTCCTAGGGATTCCCTCTACCTTCCTTGTGCATTGGATCTTGTTTCCTAACACCTATTTTGTCTCTTGGTTTACTCTCTCATTTTGGTGGAGCCTATTCTCTATTATCTTGTTGGGGAAAGTGGTGTAGGAAATAAATATCTCTGAAACCTTTAGTGTCTAAAAATGTCTTTATTCTGCTTTTACACTTGTTTAGCTAAGTATGGAATTCTAGGTTGGAACTCTTTCCTTCAGAATTTTGAGAATATTGCTCCATTGGCTTTTGGGTTGCAGCCTTGCTGTTGAGAGTTTCAAAGCTTTTCTGGTTGCTAGTTCTTTATATGTGATCCTTTTCCCCTTTCAAGAATCTTGTAGAATCTCGTCTTTGTTTTGGCTGCCCTAATGGCACGTGATGATGTACCTCTGGTCTCTCAGTACTCACTGGGCCCTTTTCCTCCGGAAGCAGATGTACTTCAGTTCTGGGAAATTTTCTTAGTTTGTTAATCATTTTCTCCCATTTGTCTTCTCTGTTCTTTCTTTATGGAACTTCTGTCATTTAGATGGTGGATCATCTTCACTGGTTCTCTTAATTTTTAGGTTTTTTCCTCTCCTTTTTTTCCATTTATTACTCTTTGCTGTATTTATTAGGTTATTTCTTCAGCCGTAACTGCTGTTTTGAGCTTTTTGCTTTTCTTTCTCCCTTTTTTTGTCTATCTCTCTTTCTCCTTCCTCTCTCCCCTCCTTTTCCTCACGCCATCTCATTCCATTTTTTCTTTTAAAATTCAAGTGCTCTTTTGTTCTATGACTGTTCCTTTGTTATAGCAACATTTTCCTTTTTAAAAATTTTGTGTATTGAAGTATAGTTGATTTACAATGTGTTAATTTCTGCTGTACAGCAAAGTGACTCAGCTATACACATATATACATTCTTTTTATATTCTTTTCCATTATGGTTTATCACAGGATATTGAATATAGCTCCCTGTGCTATACAGTAGGACCTTGTTGTTTATCTATCCTATATATACTAGTTTGCATCTGCTAATTGCAAACTCCCAATCCATCCTTCCCCCACCCCCACCCCCAGTTATAGCAACATTTTCTTATTTCATGAATGCGATTTTTTTTCTTTAAGAACAATACTGATAGATTTTTAAGTTTTATTTCTCTCTACAAGTTGCTTTTTCTCTGTTTTGGTTTCTAACTTGCATGTTAGAAGCTTTCCTCAGGTGTCTGATAGTCGTCAGCTATCTGCACGTGACTGAAAGGAGGCTGATTGGACGTTCAGAGAGCACATATGGGACTTGTGTCTTCGAGTGTCACATTAGGGTGATGTTGGTGAGCTGATTGCTAGGAATCTGTGAAGTTGGTATCTGAGATCTTATCTAATAAAATAGATTTACATAACAGATCTATTATAGATATTTTGGCCTGGTCAGATTCCCCATGTCAAGAACTGTGAAGAAGCTGAGATTTTACCCTACATGTTGTTGAAAGTAGCTCTCCATGGTTTCTCAGTTTCCATACATCTAGTGAGCAAGGACACTGAAAGACTTTTGTTCCAGACGATCTTTTTAAGGATGTTGCTGTAGTGAAGAGCTTTGGGAGGTGTAGGTAGTGTCTCTGTCTGGAGCAGAAGGTGGATTTGTTTACTGTCCAGTATGACAGAGATACGGTCTCCCTCCAGTTCAAAGGTTAGACAGGTTTTCTTATACCTCCTTAAAAAAGATCAAGGTTTCCTAAGCTTAGAGTTCTTCAACTGTGACCCAAACCCTATGCATGCGTGGTATCCACCTGTGTCACCCCATGTGACTTGGGGGAGTGAGAACAAGGGCAACTGAGGTGAACTTGAAACTCTGACCCCAGAGTCTCGTGTCTCTTGCCAGCATCCATGACACTGTGGCCAGCTAGCTTACTGGCTTGCAAATAGGGTTAGATCTTACGCTCTTTACAGTTCTTGAAATGCCAGGGAAGACTCTATCTAGCCTGTTTCCTTCCTGGAGAGCAAGACTCCTTAACGGCCAGCATTCTGGGAACCCAGTAGAGGAAGAGCTCTGTGCACCTCGGCGTTCAGGGTTTAGAACGCCTCTGCTTATACCTTCGTGCTCTCAGCTTTGCCAGATGACTTCCCGTTCAGAGGACCGCTGTTCTGTCATCTCTGGGGAACAAGCCTCCAGACTCCTCAGGTGAAGGAGGCCTGTAACAGGGAGAGGATGTGGGGATCTGGTCCTTGCTGAGAGGTCCCCTTCTCAATGAAGCACTGCCCGACTTTTCTGTTTAAAACCGCTATCTTTCTCACCCTCTTTCCTCTCTTTATCTTTCTGCATAGCGCTTATTACCCTCAGACGTACGGTATACGGTATCACGGTATCGTTTTTCTTATTTACTGTCTTTATTCTCTATCACCCTTCCCACTGGTATGTAAGCTCCAAAAGGTCAGAGATTTTTATCTCTTTAATTTTACTCTTTATCTCTAACACCTAGAAAGTGTCTATTATGTGCCTATTTATAGATTATCTGTTATAATATAGCTGTTGTCATAGCTATTCAGTAAATATTTGTTGACTGGATGGGTGAATGAACAACTGGAGGAACTTGCACAGCTTTTGCCCTTGGCTTCTGGTTTGAGAATAAAACTTGATAAGTTTATTTTCTTTAAGTCATTGGTACATCTTTTTAAAAGCTTTAAATATTGATGTTAATTGAGGGCATAGGTGACTCTCACAGCAGGTTAATTATTGTCGTTGCAAAGCAATTTAGGATAATTTGTTTTGTGTACAATTTCTTATCATGTGGTTTAGAATCCTGTTTTGGGAACTCCTAACTGCAGTGGTCTTTGTTTCTGTTAGAGCATTTTATCACTCTCAGTCAGTAAATACTAGATATGCGTAGTTTGTAGGTAGAGCTAATGGGATTTGCTAAGGACTGGACGTGGGGCATAGAAAACAGAAAGGTTAATAAAGATTGAATTTGGGGGTTTCCCTGGTGGCACAGTGGTTAAGAATGCGCCTGCCGATGCAGGGGACACGGGTTCAAGCCCTGGTCCGGGAAGATCCCACATGCCACGGAGTAACTAAGCCTGTGCTCCACAACTACTGAAGCCCGTGCGCCTAGAGCCCACGAGCCACAACTACTAAGCCCATGTGCCCTAACTACTGAAGTCCGCGTGCCTAGAACCCATGCTCCACAACAAGAGAAGCCACCACAAAGAGAAGCCTGCACACCAGAACGAAGAGTAGCCCCCGCTCGCCACAACTAGAGAAAGCCCATGCGCAGCAACAAAGACCCAATGCAGCCAAAAATAAAGAAAATAAATTTAAAAACAAAAAACCCCCACTATGCCATGCTTCTTCTTGAATAAGAAAAACACAGCAAAGAAAATGATTACAAGGGTGTGGCCTGTGCGGTGGGGGCAAAGCCAGGAGAGTGAGACGTCCTAGGAGCCAAGTAACCTGGTTATGTTTATCTTCTTTTGAGATAAGAGCCAAACTGCTCAGTTGAGGCTGAAGGCTAGGTTTGAGGCAGAGAAAATATCCTATGAAACAGTGATCTAGGAATGTGGGGAGGGAATGGATTCAGAAAACCTAGTGTGATTGCTCGGCAGCACTGAAGGCCTGTTTAAGCTTAGTGATTGTGGATTTGAAGTCCGGTCCGTCAGAAGAGCTGTGTATTCTTCCCAGCTCCATTCACCTCGTGGATACAAGTGTGGATTAGGCAGAGAGTTAGGTTTACAAAGGTTGAGATTTCTGCGGGCAAAGATGACAGAGCAAGAGTAGTATGTGTGTCCTTAACAGGACATGTGCAAGGGTGAGTGACAGTGTGAACCGTGGAGGTTAAGGTGGGTCAGGAGGGAAGTGGGGACTTGAGGGGAAGCAGGGGGCGATGAAGAGGAGTAGCATCCCGCGGGGTCAGAGGGTTGTTGAGCTGGTGGCCTTAGAGGGAGTGGGCTGGAGAGAAAGGAGGGCGTGTGAGGGGGTGTCGATTGGAATTTACGTTACACAGGGATCGCGGTCGTTGGCCACGTAAAGGTCCAGGGGACAAGGCAGGAGTGGGAGCCAGGAGGGCTGCAAGGCGAGAGCCCTGAGGGTGGGGAGGGAAGGCGTTGGGGAGGTTTTTCACCCACAGTGATGGCTGCAGTCGTTCGGGAGGAAGTTAACCTTGAGTTAAGAGATACAGCCTTCAAGAAGTAAGGGCTTCCAGAGCTCTGTAGGGACTGCAGACAGGAGCAAAGTGCCAAGTGGTGCTGTGTGGCGATGTGGCATTCAGAGGCAGTGGAGGTGGCCATAGAGAGGAGACACAGAGGCTGTCTGCAAGCACTGGCGGGCAGCGCAGGAGCTGCAGGCCGGGCGGGAGGAGGAATGCGGAAGAGCTGGAGCCTCACCAGCGCTCTCTGAGGTGGCAGATTCTGACTTTGCATTACCCGGGCGTGTTAAAAAATTTACTTTCCGTTGAGGAAACTTTCTTCCTCTTCTCTGTAAGTTACAGAAGGTAAGTTTCTGATACTTGATTTCCCTTCATATATGCATGAAGGGAAAAGCTGTAAGTACGATACAAAGAACTTTCTTCCTGGACTGTTTAAGGGTAATTTGCCAACATGATGCTCCATCATTCCCAAACACTTTAGTGGGTATTTCCTCCAAACAAGAGTATTGTCCTACATAACCCAATGAAATCATCAAATTACAAAGCTAACATTGATACATTACTGCCACTTTATCCTCAGACCCATTGAAGTTTTGCTAGTTTTCCCCATAAAGTCCTTTGCAGTAAATGATCCAGTTCAGAATCATGCCTCGTAATAAGTGCTATGCCTCTTCAGTCCCCTTCGTTCTGGAATAGTTGCTCGTTCTGTCCTTGAGTCTCATGACCGTAACGCCTTTGAAGACTGGAACCCTGATCGTTTGTAGAATGTCCTTCAGTTCTCATTGGTCTGTGATTTCCTCTTGGTGTGTGACAGACAGGACTATCTCGGGAGCAGTGCTGTGCTCATCTCATGTATCTCACTAGGTGGCATACGACTTCTGTGTGTCCCATTTATGTGATGTTAACTTGCATCATTTAAGTCTGTCAGACTTCACTGTAAAGTCACTCTTTTTCCTTCACACTTCTGGTGTGTATGTATGTATTTATATCCGTGTAGATTTATGAATTTCTCTGTTATTCAGTGCATGTTAATCCATTTCTGTCATCACTTACTTTGACGCTCAGTTTATCCCTGCTGTGACCAGGGAAACCTCTTCAAGCTGGCTTCTCTGCCCTTTTGATGTGCCCCCTCATTCTCCTAGCACTCACTTGCTTTCTGGTATGAAAAGATGGTCCAGATGGATCTTGTCCTGTGTGTGCCCCAGCTCTGGAGTCAACCATTTCTGCAAAGCCTTGGTTCTTCTTCGTGGAGAATTGTATTAGAAACCAGTACTGGGGGCTGTGTTCTCAGGCCCTGTGAGTGGACAGAGCTCGTGAGTACATGTATATACATATATATTTACCCATACACGAATACATTTACATGTATTCATGTAAATGTATTTACATCTGTTTTTACACCTGTTTTTCCTTATCTAAACATGTAGTAAAAACCACGAGTTCACATGAGTATTTCTACTTTTAGTCCAGTTTAGTCCCAAACCGCAGGATTCGTTTTATCTCCTTTCCATCTGTGGACCTTCTTTCCCTGAAAGGTCTCAGTAGGGCACCTGGCTCTCCTGACCCTTGGTATGTTTTCTCACTTGATCAGTCCCTTCCATAACCAGCTCCTGTCACTGCCTCCCTCCCTCATGATGTATCTGCCCACCTCTCGGGCTTCAGCACCTCCTGCAGCCCACGTCCCTGTGCGACACCCTCCTCACCCCACCCGGACTTGCTCAGCCCTCCTGCCAGGAGCTCCTCCTGCAGGGACTTTCTCCTCCCCTCACTTGGGCTCCATTGCAGTGTATCGGGCTTCTGCCCACACCCACCTTCACCTCCCGAGAGAAGTTTCTCTCCTCGTTTTGGGACTCCGGCACCCTGTACCAGGCTGCCCCTCTGCCAGGACCCCCTCCTCCCCCACAGTCTTAGGTCCCCTCCCATGCAGTTGCCCCCTCATCTTGCTTGGGCTCCCAGTACCTTTTTCTACCTGGATTGCCCTCAGCACCTGCACAGGCTCAGACCTCAGGCCACCCCAGCAGGGACACCCACCTTACTCTAGGTGGACTCTGGTATGTCACTCTGGGCTCCCTGCCCATGGAGATGCCCACTGTGCATAATCTCTAGATTAAACCTCTCCAGGTTCTTTCCCATCATGTTATTTCTGGAGGATTGAGTAATAAGACAGCAAGTGGGCTGTTGGGATGACCTGACACCCAACAGCCCAGAGGTGGACCACACTTTGCAGGTAAAGGACACAGTTTTCCGTGATACTGCTCTCACTTCAGATACCAGCTGCAACTTGAGGATCCATAGGCTACCCTTGCTTCTGATCACATGGCTACAAATTGGGAGTTACTAATTACCCCCTCAGGTGCAGTAATTCACGAGAACAACTCACAGAACTCAGGAAAGCACTCTACTTATTATTAAAGTTTTGTTACAGCAAAGGGATACAAATCAGAGCCATCCAAAAGAACAGATGCACAGCGCCAGGTCTGGGAGGGTCCCAGATTTGTGAAGTCCGCTGTTATCCCCCCAAGGGGTCAGGATGCATTACCCACCCAGAAAAATCAATGTATGACAATGTAGAGAGTATCACCAACCAGAGAAGCCACCCCAAGCCTCAGTGTCCAGAGTTTTTATTGGTGTTTCATTACATAGACGCAGTTGATTGAATCTTTACCCACATGGCTCAGTCTCCAGCCCCCTTCCCTGCCCTGAAGGTTGGGCTTACAGCATGTGGCTCAAAACCCCAAATTTCCAATCACATGGTTGGTCTCACTGGTGTGGCCAGCCCCCGTCCTGAGTCATCTCCTTACCGTAAACTGTCTGGGCCACCATGAGTAACAGAGACACTACTGTCATTGGGAAATTCTAAGGATTTAGAGGCCAACTCTCAGGAATTAGGGACAAAAGCCAACCAAATTCTTTATTCCAAGAGTTTAGAGTTTAGTTTACTTCCCAGGAAGCAGGACAAAAGCCAACCAGATTCTTCACTAGGCAGCTATGGAAAACTAAATTGCTTTCTTCTGTGGTATACAGATCAATTGTTCAGTCTTAAAATATCTACCTTGAGACTTCTCATTTACCTTCTCAGATTAAGTTGTATAAGAGTTCTGTAATGGTTATAAGGTACTTATTTACTCATTTTTTTTAACAATTTTTTAAAAAATTTATTTGTTTATTTACTTTTGGCTGCATTGGGTCTTCGTTGCTGCGTGCGGGCTTTTCTCTCATTGCAGCGAGCGGAAGCTGCTCTTCATTGTGGTGCGCAGGCTTCTCACTGTGGTGGCTTCTCTTGTTACGGAGCATGGGCTCTAGGCGCTCAAGCTTCAGTAGTTGTGGCACACAGGCTCAGTAGTTGTGGCACATGGGCTTAGTTGCTCCACGGCATGTGGGATCTTCCCAGACCAGGGCTCAAACCTGTGTCTCCTGCATTGGCAGGCAGATTCTTAACCCCTGCACCACCAGGGAAGCCATATTTATTCATTTTTTATCATAGTAATTAATAAACTTTCAGAAATGTTCTAATACTGCTATATAAAATCATGGCATTGGAGTAATATAATCAAATTGTATGGTAAAGTAAAAGTATAATTGTATTTTTCCTTTTACCTGTCAATTACATATCTTATCTGTTTTAGGTATGACTTTAGCCTTTCCAGCTTCAGTTCATGATTCTCTGATTTGCAGTAAAACATTTCAAATTCTATATAAAAATGAGGAAGTTGTTTTAAATGATGTCATGATCTTCAAAGTTAAAATGTTGTTGGATGAAAAAAAGGTAAACATTTCTTCATATATATTTAGATAAATATTTTTTGTAAAGCCTCAAGGCATATTTCTAACTTTCTATAAAATATTCAAAAGGCAGCTCATAGTATAATTTCTCTTCAGATTGAAGAAACCCTTGAGGAAATGAATTTTCTGTTATCCTTGGATCTGCACTTCACAGATGGAGATTATTCGTAAGTAGGCTAATCAAACAATTAAAAATCGTAAGTTACTCATGACTGTTATCTATCTGTATTAGAGTCCCCATTTTCTTCTTAGAACCCAGCCTACCCCCTTCTTTATTTTGGACTCCTTCTCCCTTCTGGGAGAGTCTCATGGGAATGGTTAGGCCTACTTTTTTGTGCCCATGCTGATTCCATGAGCTCCAGGTAGCAAAGTCAGACGACTTGAAGAAACATGAAACAATTTCCTAGACTCTAGAAATTTCACAGTTGATACAGTACACTGCCTTGAGGCATTTAAACACAACCGAGCTCTATTCCACTGCATCACTGGCTTATCTTTCTTGGTGGCATGAGTGATGCCGCCTTCAGGTGGGACTCTCTTGATATTCAGAGAGTTATCAAGACTGATGACTCTTAGACTTAACAGTTGTTTCCAGAGTCCATGAAGAAGTGTTAGGACTGGCTACCCTGAACTTGTCCACACATCCGGACATACAGTCATACATTTTGGGGACAAACTGTGCTTGTATTCATTTAAAACAAGAATCAGAGGTCCATTTTACTATTTTACTTTCGTGGGGTTGTTTTTCATTTCAAATGTACCTGTAGAAATACTTCTTGAAAATTGTATATAAATTCAGACTACATGTGGGATAAATGTCTAAGCAGTTACATTTCTCAAAGGTCTGCTTGTGAGATGTCCTCTTTACTACCATGGAGGAATAAGAATTTTTTACGTGGTGGCTACTGCTCCTCTGTAATACTTGTTTATTGCAGGGAATTCCTTGAGGGGTTCTTTTTTAAAACAAGTCAATTCTATAAGTGGAGTAAGCTGAAATGAGTAAATAGTTAATTAGCTGTAGGTAATTATAATGTACATATTGGTTAAAAATAGATATATATTTGGACATATTTTCATGACATTTTTTCAATTTTTGTATGTGTAAATCTAATGACAGATTAAATATCTGTAATAAAATATATACCAATTATTGATACCTGCTTATTTTTGAGCAACACTTAATAACAAAATTTTGTACCATAAAAACAATTTTAAGCACCTTTTGGGATTTATCACAATAGGATTTGACCTACACTGTACTGCAACTTTATTATAAACAGTATTCCCTATGGAGTAAAATTTTAAGATGAGAGTATTTCCTAAAGTATCGAAAAGGACTCATTTTGTAGGGTCATTAGTGAAAAACAGTCCATTAACATGGAAACTGTAAGTATAGTTAGAAAACTAGAAGTAAGATCTGGCTATTTTCTTACTGTTAGATTTCATATTACTGTCTAATGTAAATGTGATGCTTTAAAAATTATTCTCATTCTGTTTTTAAAAAATAATTAAGTAATTAAAGGTTTTGGTAGTTTAAACTATGCTACAAAATGTTTGCCTTTACTAAATTTTCGTACTAATAAGCAAATGTGTTGCTTTTTATAGGGCAGATGATCTGAACGCCTTGCAGCTAATAAGCAGCCGAACACTGAAGCTGCACTTCAGCCTCCAAAGAGGCCTCCATCACCATGTCAATGTCATGTTTGATTACTTCCACCTTTCTGTCGTGTCTGTGACAGTCCATGCGTCGTTGGTTGCACTACACCAGCCACTAATAAGGTAAATGTAACCACTTCCCCGCTCCTTAATTACATAGTATCTTTTACTTTAATAATGAAAACATATACTTTGGTAAAGATAACTGAAATAGGAATTTCTAAAGTCACACTTACTTAATAAACACTTTCATTTTTATACTAAAGTATTAATAAAATATAAGAGCATGGGAACATTAGATTGATGACTTTTTTATTACAGAAATATGGAGCATTCTTTGTCAAATAAACTGACCAAGAAAAGTAATGCAATATGGAAATAACCATACAGCATTGTTTAGTCTGCACCTCTGTTTTTATGCAATGCTGACTGTAACTATTCATTCTCTGGGAAAGTGTATTCATTTTTTCATAGTTTTTATGTCTTTTCTCTAGACTAATTTATCTTCTTAAATCTATACAGTAATTCTTGTTTTCTAAGTTATTAACCAATTTTATGGATCTTTACTAAGTAAGCAATTTTAAACTGTATCATGTTAGCCTAAAGGTACATAATATTCTGGATCATAATAAATTCATTGGGATAATTATTTTTTCTGCTCACTTCCATGGGGAGATGGGTTGTCTTTCATTAATGTAAGAATACAGTTCAAGCTCTTCAGTTCTTACAATAAGACATCATCCTTGTGGCATGGGTAACAGATAGACACTTTTAAATCAGTAACTTATGTGAAAAGGTTCCAAATTGACTTGACTTCTGAACTACTTTACCATTTCTGGTGCAAATTTTATTCCAGCAACTGATGTTAGGGATGATGCTTAAGGGTTATAATGTTAACCTGACTTATCAGAAAACTAAGTAGGTGATTTTGTAGAATTACCTACTTCAGAATTTATAGAAAACCAAGACAATGTAACATATTTCCCCCAAGTAACAGCCTGTTGCATGTCTTTACGTTGCTGTAAAAGTTGTGAGCCCCACGTCCCCAGTGTTGTCCCGTGATGTCTTTAGAGCATGGGGCCAGGAAGAAGTCTCTTTCTCCTGATGGCCTGCTTTGCCTTACTTATTCTGTAGTAAGATCTGGAGCTAGTTGTTTTGCCATTTTTGTCTTTCCTGTTAGACCTTTGAGAGCTTGTTCTCAGTTGCTATAACTTTTGTACACAGGAAAGTGTTCCTATGATTATATATAATTTTATTATAAACTTACTCAAAACAATTTTAGATGTTGATTAAATAAATTAATTTTTAACAGCATGATAACTCAATGAAAATTCTTTGACAGGAAAGTATGTTTTTTTGAAGTATAACTTTCGAATAAGTAGTATACAATATTACTTTTATATGAATAGCCTGTTAGGTTTTAATGCTAAAGTTTTTAATCTGTTTATAAAATACATTCCAGTAGTTTTCCGAATTTCTTAGTTTTGTAATTTCACTAAGAATCCCTAACGAAGCTATTTCAAGCATTCCTTTTTCTTTATAACAATAGCTTCATTTCTTTTCGGAAGAAATGCGCAAACAGTCCCTAGCGGTTAGCTCGGGTTATCACTGCTGCTCTCTAATCGCTGAGTACGGAGAGCTCATCCTGGTGACTCAGTGCGATTCCTCCTGCGGTACTGCAGCTCTTGCACAGACTGGTGGGGAGAGGCAGCTCATCTCCTAGAGACCGTTCACTGCAAGGAGAGGACATTTTTGGCTCAGAATCAGAAGCCAAGAGGACTAGCTGTTGGCTCTGGTTGGCGATGGGAGAAGAGACTGAGGCACCTGTGACAACTGGGGTTGCTGCTCTTTCCGTCACTGCCCTGGGCTCTGATGTCCCCTCTCTCGCTGCTAGAGCTGTGCCCATCTTTGCCTGTAAAGGAGAGGGTTGGGAAGGAAAGCAAGGCAAGGGGAAGGAAGGCTTTTTGCTGGTGGTACGCTGGTAGAGGGGTCCTGTTAACGGTAGTGTTCCTCACTATTTATACTTCTATAAATGCAGGGTTTCTCCTGAAGTTTTGTTATAGCTGGACTTTTTAGTCCTCTAAACTAGATGAAAAAATTTTTAGCTTACAGTATTACATTTTTAAACATTATTATTATTTTAATTTCTTTATTTTTATTTTTGGCTGTGTTGGGTCTTCATTTTTGCACGCGGCCTTTCTCTAGCCGTGCCGAGCGGGGGCTACTCTTCATTGTGGTGTGCGGGCTTCTCATCATGGTGGCTTCTCCTGTTGAAGAGCACGGGCTCTAGACATGTGGGCTTCAGTAGTTGTGGTGCGTGGGCTCAGTAGTTGTGGCTCACGGGCTCTAGAGTGCAGGCTCAGTAGTTATGGCACACGGGCTTAGTTGCTCTGTGGCATGTGCGATCTTCCCGGACCAGGGCTCAAACCCGTGTCCCCTGTATTGGCAGGCAGATTCTTAACCACTGCGCCACCAGGGAAGTCCCTAAATATTATATTTATATAAAACAATTTCTATGATCAACCCAACTATAGACATTAAATCAATTAGTTAAAGTAACTGAGGTTAGGATTTTTCTCTGCTTGTTTTTTGTATAACTTGTTTCTTATATTTGATTTTTTTAAATATAGCTTCTTTGGCTCAATTTTTTTTTTAATGGCTCAATTTTAAGAAACACTTCATAGCAAGTGGTATTTACCAATGACTTGCGACACCCTCGTTGCTAGGATCTAGATATTTCATTTTTGCAAAGCAAATTCATTTTGCAAATGAAGGCTGCTCTCTGCTTATGGTACATTTGATTTACTTTCCTGTCTTTTCCCTTTTGCCAAACTGCCAACCAGTCAAATGCTTTGGCCTTCTTATAGTTAGCCAGTACTTTATCTCAAATTCTTAAAGGAAAAATTGTAAAGTTACTTTAAGAAGAGTTTAGAAATCATAGCCTTGCAAAGCCCTTGCTTTTTATTCTGCCCCTCTGAGACTTTCTTTTGTAAACATTTAACTTAACACTCTAAACAGACTCATGACAATAATAATGTGATGCTTGTTCCGCCAGCTTTCCTCGCCCTGTGAAGACCACTTGGTTAAACAGAAATGCACCAGCACAAAACAAAGATTCTGTGATTCCTGCTCTGGAAAGTGTGGTCTTTGGTATTAACTACACAAAACAGTTGTCACCAGACGTAAGAACTGATATGTTTATAAATCCTCTTTTCTCTCTTACTTTGAATGAAATCTGTTTTAACTGTTATGTTTGTGAATGTGATCGTTCTTTTGTTAATTATTTGAGATCAACAACTTACAGATCTAATTAAATATGATCTTAACAAATTGGTTGGTTCCAGTTGTTTTTTTGAAAACGAACCTGATACCTCAAGATTTTACAAGACTTAATGGATAGAGACCTTTGACAGCCGGGGTCTTTTTTATTACTTACTCTCTCCCCCTGCTCCCTTCACACAACTGGTAGAATCATTTTTGCAAAGGTGCTTGTAAAGAGTCACTGCCAGAGTTGAGACCCAGAGTTGAGACCCAGCAGTATGAATACAGCCATTACTCCCCTGAAAGAAAAGGGGGCTCAGACTACAGAAGTGGAGTACCACTCAGTCGAAGTTTCCTGTGTTTAAATTACTTGTATGAATGAGAACAACTGCCTAAGATATTGCTAGATTTCTTACCTGTTTTAGAATTAACTGTGATTTGTAAATCCTTTATTTTTCTAAGCTTCAAGGGTGCTATTTTTAGACTCTTGGTTACTAACAGTGTGTCCCAAATCGACTCCTTGTTTAGGGCTTCAGCTTCGTCATTGCAGACTCCTTCCTGCGTCACGCCTACCGTTTCCATTACACCCTCTGCGCCACCCTCCTGCTGGCCTTCAAGGGGCTGCACAGCTACTTCATTACGGTAACGGAAGAGCTTCCCTCTTGTCAGAAACTAGAACTGGGTATGTTGAAAGTAGCCAGATCTCTGCTTTAGTTCAAGGCACTCTCTTCATTCTCATATTGCTAGTTATCAGCTTGGCCATAGTTTCTGTACTAAAACCAAGTTTATGTGCTTCACTTTTGCTTCTCTCTCAACTTCATCTTTTTCAATCTTTGATAATTACTTTCTGAAATTAAAAAAACTGTATGATATTGAGAAATAATTTCTTGGTGCTAAGTTTGACATGAGTCTTTTGGTAGATTTTTTTGAACAGCATGTCAATATTACTCCTTCTCTTAGAATACAAGCAGAAAGCTTACTAGGAAACAAATGTAATTATCCATAGAATTATTAGATAGGGAAGAGAAATTAGATAGATTAGGTAACATAAATTAAATCCATACTTCCAAATATTTAGCAGGCTAAGCAGATTGTAGGTACTTGGGACCTTTGTTTTTAAATACGTTTGGTGGTTTTTTTTGTTTTTTCTTTGCGGTACGCGGACCTGTCACTGCTGTGGCCTCTCCCGTTGCGGAGCACAGGCTCAGCGGCCCATGGCTCACGGGCCCAGCTGCTCCGCGGCATGTGGGATCCTCCCGGACCGGGGCACGAACCCACGTCCCCTGCATCGGCAGGCGGACCCTCGACCACTGTGCCACCAGGGAAGCCCCATATGTTTGGTTTTAAGTGATCTCAGATCTTATTTCTTTTATTTCATTTCAAAAAATAATAACATTACGCGGTTTTAACATTCTGAAAATTTTTTAAATAATTTTAAAACACCAGTCTTCGGTTTTTGTCTGACATTAATATCTGCATGTATATTGTAATACACAATAAAAAATCATATTGCCTTGATTTTGTATGCCACTTGTAGTTTGCAAAATACATATATCACTTCACAGAAGGTAAATTATTGAGATTTGCAAAAATGTTTTTATTCAGACATTTTATGAAAGTTTTATAAGCTTTTACTTTCAAATATCAGCTAATAGCTCATCATAAAAAGCACATTTTAATTCTCTTTAGAATAAATTATTTTCATCATTACATACTTGAATAAATCAGAAATTACTTTTTAAATTTTACTGAAATTAATCACTGTTCTTATTTATTTCTTTGTTCCTCAAGGATCTGTCTTTTAACAATATTGATGCACTATCAAAAATAGTTACTGAAAATAATTCTTGGGTTTGAGACTAATTAGCCCGTTTTTATAACGGCCTATCTTGAGATACAAAAGAATTGTAAGAAAGTGATCTGTACCTCAGTGAAGTTCAGCTGTGAGAACAGGCTGGCTGTTGTACCACTGCCTGTCAGCAGGTGCTCCCACGGGTTGGATTAATTTCATTATCAGTCAGTTGAGTGCACACTTTTCCTGACTTGACTAGAAACAAATGTCATTCAGTTGACTATTTAGAATGCTTAATTCAAGGATCCCAATGTTTCCCCAGTTTTACAAGCAGTAGGAAAATGTTTGTTCTTTCTTGCTCATGTATTCTTCCTCAAGTCAAAAATGGTAGTACGGAAACCTTTTGATTACTATTCTCTGGAATATTCTTTTTCCTTGCTGTTCCATGTACTTAGAATCTTCTATTTCCCTTAGGAAAATCCTTTAAGAGACCACTGCCTCAAATGTAAACTTTAAAAAATGTTCTTTTTTGAAAATGAAAGAATTGTTTGTAGAATAGAACTAATTTAAGCTATCACTAATCCTCAATTAATGGAAAAATTATGCTTCATGTATTTTTTAATTTGGTTCTTTGGGATTCAAACACATTTTCTTAGGAGAATTATATGATACATTTTGGTTAACTTAGGTTTAATGGTCAGACCACAAAACTATTAAACCATAATGTTAATGAAGGGCGATACCATGTTGCTGAAAAGTAGTGGTGTGACACAGAAACCACGTGGAATGGCATTTCTATAGGAGAATCTATTAGTAGTTTGGATGCTGAATTCGTGGAGGCATCATCGTGTAGTGCTCAGCACTGCATGTGCATGTGTGCACCATTGCTGTCACTTACTACCTGTAAGTAACTGGGACTGTTTATGCAAACTGGTTTCCATTCTAAGGGCAGGAGGATTGAAGGGGTCCAGATGTGCTGAATGCATCAGGAAGGGAAGAGGAGGGCATCCAGAAAGCAGAAGGCGTGAGGAAGCTCCACAAGGAAAACTGGTTAACGGAGGAATTCCTTCGGGCTGAGCAAAGTGCTGAGGAAAGAGCAGGCCTCTTCTAGGTCTTTGAAGAGCTTTGACATCCCCTTTCCCTTAATAAGGAGTCAGTGCAGCACTGAGAGAGACAGGAGAGACTCCCACAGCTGGGTGGGGTTCTTGCGGGTTAGTACAGAGAGCCCTGTCTGAGGTGGGCCTGTCCGTGCTGCGTGCACGGAATTTTCAGAGTTTTAATGTGTAATGTTTCCGAATGGAAAAACACTTGAACCACATTTTAACTTATAAAAAAATATTTCTGTACAAAAGGAAATAATGTTTAAAGGAAACAAGCGTCTCTTTTCAAAGGCAAAGATTTATTTCAAATAGCTTAGACAGTATTAGCACTAATTTATCTAACTTCAGTATGATAATTCATTTATTTATAAGATTTTTAACTTTGGGGTAAGGATGGCTTTTATGGCACATATGTATTACTTTGGGCTTATGAATATAATGTAGAAAATATCATAATTAAAAGAGCCCTTATGTTTAATTTCAGGAGTCAGTTACTAAATGAATATCAATTTTATTCCAAATTATTTGCTTAAAATATTTTATCAGAAAATAAAATTCTAAAGCAAACCCCTAGACTTCAGTTTCAAATAAGTAAATAATAGTGGTAGAATAAAATTATTAGTACCTTACACATGGTGTTTACTCAAAATATGTTTGTTGAATGGATGAATGAATGAAATAGCACAATACAGTTTTTGTTGATAATTGAAAAGTACATAGACATCAGCACACACTTTATAGTAGTTTCCTAGGGATTTTTAAATTCAAGATTCATCTTCAGTAAATATTTATCAGTGATACTTTGTGTTATTCTTAAACTTTTCATTATTTATATTTTCTATTTATTGTGAATTTTAGTTTATTCTTGAATGCATATTCTAGGAAAACATCTAAAAATGTTAACTATTCAAAAAAAACGATTGCATATTCTGAACTATTAACATTGTTTATTTTTATCCTAGCAAAATTAGATTGTAGGCACTAGATAATATTTCTGTAGAACACTGTTGACTAAACATCATTATATTCACCAGTTTTAGTAAGTTTGTAAAGTAGTTCTTGATTAGAGGATGTATTCTATTTCCTTCTACTATTTAGCACTTTTCTTGAGTTTTCAAATATGTATATATTTAAAAGTCTTAAATTCCACCATGGTGTGTGAGGAGTGTATCTAAGCTCTATTCCCTTTTTAAAAATAATGCCTTGAATTCTGTTCTGCTTGTGTCTTTTTCTTTTCTCATAGATGAATGATGTACATTTTTTTGATGACATACAGTTAAATATTGGTTTGGTGCAAGGAACTCTTACTGAAAATGGGTGTCAGGGATTCTGGAATCTAGGCTTTACCAAGTCATGTAACCTTTTGGGGCCCCGGTCTCTACACTTGTAAAGGCAGGGGGTTGACCTCGCTGATCTCTGAGACCCCTGCCAACTCTAAAGTTCTCAGTTTAAGAAACTAAAACATAAAAATAATATTGGATTATGAAATGTTGAGTGGCACATACACTTAAATAGAAAAAAGCACAAAGTAACATAAACGTGAATGTACATCATTTGTAATTCTAATAAGCTAATTAACTAACTGAAAGATTTTGCTTTAGTGTTCTAATCTAACTGCACTATCACATCAATACTAAAACTATTAATAACAAATTGGAAAATTCTAATAAATTTTATTGTAAAAGGAGTATAGTAACTAGTGCTGTGTGCAATCCTTATAACTAGCCAAGGCCAACATGCAGGTCCTTTATGAGCGCCTTCTCAGAAGAAAACAGCCACCAACCCAGAAAGACACCTGTCTAGGTACGTTTACAAATAGGTTAAGTAAATAATCCCTTTTAATTAGCAGGAAACTTTGCTTTAAATTAGTGTCAAATTTCATAAATATGTATTTCTTAATATTGTATGTTCCTACCACCCTTATGTAAGAACTTACTATTAGAATCAGTTTGGTTTGTAGATAAGCTTTGGTTAATTTGTAATTAATTTTAATATTGAAGTTTTTATTTAAAACTGGAAATGTTAAATGCAAAGATTTCTTTGGCTTTTGACATATTCATTTTAGAGTTCCTACAAAGAGCACTTTTTGGAAACCATGTTCATTGCCAGAATTTGTTGGTTTAATGGTAATGCCTTAAATTTGTTCAAAGTCAGTTTGTCTTTGGGTAGGGCTAAGGGTAATAAAATGTGGTTTAAAAACTGAAGCTAATTTCATGCATTACAGAAGTAAAGAGAGAAGCATCTTTAGTATCTGGCTTTGTTTTTTGAGTCAATTTGTATTTATTTTTTATTGTTCTAAGTTTAAAAAGCAAAATACAGTAATATCAAGTCGCCACTATCCAGATATGTTACACATTTGAAAGGAAATATTGTGATCTCATTATTTTATTGATATATTTCCTTATATGTTATAGACTTTTGTTCTTGAATAGCAATAGTACTTAATTTATTATCTTTCCATAAGTATACTGAAAGTTTTTACTTGGTGTTGAATAGACCATCACTATTACATTTTTTAAAAGTTACTAAAAGCTGTAGAAATAAAAAATAAAATTAAATCACAGCATTTGTTTCTCAGTTTTCAGAAGTATGGACAAAAGGAAATTTAAGGAGCCAAAATCTTTCTCCACATTTCTCAAATGAAAACTAGCCCAGAAATACTTAAATTGTGTCAGTTTTCACTAAAACTGTGAAGTGAGAAACTTATCTTGTTATCAGGAAGGAAAAAAGAAAGGTTGAAGATTTATTTATGATCATTATTTTAGAATATAATTTTATATTCTCATTAAGTAACTTAACTATAAAATTAAAGAATTATGGTGTGAAATTATGGTCGTTTATGACATGTTTTAGTGGTCTTTTTAGCAATAAAAATATACTTCTCATTAACTATTGTATTGTCAGCCTATCAATTTAGATGTGAGCATGCTAAATAATTTTTAAAAACGCTGCTTATATAATAAGGCCTATATAAAGAAGGGCCCAGTATTTGGTTGAGTGGGAAAAGACTTGATTCAAAACTAAAACATAGTGAAGTTAGTTAATAACACTTTTTTTGAGATATCTTTCATCCTTAACTCCTAGCAGTGTATTGGTATTATCTGAACTATGCTATGAATATCTGTTGAATGAATGAGGAGATGAGGGGGTGGATAGATTTAGAAGATAAATTTAAGATACATTTACCTTTCGACCTAGCAACTCCATTTTTGTTCATCTGTAGCACGGAAAGGAGTACTCGTATGTAACGGTATATGTGCACGCACGTTGATCACAGTATTCTTAGTGGCAAAACACTGAAAACAAAAATAAATGTCCATCATTCAGCAAAGAATGGACTTTGAGGTACCCACACCAAGGGATATTATGCAGCCATTTGAAAAAAGTGCTTTAGGGCTGCATATCCCATTTACATGGAGTAGTGCTGAGAGAAAAAAAGCAAATCTCAGCACGTTTGTAAAATACACCCATTTTTGGAAAGCAGTGACTCCAGATCTCATATATGTATATATTTGAAAATATGGAAGGATGTGTTCTAAGCTGCCACCTTCAATTAGCAGGAGGAGCCAAGGTAAAACAAAGTGTGTAGGGAGCTCCCTGGTGGCCTAGTGGTTAGGATTCCAGACTTTCGCTGCCACGGCCTGGGTTCAGTCCCTGGTTGGGGAACTGAGATCACACCGCATGGCGCTGCCGAAAAGAAAACTTGTAAGAAGATAACCTGTATACATTTCTATACAGTTGTATAAATAGATATATAGGCATTTTTAAAGGAAAAATTAATTAAACTTAGTTAAAATCCTAAATGATGTTGAAATCATTTCATCTCAAAGGTTTTGAAGTTAAGTTTTGCATTTAAGCATCCCTGAAGGTGTTTGCATTGAAGTAGCTCTCACGAGCCATAATGCAAATGGACCAGTTTCTGCACTTAGGCTCTTGTATGTAAAGATGAGAAAAGTGTATCAAAACTCTAAAAAGTTTATTTTCATTTTTTAAAAATTCATAGGATATGTAACCTACTAAGACCAATTTTGCTGATTTTCTTCTATCAAAGGAAAACATCATGAGTGATGTGAAAACATATGATGATGTTGGCATATGGAAGTTATGATTTTAATACAGGGTCTGCCAGATTTTTTCTTTTTTTTTGGAAAACCTAACATTAGAAGCCACTGATTTACCTGACGGTGAAATGATTTTTGAAATCTCAGCAGATTTCTTTGGTTATCAGTGGGTTATTTATATATTTTGTGAATTCCAAAACATTTGCTTGTCCTCCTGGTTTTAGTTACCAACAGAGTGTTTGTTGTTCCCATCATAGCTTGGTTGTTTTCAGCACATCAGTGTAACTGCTTATTTTATCAAATTTAAATGTTTATCATTCTTTTTATCAACTAGTAAACATTCAGTATACCTTACGAGACAGTGAGCTGATGAATGAATTCAAGGATGTCACAGAATGTATTCTTGCTTTTGTGTGAGAGCGATCAGTTAAACTCCCTTACAGCAACACGATTATGGAATGTAGTGTGCTGACGCTATGCTGTTAGCGTTCTCTTAGGAGAACTCATTTTAGTTTGATTTCTGAAGAAAAACTGAGTATATCTAAACATGATATTTCAGGCTTTAGCGAAATGTATTCCCTGCAAAAAGTAATAAGTCTTCTATTCTGTTAGTTTCTGTACTCCTTTGTAAATATTACCATTTTGATTGTAAATTAATCTGCACCCCCCTTTGTAAATGGTTGTAACATACATTAAATAAGTCAGGATTATATGGGAAAAAATTGCCTCGGTTTTAGACTGTCTGATAGACAACTGAATTTATTAAACTAAAATAGAAACTTACTTTTTGTCGGAAAGGATTTTGTCATTCATTTTCATTAAACAGCTTATATTCCAGGCATGCTTTATATATGTTTTGGTTATAAAAATTATTTTGACTTGAACTATAGCTACTGTAAAAAGCGGAGCTTTTGTAAAAAGTGAAGCATGTACATATGTAATACAAAATACTAAGATCACTGGAATTTATAATATGTGAAGTGCAATAAAACCTTAGTTGTACGTTTTATCTTTTCTGTGGTGCAGTTGTGTACGTTACTCGAGGTATATAGTCAGTAGTTCCTTGACAGTGTTAGCCTCTTATGAGAACAGAAACCCACTACTTAATACAGGCATACCTCACTTTATTGCACTTCACAGATACTGTGTTTTCCACAAATTGAAGATTTACGGCAACCCTATGGCAAGCAAGTCTGTTGGCAGCATTTTTCCCAACAGCATTTACTCACTTTGTGTCTCTGTATCACATTTTGGTAGTTCTCTCAATATTTCAAGCTTTTTCATTATTATCATTATTTTATTATGGTGATCTGTGATTTTTTATGTTACTATTGCAAAAAGAGTACAATTCACTGAAGGCTCAGATAATAGTTGGCATTTTTTTAGCAATAAAATATTTTTAAATTAAGGTATGTACATTGTTTTTTAGACATAATGCTATTGCACACTTCATAGACTACAGTATAGTATAAATGTAACTTTTATATGCACTGGGAAACCAGAAAATTCATGTAATTAGCTTTATTGCAGTTTTCACTCTTTTGCAGTGGTCTGGAACCGAACTGCAATATTTTCGAGGTATGCCTGTAATCAGAACATAGAATTTACTAATTATCACATTACCTGCATGATTAATGTGTTTAGAAAAATATATTACATTGAAATTTAACTCGTTTAATATAGTCCGATATTTTGCAACCTTCTGGTTTTTTAAAGGTAATTTAATTTATTTCTATAATTTCAAAAACAGTTTACAGATCTAACATTGAGATACTTCCTCCAATTACTCTTTACTCCTTTCAGAGGAAATGGATGTGGAAGCGCGACTTACTGAATTATGTGAAGAAGTCAAGGTACTTGCATTTTTAAAATTCCCGTTACCAAGTTATTTGAGTGGATTCTGTTTTCTAAGTATTTTATTGAACAAAATATTAATTATTTATCCTTTCTAAAATGCAAAGATAAAATTGTTGATCTAGGTAGAAACACAGTTGATCAAACAACATTTGACTTGAACGTGAAGTTAAATTAACTTTAAAATGTATATTATTGTGCATATAAATGAAATAGCAAAGACAATTAACTGATCAGAAGTGTCCTTTTTCTCTTATTAGTTCACTCAAAGAATTTCTGGAAAAATTTTTTTAAGCATTATTTAAACTTACATATTTTTGTAAAGTGATATTGTTTAGAAATGAAAGTTTGTTTTATTTCAAGAGATCAGTTTGTCTCAGACCATTTTTCCATTAGTTCATTCTTGCAATTAAATTGAATAGATTTTTATTTTTTCTTTTTCTTCCCCATGGAACTAAGTGTTTTGACTATTTTAGGATCCCTATGTATTTCACTCTTGTTTAGCTACGTTAATGGAAGAAATCGGAGACATGAATCAAACAAAAATATATTGACTTCGGGTTGTATTTCTGTATGTAAATTTAAATGAGGACTTGACTCCTTTGGAAAGGGTATTTACCTTCTCCTTGTAAAATTATACATAGGCAGGAGCACTAAGGTCATTATAATAGTTGCCCCAAAGAATTATATACGCTTAGAAATAATCTTAATAAGATGTTTGTGATTAATATGGGAAAAAAATCCACAGTGTTTCACTGACATATTAAAGGAAATTTGGATGAATAAACATTTATGATACTCCCAGACGGAAAGGTGAACAATCTCTGAAAGATCCAGTTTTTCTCAAGTTAATAATATTAATGCGTCTATATCAAAATCCTGTTGGAAACTTTAAACTTATGTTAAAGATCACTTAAAGAAAGGTAAGGATGACTAAGAAAAACTTTTGAATAATAATAATATAGAGGGACTTGCCCAAGTGGATGCTAACATATATATATATAAAACTACAGTTATGGAAATAGAGTAGGACTTCTCTAAAAGACTAGAAAGACAAATCAATGAAACTAAATAGCACTGAAACAGTCACTAAATATGTTTAAGAATTGAATATATGATAAAATATCGGCTTACATAAATAGTGTGGTAAAATACCATACCGTAGAAGAAAATTCTAAATGGACTTGAAGAGTTAAATGTCCAGAAAAATTTGGAAGATAAATTTACATATACATGTATATATAAACAATCTGATCTTAGGATATGAAATAACTTTTTCAGAGTAATGGTATAAAAGACAAAATAAGGTATTGATGATTTGAAACTTCTTTAAAACAAAATAAAATATAAATAAAGTTGAAAGGAAGCAATAAACTGGAAGAAAATATTTGCAGTACTTAAAAGTGGCAAATGATTAATACTCACAATATATAAAGAGGTCCTATGCGTCAGTTTCAAAACACCCCCCGGGAAAAAGGGATATGCATAGAGGCAATGTACAAAATGCAGTTCTTAGTAGAACAAGTTAGCTACATAGGTGATATTAAGTCTTACTGAAAACCAGGGAAATGCATATTTAAACAATAGAAGGGGTTTCTGACCATGAAATTTGCAAAAATGAAAGTGACTGCTAATCTGCATTGTTGATAAGGGTGTAGGGAAACTAGTATCTGCCTATGCTGTTGGTGAGGGTAGAAACTGGTACATTTTTTAGGTCACTTCATCAGTCTATTCTGAAAACATCTATTAAAAACACATGCTCTGCCACAAAACAGTTTTTCTTTAGGAATCTGTCCCACAGAAGTGCTAATACATCTCAACAGACATAAAGAATTATCAGTTCCCATGTAGCCATTTGAAAGGATTAGGCAAGTCTCTATGCATTGACACGGATTCTTTAATTTAAGATATATGTGTTCATCTATGATGCAAGGTACTGTTTTCATGCTGAAAAGCTCTCTAGGATATATTAATTGAAAAAATAGGGACTTCCCTGGCAGTCCAGTGGTTAAGACTTCGCCTTCCAATACAGGGTGTTCTGTAGGATCCCTGATCCGGGAGCTAAGATCCTACATGCCTCAGGGCCAAAGAACCAAAATGTAAAACAGAAACAATGCTGTAACAAATTCAATAAAGACTTTTTAAAAAATGGTCCATGTCAAAAATCTTTAAAAGAAAAAAAAAGAAAAAATAAGTTGGAAAAATATGAGTATGATTTTTATATGATAATAAAAGCTCTATGTATTTGATCATATTTGTGTGATTAGATTACATATAAAATATTTGAAACGATATGTATACACACATACATATACATTTCAAACTTAACAAAAATACAGAAAACAGGGCTTCCCTCGTGGCGCAGTGGTTGAGAGTCTGCCTGCCAATGCAGCGGACATGGGTTCGTGCCTCGGTCCGGGAAGATCCCACATGCCGCGGAGCGGCTGGGCCCATGAGCCGTGGCCGCTGAGCCTGCGCGTCCGGAGTCTGTGCTCCGCAGCGGGAGGGGCCACAACAGTGAGAGGCCCGCGTACCGCAAAAACAACAACAAAAAAAACAATAGCGTGAAGGATGGGGCTGTGAAGGAAAAGTTTTATTCTTTATATCCATCTGTACTGTTAAAAAATTATATGTATTCAGATATTACTAATAAATTTTTATGTACTCGTATTTAATTTCAGCATTTAAATGGACGTCATAAAATTTAACGTAAACCATGGTAAACTTTGACAGCATATAGAATACACAAGAGGTGGAAAAATAAGAGGTCTTACAAAGAGGTCTTACAAATCGTTAAGGAAACCTGTTATTCCCCATTTTTCATATTAATATAGGTTAGACACCAAATTACAAAAACTGCTAATAAGTATATGAAAAATATTTAATCTAATTATCAAAGAACCCAAAATTTAAATATTCTGACATCATTTTTAACCTAGCTGTGATTTTTTTTTTTTTTTTTGGCGGTACGCGCACCTCCCACTCTTGTGGCCTCTCCCGTTGCGGGGCACAGGCTCAGCGGCCATGGCTCACGGGCCCAGCCGCTCCGCAGCATGTGGGATCTTCCCGTACCGGGGCACGAACCCGTGTCCCCTGCATCGGCAGGCGGGCTCTCAACCACTGCGCCACCAGGGAAGCCCTAGCTGTGATTTTTTTAATAGCAACGTAATGCTTACTGAGATGCGCTGAGATACAGATTCTCGTACCTCGTAGATCTTTCTCAGAGATTAGTTTGGCAGTATGTATCCAAAGCCAAAAAGAGTATTTCTTCTCAATTTATACCAAATAAACAGAAATTCATATGTAGTGTAACTTATAATATTGTAAAACATTAACCTAAATAAATCCCCAACAGTAGGACAATGGTTAAAGAAATCATGGGACACTCATAATCTAAAAAAGTTGTACAACCTTAAAAATGTTGCTTTCAACAAATGTTTGATGATGTAGGAAAATGCTCATACTGTGTTATCCAGTGAAAATGGCATAAAGCTATATATGATTCTGGTTTTTTCCTCTCTATAACTGAAAAAAATTGAAGACTATAAACTAAACTTTATTTTTTTCTTTTTTGCTTTCCCCCATTTCCAAGTCTATTAAAATAAGCACCGTTTTATAATCAAACAAGGTCAGTGAGTGCTATGAATAGGACAAAATAATGAATGTTATTTGAAAAAAATATATAAATGTAAGATCTTATTATTCCTACATTTATACATATAAAAGATCTTGTCAAACTTAATTCTGATTTCCTTTTTAATATAAAAAAGAAATAATTGTTTATATTTTGACACTTACTGTAAAGAGTTATATAAACCAAAGGAGTAATTTATACCCGAAGGGATGCTTTTCCCAATAATGAAAATACTAAAAGTCCTTTCTCAGAACCTTGGTGCCATGATCCCTGAGAAATACAATGAATAAATACAAGGTATCTAGATAGCCTTGCTCTCTGGAGGAGAATTAGTTCTACTTGTGTGTAGATTATACTAGGTGTAGCATTGCTTGCCTTATGTAGTGCTATTTAATCACTGTCAAATACTTATTCTAGTCTTCTTTTCCTAGCTCCATTAAATTCATTCCTGAAACAATACTGCATGTTTCAGCTTCTTTATAGTACATCTTAATCTTTTGTGTGTTCTTAGGAGACATGAGAAACTTGTTAGCTTCATTTCTAATAACATTTATAAACCATTTCCTGGGGCAGAACACCTCTGTAGAATTTCTGTGTATGTTGATGAATCAGTACTTCCATCTGTTGACTCTATTAGCTTCCATTCCAGAATTCTGGAATTTGTCAGCGTTTTCTGAGTTTGTCCTTGTATTCTGGGAGCATTTTCCTTATCCGAGGCCTATAATTCCTTATTCATTCATTCATTTATTCGTCCAGTATTTATTGAGTGACTACTGTGTACCGGTAACCAGAGTCACAAAAGTGAATAAGACACGATCCCTTCCTTTCTTACTAATGCTGCTGAGTTTTTGTTTTAACTGTTCTCTTAGTTAAGAAGATAAATGGAAGCTTGGTTTGGGTTGGGGAAGAAAAGCCTGCTGGATTGCAGACTTCAAAAAGAAGCCAATACAAACTGAGAAAAAGAGGGTCATATGTGATAAGCAACATTTGGGGGTTTTGTTTGTTTTTAGAAAGGGAGGGTGCAGTGCAGTTTGGGACACGTTGAACTGTCCAAGTACAGTCATCCAGTAGATGCTGGATCTAGAGCTCGGGGAGATGTGATCCAGAGCCATAAATGAGGCCATCATTGGTGTGTAGGTGGGAATGGCTGTCAGCCAGCTTCAATCTGAGCAGACTTCTTCCATCTTTACAGTAGGAAAATGAGATCAGCACCCATGTATGTATTTAAAGTAGATTTCTTAGTGTTACTAGTAATTAAGGACAGATTTTTGCATCAAGATACTACCTCCCTGAAGACTGACTGCTGCCTCAGTGTATTGAGGAAAAGCCTGTCCCCATGATAAAAATGCTTGACCAAAGAGAGACATCATTCTGACTTATAGTCCTTTTTATTCTTTGTTTAGAAGTTCTTATTTTATCAATTCAAGAAGACCAAATGCCTTTTAGAAGATTCTGCATCTCATTCAGTACTCTTAACTTCCATCATCAGTTTAGGTGAATATTTAAATAAAGGGGATAATTTAATACCACTATTAGAACACTCATAATAGTATATTGTAATCATTTACCCACTTTTCTTTCCTCATTAGACTGGGAACTTTTCATTTTCATCTTGGTGTCTGTAGAATGTAGGCCCTAGCATGTAAAATGTGCGCAGTAAATACTGGGTGAGTGAATTGTTAGAAAAGAGAAGGAAAGAAGTGTTCGACAGCTCTATGAAAGGATTCCCGCAAGCAAAATAAAATCTAGGAGCACAGGTGTGAGGGCAAAGCAGTACTTTAGAGAGTGTCTCAGTCCTTTCTGAGGAGGTACGGATCTTTTAAGTACTTTACTTAGCTGATGGGGAAAAGAATCAGATTTTAAGATTTCATCATCTTTCAAAATTTTTATAACTTTCATCATGATTTGTACATTGTGTTTAAAATTCCCAGTATTTTAGTGTTTGAATTTGATCATGTTCTATAGAATCCTGATTTGTAACTTTAGACTATGATGTTATTTCAGTAACAAGATACCTCCGGTATTGAAATATTGGTTAAATGGTCGAAAAGTGCTGTAGTAACTATCAGATAGAAAAAAGCCACGGGTCAGTTGGTCTCTCTCCACACACACATGCAAGCGCGCACACACATATGCAAGCGCGCAGACACCCATTTTTTAAAACTAAAAATTTGCCTTTGTATTCTCAGTAATATATATAGGTGTGTTATGGTAATTCTCAGAGAGCAGTAAAGGTTTTTTCCCTTGTCATTTCAGAAAATAGAGAATCCTGATGAACTGGCAGAACTTATAAATATGAATCTCGCACAACTTTGCTCACTTCTAATGGCTTTATGGGGACAGTTTCTGGAAGTTATAACACTACATGAAGAGCTAAGACTAGTACTAGCACAAGAGCACCATACTTTGAGGGTAAGTTTAAAAAAAGTGATGTTAGAGCATTTTAATGAGTACAGTAAGTCCCCTACATACGAATCTTCAAGTTGTGAACTTTGAAAGATGCGAACACGTGTTCGCGTGTCCAGTCACGTAAGTTAGGTCACGTGTCTGGCTGTGTTGTCACGTGCGTGCATCCTCTACAAGTGGTTGTGCTTTTGTGTATTTTACTGTACAGTACTGTATAGAATACAGTAGCATAGTACCTTTATTTCAAGCGTACGATGTCCGGAAGCAAGTGTAAAAGCAGTGGTGATGTAGCTGGTACTGCTAAGAAGCGCCAGCTGGTGGACTGCACTACTGTACTTTTCACGGTACTGTACTGTAAGATCAAAAATGTTTTCTTTATTTTTTTGTGTTTGTTCTTTATGTATTATTTGTGTGAAAAGTACTATAAACCTATTACAGTACAGTACTATATAGCTGATTGTGTTAGTTGGGTACCTAGGCTAACCTTGTTGGGCTTACAAACAAATCAGCCTTATGAACACAGTCTCAGAACAGAACTCGTTCATACGTAGGGGACTTACTGTGTCGCTTTCTATTTCTCCCTTCAGATCTGTTAGTATTTGCTTAATATATTCATGTGTTCTGGTGTTGAGAACATATATATTTACAGTTGGGAACTCCCTGGCAGTCCAGTGGTTAGGACTTGGTGCTTTCACTGCAGTGGCCTGGGTTCAATGCCTTTTTAGGGAACTAAGATGCCACAAGGTGCATGGCACAGCCAAAAATAAATAAATAACTTAGGTCAAGTTGATTGATATGGTTGTTTAATCAATATTCTGGATTAACTTTTTTTTCCTGTATCAGTATTTTAAAGACATACCTTTATCATCCATCCTCCATAATCTCGGATGAGAAATCAGTTGTCATTTATATTGTTGTTTCCCTCCAGCTGCTGTTATAATTTTCTCCTTATCTTTGGTTTGAAGCAGTTTGACTCTGACGGTGCCTTGTTGTAGTTCTCTTTATATTGCTTGTAGTTTATATATTTTCTTTATATTTATCTAAATATATATTTATATATTTTCTTGGTATTTATCTTTATGTTTATTTATCTCGTGATTTGCCGAGATCCTCATATCTGCAGGGTGATATTTTTATCAAAATGTTAGCCATCAGAACTACAGAATTTTTCTGCCCCAGTTTTCTCCTCTACTCTCTCTCTCTCTGGCACTCTGATTTCACTTATGTTACACTATTTGATATTATTTTGTTTCTTAGTAGTTTTTCTCTGTGCTCTTCAGAGTGAATAATTTCTGTTCTTCCATCTTTGAATTCACTAACTCATTTCTGTAGTGTCTAATCTGCTCTAACTCTTCTCTAGTAAAATTTTCATTTCAGATATATACTTTTTACTTCCAAAATTTGCCTTCGGTTCTTTTCTTTTTTTAATCATTTCATTTTTCTGCTAAGGTTCCTCATCTCTTCATTCATTATGACCAGCTTCTCCCAGTCATTGGCCAGTTTATACTTATGGCTTGAAAGTACTTGCCTGAACTTCTGGTTTCTGATCCAGCTTTAAGAGGCTTGGACTTCATCACTCCCTTTCTAACAACAAGAAAAGAGCTGAACAAACCAAATATCAACACACCTTTTTAGGTCCATTAGAGAACCGAGGACACGGGATAAACTCCTGACCCCCAAACTGGAGAGATGGCTAGCCAGTTACAGAGAATCACATCTTACCAAAGCAGAAACCAACCCATGAACAGAAGTCACCAGGAGCCAGTACCAGGAGAGCAAAACTTAAACTGTAATTGATGAATTTCTGGAGGCTCAGTGTGAACAAGCTTGAGTTAATAACTCCAGGAGGGCCCAGTCTTAGGGGACACCCACACTTCTATGAGTTTTAGCTCCAGGAACCCTACCAGGTTCACATAGTTCAAATCAGAGAAATCCCCTCATGCAGGGAGAGGGGGAAATAGCCATTTGTAAATACATCCAGAGCATTCTGTCCTTCTTAACAAGACCTTCCTCCTCAGAAACTGTCTTTCTAGAGTCCAGCTGACCTGGGGGACCCAGCTCCAGCCCTCTCTAGCCTTTCACTTGGGGGAAGGAAAATACCCAACTTATACATTATTAGGGATTCGCAAATTAAAGCAACAGTGAGATACCATGCACACCTGTGAGAATGACTAAAATTGAAAACACTGACAGCACTAAATATTGGTGAAGATGTGGAGCAACAGGAACTCTCATTCATTGCTGTTGGGGATGCAAAATGATGCAACCACTTTGGAAGACAGTTTGACAGTTTCATATAAATCTAAACATACTCTTACATAATAATGCAGCTACCATGCTCTTTGGTATTTACCCAAATTAGGTAAAAACTTAGGTCTGCACAAAGACCTGCACTCAGATATTTACAGCAACTTTTTTTTTATAATTGCCAAAACTTAGATGCCCTTCATCAGGTGAATGGTTAAACAAACTGTTGTGTATTTACACGATGGAATATTTTTCAGTAATAAAAAGAAATAAGCTATCAAACCATGAAAAGACATAGAGAAACCTTAAAAGTATATCACTGCTAAATGAAAGAAGCCAATCTGAAGAATTACCTACTATATGATTCCAATTCTGTGACATTCTGGAAAAGGAAAAACTATAAATAAATAATCAGTGGTCGCTAGGGGCTCAGGGGGATTGGGAGAGAGTCTAGTGGGTGGAGCATAGGAGACTTTTAGGGCAGTAAAACTGTTCTCTATGATATCGTAATGGTAGATACGTGTCACTATACATTTGTCAAAGCCCATACAATTCACAACAACAAGGGTGAACCTTAATGTAAACGATGGACTTTAGTTAATAATAATGTATCAATATTGGTTCGTCAGTTATAACAAATGCATCACCATAATACAAGATGTAAATAATAGGAGAAACTTGGGGGCTTGAGGTATAATTGGAACTCCCTATACTTTCTGATCAATTTTTCTCTAAACCTAAAACTGCTCTGAAAAACCTAGTCTATTAATTATTTAAAAAGAGAAAGAAAAGTACTTGCCTGCTAATTCTAACACCTAGATTATCTTGGAGTCTACTTCTACTAACTTCTTTTATCTCTTGGTTGTAAGTTACATCTTCCAGCTTCTTTGCATGTCTAGTTGATGTTCTTCAGTGCTTGAAACAGTTGCTCCTGTATCTTGTGCAGTTTTGTAAGTTGTTTTCAGTAGAGTCAATCCAATACTACTTGCTCTGTCATGGTCTAAGTAGAAGTTAAATAGTGCTTTTCAACCATGGCTGTACCTTAGAATCACCTAGGGAACTTTAAAACTTACCAGTGCTGAATGGGGCCCAGGCATGGGTAATTTTTTAAAAATTCTCCAAGTGATTAACAGGGTTAGGCTTTTCCCTGAATACGAGCATTCTACTAGGGGGAGTGGGAAGTGAAATCTGGCCTCTCCTCCCTGGAGGCAGGTTGTATCTGCCTGTGGAAGGAGCACCTTTTTGTTTTTGTTTTGAATATAGTTCCCTGGGCTATACAGTAGGACCTTGTTGTTTATCTGTTCTATATATACTAGTTTGCATCTGCAAATCCCAAACTCTCACTGCTTCCCTCCCCCAACCCCCTCCCGCTTGGCAACCGCAAGTCTGTTCTCTAGTCTGTGAGTCTGTTTGTGTTTCATAGATAAGTTCATTTGTGTCCTATTTTAGATTCCACCTATAAGTAATATCATATGATATTTGTCTTTCTCTGTCTGACTTATTTCACTTAGTATGATCATCTCCAGGTCCATCCATGTTCCTGCAAATGGCATTATTTCATTCTTTTTTACAGCTGAGTAGTATTCCATTGTATGTATGTACCACATCTTCTTCACACATTCATCTGTCAGTGGACATTTAGGTTGCTTCCATGTCTTGGCTATTGTGAATAGTGCTGCAAGGAACATTGGGGTGCATGTATCCTTTTGAATTAGAGTTTTCTCCAGATATATGCGCAGGAGTGGGATTGCTACGTTATATGGTAGTTCTGTTTTTAGTTTTTTGAGGAATCGCCATTCTGTTCTGAAGGAGCACTTTTTTGAATTTGCCCTTTAAAGCTTCCATATGGATCAGCAGGACCCTGGATTCTAATGTGTAGCCACTAGCTTCCCCTAACAAGGGTGGAGGGTCAGGAATTCTTATTAACTTTTACGGAGATTTTAAGATCATAACGTTTTCAAGTGTACTGATGCTTTCTGTGCTCTAGAAGAGGGAAAGAGTTAGAAATAACTTGTATAGCCATCCTTTCCCACTTAAAGGTTTCTTTACAATGATGTGTTATCTATTCAAAACATTACGCAGTTTGCATTTTTAAGAACTCATCTCTAAAACTACTTCATCTGATATCCCTTCAGTACAACTGTATCAGTGAACCTTAATATATTAAGCTCTATCTTTTTTAACAAAGTAGAAGTACTTTCTGAGAACATACTGTTTATTTATAATACTTAGTTTGATGCCGTTTATTTCCTATTTTGCAAGGTTTAGGCAGACTCCCATTGTTAATGTAATTATTAACATAAAATTTATTATAGCTTTTATGTGTATATACAAAAAACATGCCCAGAATTTTCAAGAAATAAGTCTACCCAAAAGTGAATTTTGTTATCATCCAATATGTGCTTTCTAAAGGGCTGATTTTTTCCTTAAATTATTTTTGACCATTTTAAATGAAAACTTTCTAGTGTGCTTCATGGTTGCTTACCTTCTGAAGTAGAGTATATGGAACCTAATTTAGCCCTTTCAAAGTGACTTAGTTATTATGAATCTTGTGTAATGTATTCTGCTTTAATAGTACACTGGTGTCCTGTGCTCTCAAAAATGTCTGGACAGTAGATCCTCCATTAGAGAGGCCCAAGTTATATTAATTTTTTAACTTATTTTATCTGCTTTTTATGGGAATTTTCTAGGTTTTCTTTAAGAGGGGCCTTTTTGTTTCAGCATCAAGTTCTTATTTCCTTTGCCTAGTATATTTATGTATACTTAATGCCTATATATACTATGTATACTCTACTTCTCCTTCTCCCTTGGTTTCATTTGCTCTTTATAATGTACTGTGGATTGAGAAAACAAATAACTTAAACCAGTAGGGGTTGCATCTAACAGTAGGCATAAATCAGGTTTGTATAAAAAGAACTTAAAGAACATTTGTTCAGATAGACTCATCCTCCAGAGGGCAGACAGCAGAAGCAAGAAGCACTACAACCCTGCAGCCTATGGAACAAAAACCACATTCACAGAAAGATAGACAAGATGAAAAGGCAGAGGTAATGTACCAGATGAAGGGACAAGGTAAAACCCCAGAAAAACAACTAAATGAAGTGGAGATAGGCAACCTTCCAAATAAAGATTTCATAATAATGATAGTGAAGGTGATCCAGGACCTCGGAAAAAGAATGGAGGCAAAGATCGAGAAGATGCGAGAAATATTTAACAGAGACTTAGAAGAATTAAAGAATAAACACCTAGAAGAATTAAAGGACAAACAAACAGAGGTGAACAATACAATAACTGAAATGAAAAATACACTAGGAGAAATCAATAGCAGAATAACTGAGGCAGAAGAACAGATAAGTGACCCGGAAGACAGAATGGTGGAATTCACCGCCGTGGAACAGAATAAAGAGAAAAGAATGAAAAGAAATGAAGACAGCCTAAGAGACCTCCGGGACAACATTAAATGCAACAACATTGGCATTATAGGGGTCTCAGAAGGAGAAGAGAGAGAGAAAGGACCCGAGAAAATATTTGAAGAGATTATAGTCGAAAATTTCCCTAATACGGGAAAGGAAATAGCCACCCAAGTCCAGGAAGCACAGAGAGTCCCAGGCATGATAAACCCAAGGAGAAATACACCGAGACACATAGTAATAAAATAGACAAAAATTAAAGACAAAGAAAAATTATTGAAAGCAACAAGGGAAAAACGACAAATAACATACTCCCATAAGATTAACAGCTGATTTCTCAGCAGAAACTCTACAAGCCAGAAGGGAGTGGCATGATATATTTAAAGTGATGAAAGGGAAGAACCTACCACCAAGACTACTCTACCCGGCAATGATCTCATTCAGATTCGATGGAGAAATCAAAAGCTTTACAGAGGAAGCAAAAGCGAAGAGAATTCAGCACCACCAAACGAGCTCTACAACAAATGCTAAGGCACTTCTCTAAGTGGGAAACACAAGAGAAGAAAAGGACCTACAAAAACAAACCCATAACAATTAAGAGAATGGTAATAGGAACATACATATCAATAATTACCTTAAATGTAAATGGATTAAATGCCCCAACCAAAAGACACAGGCTCACTGAATGGATGCGAAAATAAGATGCACATATATGCTGTCTACGAGAGACCCACTTCAGACCTAGGGACACATACAGACTGAAAGTGAGGGAATGGAAAAAGATATTCCGTGCAAATGGAAATCAAAAGAAAGCTGAAGTGGCAATACTCATATCAGATAAAATAGACTTTAAAATAATGAATGTTACAAGAGACAAGGAAAGACACTACCTAATGATCAAGAGATCAATCCAAAAAGAAGATGTAGCAATTATAAATATATATGCACCCATATATACATGGAGCTCCTCAGTACATAAGGAGCACCTCAGTACATAAGGCAACTCTAAACATAGGAGCACCTCAGTACATAAGGCAACTGCTAACAGCTCTGGAAGAGGAAATCAACAGTAACACAATAATAGTAGGGGACTTTAACATCTCACTTACACCAATGGACAGATCATCCATAATGAAAATAAATAAGGACAAGCTTTAAATGACACAACAGACCAGATAGATTTAATTGATATTTATAGGGCATTCCATCCAAAAACAGCAGATTACACTTTCTTCTCAAGTGCGCATGGAACATTCTCCAGGGTAGATCACATCTTGGGTCACAAATCAAGCCTCAGTAAATTTAAGAAAATTGAAATCATATCAAGCATCTTTTCCGACCACAACGCTATAAGATTAGAAATCAATTACAGGGAAAAAAACGTAAGATACACAAACACATGGAGGCTAAACGATACATTACTAAATAACCAAGAGATCACTGAAGAAGTCAAAGAGGAAATCAAAAAATAGCTAGAGACAAATGACAGTGAAAACACGACGATCCAAAATCTGGGATGCAGCAAAAGCAGTTCTAACAGGGAAGTTTACAGCAATACAATCCTACCACAAGACACAAGAAAAATCTCAAATAAACAATCTAACCTTACACCTTAAGAAACTGGAGAAAGAAAAACAAACGAAACCCAAAGTTAGCAGAAGGAAAGAAATCATAAAGATCAGAGTAGAAATAAATGAAATAGAAACAAAGAAAACGATAGCAAAGATCGATAAAATGAAAAGCTTGTTCTTTGAGAAGATAAACAAAATTGATAAACCATTAGCCACGCTCATCAAGGAAAAGAGGGAGAGGACTCAAATCAATAAATTTAGAAATGAAAAAGGAGAAGTTACAATAGACACCGCAGAAGTACAAAGCATCCTAAGAGACTACTACAGGCAACTCTATGCCAATTAAATGGACAACCTGGAAGAAATGGACAAATTCTTAGAAAGGTATAACCTTCCAAGACTGAACCAGGAAGAAATAGAAAATATGCACAGACCAATCACAAGTAATGAAATTGAAACTGATTTAAAATCTTCCAACAAACAAAAGTCCAGGACCAGATGGCTTCACAGGTGAATTCTTTCAAACATTTAGAGAAGAGCTAACACCCATCCTTCTCAAACTCTTCCAAAATACAGCAGAGGGAGGAACACTCCCAAACTCATTCTACAAGGCCACCATCACCCTGATACCAAAAATGGACAAAGATACAAAAAATGAAAATTACAGACCAATATCACTGATGAATATAGATGCAAAAATCCTCAACAAAGTACTAGCAAACAGAATCCAACAACACATTAAAAGGATCATACACCATGATCAACTGGGATTTATCCCAGGGATGCAAGGATTCTTCAATATACGCAAATCAATCAGTGTGATACACCATATTAACAAAGTGAGGAATAAAAACCGTACGATCATCTCAGTAGTTGCAGAAAAAGCTTTTCACAAAATTCAACACCCATTTATGATAAATAGTCTCCAGAAAGTGTGTACAGAGGGAACCTACCTCAACATAATAAAGGCCATATATGACAAACCCACAGCAAACATCATTCTCAATGGTGAAAAACTGAAAGCATTTCCTCTAAGATCAGGAACAAGACAGGGATGTCCACTCTCACCACTGTTATTCAGCATAGTTTTGGAAATCCTAGCCACGGTAACCAGAGAAGAAAAAGAAATAAAAGGAATAGAAATTGGAAAAGAGGAAGTAAAACTGTCACTGTTTGCAGATGACATGATGCTATACATAGAGAATCCTAAAGATGCCACCAGAAAACTACTAGAGCTGATCATTGAATTTGATAAAGTTGCAGGATACAAAATTAATGCACAGAAATCTCTTGCATTCCTACACACTGATGATGAAACATCTGAAAGAGAAATTAAGGAAACACTCCCATTTACCATTGCACAAAAACAGAAATATAGATCAATGGAACAGGATAGAAAGCTCAGGGATAGACCCACGCACCTATGGTCAACTAATCTATGACAAAGGAGGCAAGGATATACAATGGAGAAAAGACAGTCTCTTCAGTAAGTGGTGCTGGGAACACTGGACAGCTACATGTAAAAGCTACACTCCCTAACACCATACACAAAATTAAAATCAAAATGGATTAAAGACCTAAATGTAAGACCGGACACTATAAAACTCTCAGAGGAAAACATAGGAAGAACACTCTTTGACATAAATCACAGCAAGATCTTTTTTGATCCACCTCCTAGAGATGGAAATAAAAACAAAAATAAACAAATGGGACCTAATGAAACTTAAAATCTTTTGCAAAGCAAAGGAAACTACAAACAAGATGAAAAGACAACCCTCAGAACGGGAGAAAATATTTGCAAACAAATCAACAAAGGATTAATCTCCAGAATATATAAACAGCTCATGCAGCTCAATATTAAAAAAAACAAATGACCCAATCCAAAAATGGGCAGAAGACCTAAATAGACATTTCTCCAAAGACATACAGATGGCCAAGAAGCACATGAAAAGCTGCTCAACATCACTAATTATTAGAGAAATGCAAATCAAAACTACAATGAGCTATTACCTCACACTGGTCAGAATGGCTACCATCAAAAAGTCTACAAGTAAGATATGCTGGAGAGGGTGTGGAGAAAAGGGAACCCTCCTACACTGTTGGTGGGAATGTAAACTGATACATCCACTAAGGAAAACAGTATGGAGGTTCCTTAAAAAACTAAAAGTAGAATTACCATATGACCCAGCAATCCCACTACTGAGCATATGCCCAGAGAAAACCATAATTCAAAAAGACACATGCACCCCAATATTCATTGCAGCACTATTTACAATAGCCAGGTCATGGAAGCAACCTAAGTGTCCATCGACAGATGAATGGATAAAGAACATGTGGTACATATATACAATGGAATATTACCCAGCCATTAAAGGGAATGAAATAGTGCTATTTGCAGAGCAGTGATGGACCTAGAGACTGCCATGCAGAGTGAACTAAGTCAGAAATAGAAAAACAAATATCGTACATTAACACATACATGTGGAACCTAGAAAAATGGTACAGATGAAGCAGTTCGCAGGGCAGAAATAGTGACACAGATGTAAAGAACAAATGTACGTACACCAAGCAGGGACAGTGGTGGGGCGGGGGTGTGGGATGAACTGGGAGATTGGGATTGACATGTATACACTAATAGGTATAAAACGGATAACTAATAAGAACCTGCTGTATAAAAACATAAATTAAATTCAAAACAAGAAACATTTGTTCAGTGAACATTTGTGAGGTGCCTTCTTTCTTCAAGGCAACATAGATAATATATCACATATTTGGACTCTGCACTACAGATTAGAATCTAACCTGGATGAGCATGTATAAAATTATTATAGTAAATATTATAATAGTGATTAATATTTAAATTATAATATAGTTATATTAATAACTACTTATTAAAATTATTATAGTAAGCATTGCTTAGCAATTTAAACAACCTATTAGGGTGAACATAGATAAAGGAACATTTAACTCTTTAAAGCACTATAAACACCCATTTTGAACCCTTAAAGCCTTTTTTTTTAATGTCCTAGTTAAATTTTGAATAGTTGATATTGCCAAATAGGTGGATTCTTTAAAATTAGGGTACATACTCAAAACGTGTCTTACAGATATATATGTATATACCAAAGTATTAATATCTGTTACTCATATCCTGAGTTTGTAAATTTGACATTTTTTTCTGTGCCTGCCTTTTGCCCAGAATTCAGCTGTGCTGCCATCAGGTGGCAGTGATGCCTTAGAGATGGCCTCACAGTGCTGTGCCAGCCTTCTTCCTCACGGGTTGCCACTGCCTGGAAATCAGGGCAGGAGAAAGTTCAGACAGAGAGCCTCGTCTGGGAGCAGAGAGGAAAGGAAAGACTTTATGATAACAGGGAGTCTTAATGCAGAAGGGAAGGGATCAGTGGTTGGAGCACAAGTCTTGACACTTTTCTCAAGTCTTTATTTGAATCCCATGTGTATCACAGCCCAGCTATGTTGTCTTGCCTCACTTGTTAAATGAAGATATATCCACTTCGTAAGGTTTTTATATGGTTCAAATCAAAGAATGAAACTAAAGTGCTTAGCACAGAGCCTGGTAGGGAGGATGCTGTCCAGAAATGATGGTTCTTATTGTAGGGATCAGGGAAGGTGGGGAGGCAGGCCCAGCTGCAGCTGCAGGAATCCAGATGACTTCAGGCTGCATTTCTTTACACTTTACAGCCCTCAGGGAAAATACCTCTAACAGACAGACAGACAGGCAGGCAGGCAGGCAGATAAGTTTTCCTCATGTCTCCCTTAGTGTTGGAGAGGAAGAAGGGGCCGTCAGCAGCATTTGAAGGTGAAGACAGTTGCGTCCTTCCCACAGATGTTTCGTTGCCCCCTGTCAACTTGTCCCTCTGAAGACCTAGTCTCACCAACTCAGGGAGACAAGCTTAGGAACTCAGAAACTCAACCGGCTATAACTTGATGAATAAAATGTTTCTCCAATTCACTGTACATTTTTTTTTTTTTTGGCTGCATTGGATCTTCATTGCTGCATGCTTCTGTGCACGCATTTCTCTAGTTGCGGTGAGCGGGGACTACTCTTTGTTGCGGTGCGTGGGCTTTTCCTTGTGGTGGCTTCTCTTGTTGGGGAGCACGGGCTGTAGGCGCACGGGCTTCAGTAGTTGTGGCACGTGGGCTCAGTAGTTGTGGCTCGCGGGCTCTAGAGTGCAGGCTCAGTAGTTATGATGCATGGGCTTAGTTGCTCCGCAGCAGGTGGGATCTTCCCAGACCAGGGCTGGAACCCGTGTCCGCTGCATTGGCAGGCAGATTCTTAACCACTGCACCACCAGGGAAGCCCTGAGAAGTGTACAAATTTGTTTAATATAAGTTTTATGTGACAAGGTAGCCTTCCTAAGGAAACGAAGACCCAAAGAAACAGACCTGAGTATTTTATGATAGGCTTGATGAAAAGTTGACAGTTCATGAAGGAATATGATAGGTTAAGGAGTATGAAGTAATTGTGGTAAACTGAGGGAATTTATTAGCAAGGCCTGTTTGTAGGCTTCTTCTTGCCATTCCTTTGTTTTGGGAGATAAGAATGGACGTTACATCCTCTGGGTATAGTGAGGGCACCTCTCACATGAGGGTTTTATGACCTGTTTTAGGGGAGAAGGGTTGGTGAGGAGGTCAGGGTGACTTTCCTGCTCTTCCTTTTCTTAAATTTCTTCACCTTAAGATATTCAGTATGCCAAGGTGCCATAATTTGGGGTAGCGTGTCCAGAACCCCATCACCACCAGCCTCTCCTCTCTTTTTTAAAATACAAGGGGGAGCGTACAATACATAATTTTCTGCATTTGGCTTTTAAAATATTTGACTCTTTTTTTGAATATGTTTTTTTTGGCTGCGTTGAGTCTTTGCTGCTGCCCGCAGGCTTTCTCTAGTGGTGGTGAGCGGGAGCTACTCTTCGTTGCAGTGAGCGGGCATCTCATTGCAGTGGCTTCTCTTACTGTGGAGCACGGGCTGTAGGCGTGCAGGTTTCAGTAGTTGCAGCACGCTGGCTCAGTAGTTGGGGCACATGGGCCCTAGAGCATGCAGGCTTCAGCAGTTGTGGCGCGTGGGCTCAGTAGTTGCAGCGCGAGGGCTCTAGGCCGTGTGGGCTTCAGTAGTTGTGGTGCGGGCTTGAGTAGTTGTGGCTCGCAGGCTCAGTAGTTGTGGCACACAGGCTTAGTTGCTCCGTGACATGTGGGATCTTCCCAGACCAGGGCTCGAGCCCATGTCCCCTGCATTGGCAGGTGAATTCTTAACCACTGCGCCACCAGGGAAGCCCCTCATTGTACATTTAAAACCAAAGACCCCTAAGTTGTACTTCCCTTTAGAAAAAAATCTTAGGTGTAATATAATTCCAAGATATAATATCATTTCTCTCTCCTCCATGTACCCTCAAACAAAATATCTTTTCCATCCCCTTACTGTTGCTCCAGTGCTGACAAAGCCTTTCCTGCAGTTAGAAATGAAAGGCTCAGAATACAAATATGATGGAAGAAATATTCAACTACCAGTATTTACCAAGTACTTGCTTCTGTAACATACCAAGACATATTTTGGGGGGATAGCAAAGATCACCCAAAACACAGTTCCTACTCTAATGTGTTCCTACACATTAGGAGGGGAGACAGTTCACGTATACAATTATTTTAAGAAAAAATGTGGTGAGTGCTACAGTGGTAATTGTAATAGCTTATATTTATAGACACTTTCCAGATTAAAAACTGCTATCAAATACATTATCTTGTTTATTCTTTGCAATAACCCCCTATGAAGAATAAGTATTAAGTGTAATTGAAAAGGAGTCATCGAGGCTCCAAGGTGAAATGCCGAAGGTCACAGAGCCAGCGAGTCCACCATCAGCTCAGCTGGTGTGTACTGGGATGCCTGGCACACAGCACCAGGGAGTGCTAGCTGATCCCACCATTCTTCTGTGCACTGGATGCTGTTCTTGGTGTGGGGATGTAGTGGTAAATAAGACAGACAGAATCCCCATCTTCAAGGAGGGTGAATGGTGGATCCATAATGTAAAACGAAATTTCTTACCTACATTCTATTCTTTCTTTTAACTCTTGCGGTAAGTACCAAAATACAGTGCTTTGGCCACCCTAAGGAGGGAGAGTAATTCTCACAGGGATGGTTATGGAGGGCCTCGCAAAGGGGGTTTCTTTCCCTGCCACCCAGTTCCTGATTGACTTTTTAAATGTGCCATGTTATTCATACGCCCTTTTGGAATTTTCCAGGTGCGCAGATTTTCTGAGGCATTCTTTTGTTTTGAACATCCAAGAGAAGCTGCCATTGCATACCAGGAACTTCAGTGAGTAGCATAAATCCAAAATTTAAATGATTCTATTTCCTTTTACATAAGATATCATCTCAGAATTTATCAGCGACAGAATATACAATATTTACAATGAAAGAAATCAGGAGAATTTGAAGTTTAGAAAGCTCCTGTTTAGTCCAATTGCATTTAATCTTATGCATTACTTCACTAAAGACCCCGCCCTTACGTAAAGAAGTGTACTGTGCCGTTACCCCTCCCCACACAGATCTACCCCACCCTTGGGAGTCCCACGCAGCCCTGGCTCCAGTCTTTCATTTGGCCGTCTTGTTGTATTTTTATCTTCACAGGTCAGAATCTCTTACATTTATCGTTATGTATTACATATTTTCACAGGTAGTCTGACTGGCACTTCCAGCTGTTATGCAAAAGATTTACAATTCAAATATCCTGAGTAGATGCCTTCCACTTTCCCTACTGAGTACATTTAGATCTGGTTTTCTTTGGCTTTAAAGAATATTTTGAGGACATTATGTTGAGTGAAAGAAGTCAGACATAAAAGAGTAAAGAATATATGACTCTGTTTATATGAAGTTCTGGAACACATAAGACTAAGGTGGAGCAAGTCAGAAGAGTGGGTGTCTTGGTGTCGACTTGGGCTGGGAGTTTGCCTGGAAAGACGTGAGAGTACTCTCTGGACAGGTGGAAAATGTTCTGTATCGCGTGTCCGTTTGTCAGAATCGTGCAGCCAAGATTTGTTCGTTTCAGTGCATGTGAAGTATATGCCCCAACAGACAACTCTCAATAATCATAGGGTGTGTAGATAGGCAGTGAGTGGAGGTACAGACAAAGCAAGAAGGGAAAACGTTTGTTGGTGGGGCTTATGGTGCTGTTCTGTGTACTTTGATTTGTTTCAAATTTTCCGTAAGAAAGTTTTTTAAAAAAAACTATTTTGCATTAGAAAGTTATATACCTTTTCTAAAATTGCTGTTAATTGTATTCATCAGTACATGTTAACTTTTTTTTTCAACATTATCATCAAATCGTTAGCAGGCATTTGAGCTTTTGGTCTTTCTCCTCTATGCTATTCTCAGCTAATTAGGATGTTCAGACAGTAAGCACAGATGACTCACTTTGAAATGACATTTAAAAGTATAGAAGAGTATAATAGAAATTAAATAATTTATCAGTAAACAATAATTTTATTAGTAATTTTTGTCAACAAACCATAATTTTCATCGTACCAGTTTTTATCTCTGACCAAGGAGCTCTTTCGTAAGGAGGTTGTCTTGAGGAGGGGTGGTCCTGGAGAGACGATGAGGTGAAATTGGTGTGATTGTCTAGATTGCAGTCTGACGTAAGACATGTTTTTCAGTGCTCAGAGTCACCTCCAGATGTGCACCGCTCTGAAAAACACTTCCTTCTGCAGCTGTCTCCCACCCCTGCCTATCGAGTGTAGTGAATTAGATGGAGATCTCAATTCATTACCTGTGATCTTTGAAGACAGGTATTTAGATGCCGTTACTGAAGGTAAGTGTAATCTAACTAAAATATGTAAGCTGTGTGTGTCATTTTCAGTATATTCTAATATACATAAAGCCATTCCTTAATGTGGGGCTGTTTTCCCCCCTCCAGTTTTATTTATTTTTGAGGATATTAGAAAGTTATAGTCAGAGAAAGTAGTCTTGATCATATGAGTTCTTATACCTCGTTTTAAACCTGAATTTCTTTTTCTTTGGATAAAAGACTTAGATGCACCCTGGATGGGAATTCAGAGTCTTCAGAGATCAGAGTCCAGTAGAATGGATAAATGTGAGACTGAAGAAAGCTCTCTAGCTGGACTTTCCAGCCCAGAGTTGAAAGTCAGACCTGCTGGGGCCTCCAGTTTTTGGTCTACAGAAGGTGAAAAGCAGCTAACAAAGTCTCTAAAAGGAAAGAATGAAGAATCAAATAAATCCAAGGTTAAGGTTACTAAGCTCATGAAAACAATGAAACCTGAGAACACAAAAAAATTAATAAAACAGAACTCTAAGGATTCTGTGGTTTTGGTAGGCTACAAATGTTTGAAAAGTACAGCATCGAATGATCTCTTTAAAAGCTTTGAAGGCAATCCTTCACATAGTCAGAAGGAAGGTCTGGACACCACAATATGTGGATATAATTTTGACCTAAAGACCTACATCAGACAGACAAGTCAAAAGGAAGCTAGCTATTTGCCAGCTAATACAGAGAGAACTGAACAAAAGTCTCCAGATATTGAAAATATGCAACCAGACCTGTTTGATCCTTTGAACTCTGGCAGCCTAAATCTTTGTGCAAATTTGTCCATTTCAGGTAAACTTGATATCTCCCAGGACGATAGTGAAAATGCACAAGTGGAACACAGTGTGGCATCCAGAAGTTCATCAGATGATTGCCATGATCATCAAACTGCCCCCACTTCGGGAGTTAGGACAATTGAAGTAAAGCCCTGTAATAAAGACCCTTTCAGTGGAGAGAAAATAACTGTTAAAATAGGACCTTGGACAGAGCTTCGACAAGATGAAGTATTTGTGGATAGTTTACAACTACCCAACTTTGAGTCCTTAGAATCTAACGGTAAATCTAAATCTATAGAACTAACACTTGAAAAGGAAGCTTTGCAGGAAGCAAAGTGTCTTTCTGTTGGAGAATCATTAGCTAAGCTAAGAAGTAACCAACCTGCTTCTTCTACAAGAGAATATCATGTTGTAGTGAGTGGAGACTCAATTAAGTTACCAGATATTAGTGCCACGTGTGCCTCGTCTCGGTTCTCAGATTCAGGTGTGGAAAGTGAACCAAGCTCTGTCGCAACACATCCAAACCCTGACCTAGTCTTTGAAACTGTACAAGGGCAAGGTCTTTCTAATAACGAAAGGTTATTTCCTCAGCTTTTGATGAAGCCGGATCATAATGTAAAGTTTTCAGTAGGCAGCCACTGTACTGAGAGCACAAGTGCTTTCAGTGAGATCCAGTCATCCTTAACGTCCATAAACTCTCTACCTTCTGACGATGAGCTGTCACCTGATGAAAATCCTAAGAAATCTGTTGCACCTGAATGCCACCTAAGCGATAGCAGAACCGTGTTGAATCTAGGAACAATTGATGTGCCAAAATGTGACGATAGGAAAAAGTCAAGTATTATCTTGCAACAGCAGAGTGTCGTGTTTTCAGGGCATTTGGACAATGAAATGATAGCAATACATTCCTTAAATTCAAGCACTAAAGACCCTTTACAATTTGTTTTTTCAGACGAAGGTACTTCCAGTGATGTGAAAAGTAGTTGCAGCTCCAAACCTAACTTGGACACTTCGTGTAAAGACTCCCAGAGCCCTGATAAATCTAGTGACCCCGCAGGGACCGCAGTTCCGTTAAGTTCAGGACTGGTTTGTTCAGGCACCCCTTGTGTCATTTCAGGTTCCATTTCTACCAGGACAGACGTCAGTGAAGATAGAACTGTGAAAAGAAAAAATAGCGATGCGTTAAATCTCAAACAAATGTATTCAGAAGCCCCTACGGTTAAAGATGAAACGCACCTGGGTACAGGTGACCCTTTTTCAGCCAGTCCTGATATGGTAAAGCAAGGGCTTGTGGAAAATTATTTTGGCTGTCAGAGCAGTACAGATACTTCTGACACGTGTACTATTAGCTACAGCAATTCAGTTAGCCCTCAGAAGGAAGCTTCTGACAAAGAAATTAGTCACCTTCAGCAGGACCAGGATAAAGAGGAGGAGGAGGAAGAGCAGGACCAGCAAATGGTTCAAAACGGGTATCATGGGGAGACAGATGACCCCGCCCCAGGTGGGGCGGTACGTGCTCACTGGGCAGACCGAGGCGCCCCGGGAGGAGAAGGGTCTGTCAAATCCGGAAGGATTAGCACCGACCATCCGAGGGATGGTATATCTGTGCCTACCGTCTGTACCTCCGGCTGTCTGTCCTTCCCATCTGCACCACGAGAGTCTCCTTGCAGTGTTAAGTATTCTTCTAAGAGTAAATGTGATGCCATTACAAAGCAGCCAAGCAGCGCTTCTTACAACTTCACCTCATCACTGTCCTGGTATGAAAATTCACCAAAACCTCAAATACAAGCGTAAGTAATGGAGCACAATAGCACGTGCTACTAGAGAGAGAGAGAGAGAGAGAGAGAGAGAGAGAGAGAGAACATATATGTATATTTCTCCGGTAACATACATATTTCACGTTCTCTGGTTTCTGTAATACAGAAAGTGCTTCTTCGATTAGCTGTCTGAAATGGAGCAGTGAACTCACTATGCTCTTTGACAGACAAACCTGCAGTTCCCAGTATGATTGTCCTGTTCTGTAGGCTCGACTTGCCTGATACAGATTTTCCATTGGTAACTTTATGGTAGAAGTATGGAATAATTGAGACTAAAACCCTTTTTTTTCCCATCAATACCTCATCTCTCCCCTGGTTAACTCCCAGACAAAAGTTAGGTTTTATATCTAGCAAATAAGGACAATATTAGATAATTGCTAGAAACTTCCTAAAGCCTACCAGACTTAGATTGCCTCAGCTAAGTCAGTGTTTCCAGAATTGGGATTTCATGGACCCGTAAAAAAAATCCAGAAAATTTTGAGCATGACATAGGTTTACTAGCATGGCACTGGTTTTCTACTACCTTATTCCAGATGGAATTATAATCCCTGGAATAAAATGTCTGGGCATATCTACTGTAGGTTTTTTAAGTTCCCAGATCATTCTGATGTATACACATAAGTAATAAGACCCATGGTGCCCACACCTAGTGAACCCAGCAAGGTGAGAACAGCCCATTGAAGACTTGTAATGTGCTGGGAAGCTGAAGGTTGCATCACCTCCTGGGTACCTCAGACTCTTCTGAGTCATTAGTGCAAGCAGTGGCCTGTATTGTTCACCCAGTGTGTCCCACTCAGGTTAGTGTTCATCAGCTTCTTGGAGTTTTATCAGTCCAAATGATCTAATGTTACGATAGTTAATAGTCTTTGATGTTCTCAGTCCCCAAGTTGATTAGAAATGTCACTTATTCTATCAGTAAATGAGTGTATGCCACCCATTTTATTTAATCACATCCCCCTCTTAGTTCTGTTCCTTCTTATTGGTATTTTTAGAGAAAAATACAAATAACCTCATCTACTAAATACTATACCTGCCATTCTCACTGCTACACTGTGTAGAATATCTCCTTCTTTGCCTTTTATATAAGATTAAAAAGGAGCAAAGAGGGTAAGATTTGATCACAGGGTCAGCATCAGACTGTCCTCTGTGCAGTACTTCTCCCGTCTTTTCTATGCATACAGTATAAAATTCAGTAGAAAGCATAACTCCATTCCCAGTGTTTTCTTAGTGGATTTCAAGTTTAAAAGAATATTTTTAAGTGATGTCAGCCTTTAAATACTTATTGTATTTGATCAGGATATGTACTAAAAAAATAGTTAAAAAAAAAAAGTACTCTCTGATTTCTAAATCATTTAGGTGAGCCCACATATTTTCATTATTTTAAAATCAAATATTTCTGGGTTTCCTCTTCTGCAGTTCTCTAAATGCAGCAGATTATCTTTTGGGTTCTAAAAACTGAATATAATACTTAGTAACGAATGTCTTTTACACTGTTTTGCTTCAGCTTCCTTCAGGCGAAAGAAGAATTGAAGCACCTTAAGCTCCCCGGGTTCATGTACAGCGATGTCCCTCTTCTGGCGTCCTCAGTGCCCTATTTCTGTGTGGAAGAGGAGGAAGAGGGTTGTTCCGAAGGCGGAGTCCATCTCATTGTGTGTGTGCACGGCCTGGACGGTACGTAACGTCTGCACGTGTAACCCGTAGCATCTCAATCTTTTCTTTTCCTAGTAGATCTCATTTAGGTTTATTTTAATCTTTGACCTGAAAAAAAATTTCTGAATTGCTGATATTAATTAAATCTTAAATACTCTCTAAAACAGAGATGTGCTTAACTTTGCTGAATATAATATTAGATTTCTTTGTAAAGTAAATTTTCCATGGAATCGACATCCACACGCCAACATTTTATTTATTTTAACTTCGGATTTTTCTGTCTTCTCTCTTTTTATTATTTTTGTCAGCTGTCACCTCGTGGCAATCATTTTGTCTCCCTTTGATCATCTTTCTGCTTCCCTTTTAGCTTGCTGCTTTAAACCTTATGGACAAGAAAAATCAATACCTAAGAATTAAAGATTCACTGATTAATCAGGGTATAACTTAACTTCTTAATACCTTGTTTCACTGCTGTGGTTTTGTGACAGCTGTTTAGGTTACTCAACAGCCTATTTTTCTTGGTTAGGAGCTATGTTAGAAGACACCAAATATCTCTGGACTAGCAGACTATTACTGTGTTATAAGGTGATTCTGTAGCAACAAACTGACAAAAGATTTTTTGGTTTATAAAAATGCTAAACACAGGTCTGAGCTAGTAAATTCTTATGAAATTGGAGATTTTTCTTAAAGAAAAACAAAACCGTGACTCAAGGAATAAAAGATCTCTAATACTAACCTCTTTCCCCCCACTAATAAAATTTTCAAAGCATTATCCTCCAAGAAAGGCTTCTTGGCCCAGTAGAATCTCTGGTAAATTCCTCTTTGAAATCTTCAAGAAACACACTATCCCATGTTACAGGGAGGAAGACAGACACACTGCTGGGGGGGCGGGGGGCGGTGGCGAGCGCATCAGTGCGACCAGACCTCTGAAGAGACAGGCTGTTGGAGGCCATTGCCAGCTGATGGAAATCTGCTGTGAAATAGACACTGAGGATTCTGGTCCCCAGGGCCTTGTCTCTTCGCAGCCAGCATAGGCCTACGCTTGTCCCCAAGAAGTGTAACAGAGTATGAGTGAGGGTGCGCATTGTACCTTTTGCTTTTTCTCGTCCCTTAGGTATAACTTTGATTTTCTTCATTTTCTAGGTAACAGTGCAGATCTCCGGTTAGTAAAAACTTACATTGAACTTGGACTGCCTGGGGAAAGAATTGATTTTCTTATGTCTGAGAGAAATCAGGTACAGATAGCTGTGTTTTCAGTGGAAGCACACATTTTTCTACCAGTTTCTACCTAAATATTTGCTGACTACAAAATGCCTGTAGTAGAGATATAATTTTTCTGACTTCTGTGAAGTTTAACAATTAATGCATAGCCTAAGGAAGTAGAAGTGATTTATAGTTTGATTTACGAGCTTTTTACATGTGCAAACTTCCTAGAATTTCACATTCTGTGCAAATATTTTAATTAAACCATTATAAATAACCTTATGTTCAGTGTTGATAGTGGACTGAACGATTACCTAAATGAAGTGTTAAGAACAGTGAGCCTTTTTTTCCCCTAGAAATTCACTACTTGTTCATTTTAATAAAATGAATATTACTTTCACTAACTTCTTTAAAAACCACTGGTCTTTAACCATATTTTCAATACCTAAATTAAAAATAGTGTTTATATTCAGTGTTTTATGTAATTACACATATTTAGTATATAACATATCTATTTCGCTTTTGTTTAGAATGATACTTTCGCTGATTTTGATAGCATGACTGATCGCCTTCTGGACGAGATAATACAATATATTCAGATATATAGTCTAACAGTCTCAAAAATAAGGTAACTTCTATAATATTACATAAATTGTCTTTATATCTTTATGAATTATAAAAAAATCACACAGAATTTCTGGTAATTTTGTTGTCCTATTCTGAAATATAGGATACCGCAACTCTAATTTAAAGAGAATAAAAATAAAAAGATTTTAGGGAAAGACCACATATTATATAATTCTGTTTATATGAATTGTCCTGGTTCGAGCCCTGGTCCGGGAAGATCCCACATGCCACGGAGCAACTAAGCCTGTGCACAACTACTGAGCCTGCACTCTAGAGCCCACGAACCGCAACTATCGAGCCCGCGTGCCACAACTACTGAAGCCTGCGTGCCTAGAGCCCATGCTCCTCAACAAGAAGCCACCGCAATGAGAAGCCCGCGCACCGCAACAAGGAGTAGCCCCCCCCACACACTCGCCACAACTAGAGAAAGCCTGCGCGCAGCAACGAAGACGCAACACGGCCAAAAATAAATAAATTAATTAAATTATTTAAAAAAAAAAAAAGAATGTAGGGTTTCTTTTTAAGGTGGTGAAATACTCTAAAATTTCTTGTAGTGATGGCTGCACTACTCCGTAAATACACTAGAAAGCATTGAGTTGTACACCTTAAACGGCTGAATTGTATGGTATGTGAATGATATCTCAGTAAAGCTGTTACTAAAAAGAAAGGTTATAGGGAAATGGATATATATTAAAAAAAATGAAACTGTAAAAATACTTTCAACATGTCATGACTATACTTTGAGAGTCAGCTTTCCACAAGCAGGAGATGATGATCAAATCAACATGTCTTATTATTTAATCACAGATGTTGTGAATAGACATGGGGGAGAGAAAAGCATTTGTTTCTTCTAGTCCGGTAAGAATTAAAGAAAAAGTCAAAACTAATCTTCCTGCCTCAAAAAGAGAAGAGTAAACTGATGAGTTTCATATTCCAGCTGGGTTAGAGGAGGAAGCTGGCTGTTTATACTCTAGGCTTTTGTAGAGTTTGCTTCCTCTTGGAAGTACAGAGTAGGGACAGAGAACAGAGAGAGCAGGTTTTTATTTGAAGTCACTGTTTAAAAACAGATTTCTGTTAAAATATGGTGGGAGATGCAAGTATGTGGAGGGTGGAGAGAGATTGTTTTCTTGTTCTAGTCATTCTCATTTATGGATTTTTCATCTGTTTACTAAATTTTCTATAGTCATCTTGTATTCCTTTTATTAATTTGTTATTTTATGATGAGAAAATAAGTCTATTTTTTCAGTTCTTTTATTCATCCACGGAAGTATGCCCTCTTCTAGATTAGATGGTCAGTTATAAATCAACCATTATCCAAAAGCTTGATTTGGTTGAATGAGGACTGTTCGTTATCAAACTTTACTTCACAGCTTCAGGAAGTTTGCAGCTTCTCTCTAGTTATGTCTGTAAACTAGTTATATCTGTAAACCACTTTTAAGACAGCTTTCAGCCTTTCTTCTTTCACTGTTAATTGTCCCGAGGGATTCATATACTGTCTATCGTAAAATAATGGTAGGCAAAAAGGCTCTTTTGATTTAAACTATTCCTTAATAAAGGTGAAAAGCTTTATAAGTATTAGTTATTCTTTTGGTATAATTTTAGACTTACTGTCAGAAAATGCACATTTTTTTTCCTGTGGCTTGAAAGTACTTAGAGAACTCCCCACCTTGGAGTGTGGACCAGAGAATAAGAGAAACGGGGATATAATGTCTCCTAAATCATGCTTATACGTATAACTTCATTATTTTGTTTTAAATCATGACTTGACAGGTAAATAATTGGTGTGTGTACCTAAAGATGCAAATTTATCATCTAGTCAATGTATTAGCGCTTTTAAAATGTATTTCTTTCTAAGTATTGACGAACTAGGAGTAAAAATTTTCTGGTAAGTAGTATCCTATTTCTATAGAGTAAGTATATAAAGTCTATAAAAATAGGAGTTTTCTGATAAGTAGTATCCTATTTCTATAGTGTAAGTATGCAAACTATAATAATAGGAATTTTCTGCTACATTCTCACATTTTTTGCTTCAAAATGTAAGTTATGTCATTTCAGAGTATCAAACCATAGTTTTAAAACATATTAGAACATTGTAAATGTTCTAAATGTTAGTATTTCACATCTATGTACAGTGATAGCAGCTTTTATTTTTTTTTAAACTAATACTATGGGAGAAATGTCATTTTGTTTCTCTTATAGCTTTATTGGACATTCGTTGGGCAATTTAATAATCCGTTCAGTGCTTACAAGGCCACGGTTTAAATATTACCTTGACAAACTTCATACCTTTCTATCACTCTCTGGACCTCACCTTGGTACGCTCTACAACAGCAGTGCTCTTGTTAATACAGGTAAGAAGTTTTATTGTCCAGTACAAAAATTATGGCGTGGAGAGAAGATTTAAATACAAATTTAATATTTTCTGGTGTTTATTTTAGAGCAGATTTGTCATGTACTTGGAATTTCATGAAACAAAAGATGTATCTATTTTTCTATTTTGTCATGCACGTGAAATAAGCTGACAAAACTCATTTCAGAAAATGATGTCATATTGAGATATTTGTCAAGTCACAAGAGCATTTTCCCCCTTTTTATCGTTAAACTGTTTAAATATTTTCAGTAAATGTTAGTCTTATAAACAGGCTATTTTGTTGTTCCATTAGTTGAGCAGATAACAAATACCTATGCCTAATACATTTTAAAGTTATAAAATGTTTTATATAGAACATTAACTCTGATTTTGGTTTGATAGTAATAAAGGGCTGTTATGAGAAAATAAATTCTAAACTTTTAAAAGAAATTAAAGTAAAAATTAAGACCCCAATTTTGATTAGAATAAATATGCTCATTAAGAAGGATCTGATACTTGATTTGCCCTTTATTTGGCTTTGTTTTTCCCTTAGAATTTTAAAATGGCTTTTATAATTTAGTCAATTGATTCCCATTGTAAGAGTTAGATTTCATTCTGACTCTTTTTCATCGAGCCCTGAAACTCTTATTTCCATTTTCTCTTCTACTTCTTTCATTGACAAATAAACCATACCATTTTCCTTTGTATCCCATTTCAAATGGTGGTATTCAAAATCTAGCTAGTTGTAGATTTTTACAGTTTCAAAAAGAAGGCTTGAGAAAAATGAAATCCATAAATAGTACAAAATAGAACCCAGTATGAATCGGATGCAGTACTTTGAATTTTTTTCTTTTGAATTTCTTTCTTCACTAAACTTTTCCCCAGGTAGACTTTCAGTTGGCAGCTTTAATCAGTTAAAGGGTTTTTTCCCTCTTTTCCTCCCCTGTTCACCTCAGTAATAGAATCAACAAAAGTAGAAATGAATAGTCTACAATCTTGAAAACCAGCTCCAGAGTGATTGAGGTTTCACTTAAGCGGAAGATGCACTTAAATACGGGTAACTGGTAATATAAAGAAATACAATTAAATATGACACTGAAATTATATTCAGCTGTTACTAGAAAACATTATCCAGTTGCTCATCCTTAGAGTTGGTCCTTATCCAGTTAGTCTCCCATGACTGACCTGTGATTGTCTGTAAAGGCGCCGTGCTCAGGCATGTGGATCTACTACTGTGTTTAAAGTTTACTCCCCCTCTGCTTCATTATAATTTGAACAAGTATATCTAAAGGTGTAATTTTCCCAAATGTGTTCTTCATAGACCATTACCTATTTCATTACCTAATGAAGTAGAAATAAATAACAAGCCCTCTGTCAACCACCGTTAACCCATCGTTAACCTCTGTGTGTCTGTGTGTTTATATTTGTTATCAGAAAATGGAAATATTTTGCAAATATATTTTTTATTTGCCAACAAAATGCTAATTTGGGAGATATATTTTGAAGTGAAATATATATATTAGAATGAATAACGTTGGCATATGGTACTATGTATTTCCGGTTTATAACTCTTACATATCACATACCATTTATAACTCTCTAGGTCTGTGGTTTATGCAGAAATGGAAAAAATCAGGTTCTCTTTTGCAACTGACATGTCGAGATCATTCAGACCCTCGCCAGACTTTCTTATACAAGCTTAGTAATAAAGCTGGTAAGTATATAGAAACAGTTTTGAAAACACTCACTTGAAAACCTTTTTTGAAATAAACCTTTGGGCTTCCCTGGTGGCGCAGTGGTTGAGAGTCCGCCTGCCGATGCAGGGGACACGGGTTCGTGCCCCGGTCTGGGAAGATCCCACATGCCGCGGAGCGGCTGGTCCCGTGAGCTATGGCCGCTGAGCCTGCGCGTCCGGAGCCTGTGCTCCGCAACGAGAGAGGCCACAGCAGTGAGAGGCCCGTGTACTGCAACAAATAATAATAATAATAATAAGTAAATAAATAAATAAACTTTTAACAAATCAATTATCAACATGTCTTTCTGGTGATTAAAAAACTATCAGTCGGTTGTTATTTCTTAATAGTGAAATAGACTCACAGAACTAAGCAGTTGATAGCATGTTTTAATTTTTTTTACGTGATTGTATTTATTTTTTTGTGAGCTGCACAGCTACTTTGAAGTTATCCTAAACATTTTGGCCTTTATAATTCATACCAGCTATAAGTTAAGTTTTTGAACTAGGCCTCTGCATGTCCTAGCCTTCCTGTCCTTCTAGCTGCCCCCAACCCCAGTCCTCAGCCTTTGTTTTAAACTGCCACATTTTTTTTTTACTTTCCTATTATAAGCATTTCCGGAACCTGTCAGAAACGAAACCATTAATAGTTATTCCTTCTTCAGATTCTCACCACTGGATGGATCTTGTTACTCATCTCTCATTAACCAGTTATTAAATGTATTCCCCATCTTGCATGTGTATTCTAAGCTTTTACTCCCGGAAGTCCCCAGCTGGTCCTTGGTCATTCATTCTCACGCTCTGTAAGTGACCTCGCCTGTGACCTTTCCTCTCTCCTGGACTCATCCTCGCACTCACAGATTCCCGGCACATTCTTTCCACTGTGTCCTTTGAGGTCTCCGCTTGAGGAGAAGAGACTGCCCTCATCTGTACCTTCCTCAAAGAATGTGATCGCCACTTCTGCTGAAAGTGGAGCCCTAACTGAAATTCGGCTATTCCCCAGCCCGCCCCCACCTGCCCACTCCCCCGGCTGTGGAGCAGAGGGTGGCACACTTTTTTGCTAAAGGGCTGGATAGTAAACATTTTGGCTTGTGGGCCGTAGCATCTCAGTTGTAACCACTCAACATACCACTGTAGCCCAAACACAGCTATAGACAACACATGAGCTAGTGAGTGTGGCTGCATTTCAAAAAAAACTTTATTTACCAAAAAAAATAGGCAGCAGTCCAGACCACACAGGCCTGCCATAGAAGCAGCTGGATTTCTTGATTCCTCGGTTACTGAGGCCCACCTAGCGCGGGAGCCTGTCCTCTTGCTTTCCATCCCTCCCAGTCGTGACTTCTCCACCGCCACGTGAAACTGCTTCCATTGAGCCTCAGCCTTCTCGTCGTCTTCAGTATAATGCTCTCCTGTGCCCTCCTTGCATCTTCAGTGAGAACTTTGACAAGAGTTCATTGACAAATATTTATTACACAGTTGTGCTTAGGAAAAGATATATTTCTTTTTTTAATTGTACGATTTTCTTTTTTTTTTAATTTATTTTATTTATTTTACTTTTGGCTGCATTGGATCTTCATTGCCACTTGCAGGCTTTCTCTAGTTGTGTGAGCGGGGGCTACTCTTTGTTGCGGTGCGTGGGCTTCTCGTTGCAGTGGCTTTTCTTGTTGTGGAGCACGGGCTCTAGGCGCACGGGCTTCAGCAGTTGTGGCACATGGGCTCAGTCGTTGTGGCTCGTGGGCTCTAGAGCGCAGGCTCAGTAGTTGCGGCGCACAGGCTTAGTTGCTCTGCGGCATGTGGGATCTTCCCGGACCAGGGCTCGAACCCATGTCCCCTGCATTGGCAGGCGGATTCTTAACCACTGCACCACCAGGGAAGCCCAGAAAAGATATTTTTCGTGAACCTTAATATACTTAATCCTGGCATCATTTTTGGTAATTTGATGAGCCGACCCTTTAGATGATTCACCAAGCATTACAGAGCCTTTCTCAACTCTGGTAACCTTCTATTCCACTCCACTGTGAACCCTTACCCATGGCTACACTCCACCCAGAAATTTCAACCAGTATTCCACTCTGTCACTGTAACAGCTTGTCGTTTCTCTCTCACTCCCTTATTCTCGCCTGCTTTCTAGACTCAGTTAAGATCCCTACTCCATCTTCCTAAGATGACCCTGTGCCTCAGGGTTTCATCCCCTTCCTGACCCATCTCAGACTCTGAATTATCACTTTCATCATTCATACACTGTCACCCTTTGCTTTCTATCATAGCCAACTAGCAAACCTGTACTACCGCTTCTTCACCTAGCCTGTTGAACTCTGCCACAAAGGACACGCAGACGTGCACATCGCTACTGCTGTAGATCCGTGGCTTCCCTGTCTGGTTATCTCTTAGTAGCTTTCTACTCATTCCCTTCAAAGTTTCTCACCTCTTTTCCTCAGACTTAAACTACCACTGCTGCCTGCACCCCCACAAATGGCTCTGTTTCCTGTTCCATCTGTGAAAGTCAAGGCCGTCAAGCAAGGACTTTCCTGCTTCCTTCTGTTGGCCTGCAAGCATCAGCATACCTAGACCTGTGTGTGCAGCTGCCTACAGAGTATATTCACTGAGATGTCTCACGGGTGCCTCCCGTGCAGTGTGCCCAGACACCTCCTGTTCCCCTCAGATGGCTTCTCTGCCTCTACCCAGGCAGAAACTTAGAAGTCGTTCTTGACTTCTCTTTCTCCCTTTCCCCCATCTGCTGAGTTACCAATCCCTGCGACATCCAGCCTGCTTGGCCCTGGTGGAGCCTCCCTTTCCTTCCTCTGTGACTGCCTTCGTCCAGCCTCCTTCACCTTCACTTAGGTGATCGCTGTGGCCTCCAAACTGGTTACCCTGCCTCCTGTATGCCCCCCTTCTCCTCTGTCTCACTTCCTCATTGGATGAAATGATTTTCTAAAAATTAAATCAGACCGTATTGGTCCTGTTCAAAAATCCTCCAGAGTACCTTCTAGTTTTCAGGATGACGTGTAGAGTCCGTGGCTTAGGGCATCAAATCCTGTATAATCTGGCTCCTGGTCCTTTCATGTGCTCTGTACCCTCCTCTTTGCAGACGGGCATCCTTTGCTGTAGTCACGTCTCACGTGTTTGTGCTTCCTCGCCTTCACCATGCTTCTTCTGCCACCATTCCTCCCCGTGCATTTGCCCATCTTTGTAGCACTGATTCTCTTCATCTTCTAAAATTACACTCCAGCACCACCTGCTCTCCGGAGCTTTCCTTGATGCCCTATCTGATTCGGTGCGCCTCTGCTGGCCGAGTACCAGCACATGCCTTCGTATCCCAAATCTCATGTCTCAGGACTGACCACAGTAATGAATTCCACTCCTCATTTGCCTGCTACATATCTGTGCTTATATTTCAAACTAAATGTGTCTAAAATTGACGGTTTCTTCTTTTGCTGCCTCTTTTTTTGACCTTTTCTAAATGTTACTCTGTCCTCTAGGTTACTTGGTTTGAAATACCTCAGTGTCATCCTCGATTGACCCCACTTCTTTTCTTTGCATACCACATCCCAAGATTGTTAACGTCATCTCTGAACTGCTGTAACATTATATATGAACCTCTTTTATCATAGTCGTTATAGCTTGTCTCATGTCAGTCATTTTTATGTATCTCAGCCTTTTTTCCTTAAGTGGGATCTGTCATGACAACCCTTTCCCACCACCCCCCCCACATACCCTCAGCATTCACAGTAGTTCTTCCTAGTAGGCGTTCGCTGTCGACCCACTGAATCAATGAGTGATCTTTTCAATATTATGTGCGGTATCCAAAAGCAGGTCAAATATTGTACGGTAAGCTGAAAATCAAACCCATGTATTTGGTGAAGGCTGAAGTAGCTTGAACTTGTAAACTTAAGCCCTGGCCTTTTAAATCCACTTTTCATCTTCATTCCTCTCACCATGTCTTCCATCCTGCTCTTGAAACATTTGATACGAACACTAGACAGATTTAGTCATTGAATACAGCCCACTTCATTTGAGTCTTGTTTTAACCTTTTCAAGATTCTGCCTTAAATACTGCTGTCAATATGAGAAAAAGAATTGGGAATGGTTATTTCATGTGTCGCCTGTTATTAGAATCAGTGAAAGAAAAGTTCTTTTGTAGGTGGAGTTTTGTGATTTTGTTTCTAAGGGTAAAAAGTAACAACAGTAAGGTATTTACAGTACACAGAAATACATACTTGATTCACAAAACCACAAGATATTCCTACAAAATCAAATACATCACATAGTTCTCATGTGAGAAAAACTTACCCTGACTAGAACCATTACGTGTAGCTATGTGTATAGCATTGTGAGTAGCCATGGAGTTTGTACCGGTACTGCTACTGTAAAAATTCTGTAATTCATGGCATTTCCCAACTGACTGAACAGATACTTGTATCACTAAGTTTATAATTATTAGTAGATATGAGTAGGTCTTTTGTACTTGAGTTATTTTTTAAGGATTAGTTAAAACTTTTCCTTACAGGTTATTAATTTATTATTTGCCTTTTAATGCATGGCAGGACTTTCATCTCCCCCGCCCCCCGGTTGTACCAGTGTAGCAGTGTTTAAGAGACAAACTTTGAAGGCACACATAGATACTAGTTTTAGCTGAGACACTGACAAAGGTTACTTGATCTAAATATTAAGTAATTCTCTTTCTTCATTGGTAAAATGGGAATAATAGTATCTTCCTCACAAGACCATTAAAGGTTGAATGAGATAATTCATGTAAAATGATTATGGTCTGAATAGCACGAAACTCAGTAAATATTAGTTGGTAAAAATAGCTCTAAATGAAGAGGTGCCAGAACTAAAATAGTATTAGTATTATAGATTATAGAAATTTGCTGTCACATTAACATCATAAATCTATTTTAGGAGGGTTTTTTTTAGCAGAACTGTCAATATTACTAGCTATAAAAATTGTTCAAATGACTTATTAAAGTTGTTTTTGTGTTTTAAGATTTCTACTTATAGCTAGAAATGAATTTATTAGTATACACCTGAATTGAATTAGTATTATTATGGAACATAGCATGAACGCATACTATGTTTTCTAATAATAACTAGTACATTAAATAACACTAAAATATAGAAATAAAGAATAGCCAACACACAAGGCACATACCGTATTCCAGGTGCCACCCAAGCATGTCATACACGTGGGTGTGTTTAACCTTATGAAGTAGGAGCCCCATTGCCCCACTTTGCGTGTGAGGACACAGATGCCCAGAGCGGCCAGACGCCGCCTTAGCCGTCACGCGTGGTCAGACCAGGTCGTGTTAAGCCAGTGACGTATACTTTCAAGAACTTGAGAAGGTTATCCTAATTGTAGTTTTAAATGTTAACAAATATTCATTAATTGATTTTAAAATTATAATACTGCCATGGGAGTTGGAACAGGTCTCTCTGAGCTGTTTTTTTCCTTTTTTTTAATCATCTAAAGAATTATGAGAAATGAGTAGTCAATTCCTAGGAAACTGCTACACCTGTATATATATATAGAATTCTTTATTCACAAAGTAGAAATATATGGGTTCACATCAGAAACATAAATAAATAAAAGGGGAAAACATAGAGCAGTGTTTACTTAACCAATTTACGTAGCCAGTGTGCTATTCTCAGATATTTTTAAACAATCAAGAGCCCTAGAGATAACTGTTCTTTTATATTTTACTCTGCTAAAGCTATAAAATCTTTGATGCCCTGATCCAATTATTGCTTCTGTTTCTTCTGAATGGCCAATTTCCTATTCTTTTGAGAACGCGTAAAATCACCTGTCTAAAGCAAAATCCAGCCTTCTACCCTCTTCCCTTGTTTATTTAAGCAAAGACTCCCCTGTGGGTCTTCATTATGAAACAGTCATTTTCTCTGCAACATATCATTGGTTAATAGCGTTCCTTAATCGAAAGCTATTCATTATTTTAAAATTAAGGAAGCATTTAAAAGCCTAAAGTAATTTGAGTGATTTCTAAAGCAATTAAGAAATGTTATCTTTCTGTAAAAATCAGGTATTTATTAAGTGTGAATTGCCTTTGTTGTTTTGTGAACACAATAGATATTGTAGAGGGCTACAGAAATGTTAACGTTTAAAAGGAAATTATCTTTTTTGATTAAGGCATTACAATTATAAACAATGATTAAATTTTTAAAAATTTTTATTGCACTCTAGTTGATTTACAGTGTTGTGTTAGTTTCAGGTGTACACCAAAGTGAATCAGATGTACATATACATATATCCACTCTTTTTTTAGATTCTTTTCCCGTATAGGCCATTAGAGAGTACTGAGTAGAGTTCCCTGTGCTATACAGTAGGTTCTTGTCAGTCATCTATTTTATATATAGTAGTGTGTATATGTCAATCCAATCTCCCAGTTTATCCCCCTGCTTCCCCCTTGGTTACCATAAGTTTTCTACATCTGACTCTATTCCTGTTTTGGAAATAAGTTCATTTGTACCTTTTTTTTTTTTTTTTTAGATTCCACATATAAGCGATATCATATGATAACAATGATTAAATCTTATAGCAGCTTTTAACTTAAAAACCTATAGCATCCTACAGATTGCTGATAGAATATATCAATAATTTACACAGTGTAGTTGCAGCATGCTAGCATGTCCTCATTGAATATCAAGGGAAAGAAAGATGAAGGAACCTAGAGCAATGTGGAAGGTAAACAGTATACTGTATCTAGATGAGGTGACAGCAGTGCTGAGTAGTCAAGATTACGTAGAGAGAAGGCTCAGGGGCTCTCCTGTATTCCTTGGTGAGGGCTCAAAAAGAGCCAAAGAACAATCTACCCATTGTTGGAATTTCAAGAACAAAGTATCCTCATTTTAAGATCTTCCTGAAAACATCTGCTTAGAATCTCTTAACCAGCTGTTGAATTCTGACAAATAAAATATAACAATTAAAGAAGTCTCCTGCTGTGCTACTATGGTACAAGATAATCTTTTCTTCCAGCAGATTACAGAGGTGTTTAATAATAGGTATCACTTGATTTGTAATTAACATTTGTATTTTGTTTCTGAAAGTGTAGGAAAGCAGCAGCAGCAGCTTACATTATTTTAGGAAGCAAATTCTTTCAAATGTATTTAAAATAAATGAGTAAAAATAAGAATAGTTTAATATTGAGTAGACTATGTCCATTTAGAAAGCACAGGGTTTCTCAGCCTCAGCACTTTGACATTCTGGGCTGGATATTCTGTGTTGTCAGGATCTGTCCTGTGCATTGTAGAATATTTAGCAGCATCCCTGGCCTCTACCCGCTAAATGCCAGTAGAGCACACACCCATCAGCACCTCACATACCCCACCCCCTGCTTGTGAGAAACAGCGTTGTCTCCGGACACTGCTAAATGTTCCCTGGAGTGCAAAGCCGCCAGTGCAGAACTGCTATTTTTGCCAGTTCCAGAAAGTAACCAGAGATGAGTCAATATGAATTGCTTTAAAACTCATTAAATTTTTCAGAAAAAAAAAATGAGCAGCCAAAAATATCAGGAAGGGCTTCCCTGGTGGCGCAGTGGTTGAGAGTCCGCCTGCCAATGCAGGGGACACGGGTTCGTGCCCTGGTCCGGGAAGATCCCACGTGCCGCGGAGCGGCTGGGCCCGTGAGCTATGGCCGCTGGGCTTGCGCGTCCGGAGCCTGTGCTCCGCAACGGGACAGGCCACAACAGTGAGAGGATCTCTGAGCAGGTAGAATCAGTGCAGGTGCAGAGAGGATGAACCTACAGTACAAGGCTCCCCCAAATACACATCTCAGACATTGTCATCAGCTGGACTTCAGCTCGGATGAAGTGCTGCCATGATTCCCACCAGCACTGCGCCTCGGGGGCTACCATGTTTCTCTTTGAGTTTCTGCCCTCTCTAGCCAGCGCTGCTACACAGGAATGGAAACCAGAAGACTCAAAAACGGGTCAGAGTCTGTTTGACTTGATTCTTGGCTAATACAAAAAGCAAACCTTCCATACAGAAGCACAGTACTAGTAATAATACATTGTTGTTGAAAAAGTATTATTAAAATAATTACTAAGTTTAAAATGCATTTTTAAAGTACGGTGCTCTCTTGGGAATCACGTTTAAAAATATGACAATATCTTGTATCTATGTCAGTGTCAGAATCTGTGATTGTATCTGTTTTATCATCATGGAATCTGAGAGTTAAAGGGTTTCTTGGACATCCCCTCCTCTCCCTTTGTTGGTTTGCATGCTTCGTCTCCACCGAGCTGCCTGAACCTGGGGAGACATGGGTACTCCTCTCCAGGGTCTTGGTCTAAAGCAGTGATTTTCAGCCTGAGTGCCATTTCTCTGTAGAAGCACAACAGAATCTCCGCGAATTATTTTGAAAAGTGTATTTAATTTTTAAGGTAATGGCTATTACTCTTATAATGTAAACTATAGAAATAGAGCAGGGCAGAGAAATGGGGGGGGGGGGGGGGGGGGGGAAATGGGGGGGG
>NW_020175674.1:4591611-4609266 GCF_003031525.2 Neophocaena asiaeorientalis asiaeorientalis | reverse complement strand
GGGGAGGTAATTGGAGGGGAGAATAAAGCCCAAGGACAGATTCATTGAGAGACTGATTTTTTTTTAAGACGGGAAGTATAATGCTGTAATATTTTCCATCCTGATAAGAATGATCCATCCAGAAGAGAAAATTGTTGATGCGAGAGAAGGATGGGACAGCAACTAGAGGCATGCCCTTAAGCAGACAGGAGGAAGGAGTGGAACCTAGTGCACTAGTGTAAGGGCCGGCCTGAGGCAGGGGTGGGCAGAGCGAGAAGGTACAGATGCGGGAGGTGGGTTTTGTGTTAAGGTAGAGTCTGCGGAAGCCCCTTCCGACGCTTCCGTGTGCCCAGTGAGACAGGAGAGCCATAAGGTAAGAGGGGGACATAGAAGATGCTGGTGGTTTCTGGAAAAATACAGAGGTGACCGTTACTGAGCAAGGCTGCCACCGGCTGTGCAGTGTCGCTCCTGTCGATGTGATGGGAGTGATGCCCCCCAGAGATGTGCAGTGTGGTCGCCTTTATGGAGGACACACATACACACCTTTTAGATAAAAGAAGGAGCCAACTGTGCTGTTACATGGCTGGTTTCATGCAGTTCGGGATAAAATTTCATTTAACAGCATTATACTTAAAGATTCAGAAAGTACAGTACCTAAAATAACTGGGTTAGAAGTGAAGAAGTACCATACGACCGTGGCTTTCACATTTTTGGCTTGTTTACCCCTCAAAAGAATTTTGGAAAAGTTTGTATCCCCTTGTATAATTTTATGGTGACACCTAAAACTGTTTTCTATAATTTTAAATAGTTGCAAAGGATGTATTTTCTGGCATATGAGATAGTATATTTTTACTATATTCCGCTGCAGTCACAGACTTATCTCATTTATGGAAAATATGTGCCATAAAATCTAACTGGCACAGCCATTTCTTACTGTCAAACAGTCGGTAACATCAGACTTACGTTTTGGAAGAGGAAGACTTCGTTCATATTTTGCTTGGTTCTCCCCGAGATTTTATACCGCAGGGCCATATACCATAAGAAGATCTGAAATAGATTGGAGAAATGTCTTTCTCTTGTAAAGTAGGAGAAGGAAAAGTCATTTGTAGAAAAGTGCTCGTATGAAGTTGGGATCTGGAAATCAATTTTCTTAAAGCTGTAAATGCCCATCTACACCACGGAGAGTCTTAAATTACCCCTGGGGGTAAGTGCATACCAGTTCACAGACCTCTGCTCTAGGACACACAGACGTTTCCCAAAGTAGCACCAATGAAGACTGTCATCAAGTGATGCCAAAAGGGGATGACTTTGTCTCGTGAAATGTGAAAATGAAGGGGAAAAAATCAAGTTTTCTTAAACTTTCTAAAATATTTTAAACATGTTTGTTCAACTGAGTTAATTCCTGTTACAGACATTCTCTTATTTCACTTATATCTCTAGAATTTTATATATTCAAGTGGCCACAAAGTAGTATCTTCTCATTGGGAAAAGGAGGGATACGTTATATTTGACACAGAGGGTATATACTGTTTCACCTGGCTATGTGTCAGTCTAAGCTCTTCCCATCATTAGGATCCTTAAGTTCCAGGGAAGACAGGGAGCTTCTACAAAGCCTTCCTATATTCTGGATTCACAGCAGTCCCCACAATTGGCCTGTCTCTAAGAGTCTGAATTTCAGTGCACATAAGAGTATCAAAGTTTTATTCTGGAACATTCCAGAACAAAATTCTCTGTACTGCACACACAATTCTAATGTGTCACCATTATTGATTTGTATCTTATTTAATTATCATATAAAATTTTGATTTTGTATATACTAGTCTGAGCCAAATAGTACATTACTGTAATTAGAACATTATTGGTATTAAAGAGGTCAAGAACGTGGTTTCAGTACTTAAGTGAGTTATTTAGCAAAGTACCCCAAGGACAGAAGTCCTAAATTCACGTAGTTTACTGAAAAATTTAAAAAAAATAAAATAGACCTGACAAAAGTCTGTTGGATGGTTCACAAAAAATCGTTATTTTTATTGGAAAAAATCAAAGTGTTTATCCTCTTGACATCATGCTTAAATAAGGAGAAAATATAAGTAATATTAGGCAACAAATGAAAACCTAAAGTAAAAAGTCAGCTTTAAAGGATTTAAATAGGGTGTTTTGTTTGTTTTTATGGAAGAATATATGTTTCTTTGGGGAATAATCCTAAATATTGATGAATATCCTTTGGAAAGTAAAAGCGTCATGAAACACTTGTTATAGAATTTTAGCCAACCATATCCAGTCTCCCCCTAACCCCCAAGACCACAATCCTTGCTCTCACTCAGTGCAAACACACATTTCTCATATCAGCACATAAACTACATATAAGGAAGCTGGGGATTTGGGTAGAGAATGTATAGAAATTTGGAGAAAGAATTCATCAGTTATTTTAAAAGGCATAAACTTAGTACTACCAAGGAAGTAAAGTTTATGGCCACTTAATATGATGCTAATAAGTTATTTCAAATCTAATTAATTATTGCACTGTAACTCAGTATTTTTTCTTCACAGGGCTTCACTATTTCAAAAATGTTGTACTAGTGGGCTCTCTGCAGGATCGCTATGTTCCTTATCATTCTGCCCGCATTGAAATGTGCAAGACAGCTTTAAAGGATAAACAGTCAGGTAACAAAAGTATATTAGAAGTATTTCAAAGAGCTACGTCTACACATGAGTTTCTCCCAAAGTTTGCTTGCAGTTGTCTTCTCCCTTCTTTCTGTTGTCCTCTCTTTCCTTCGACTTCATTTTACACCCGCTGATAGTAACAGCTATCCTTCCTCCATTTTCCTTCCTTTCTTTTCTTTTGCTGTGTAAGATGTTTTGGCCAATGACACAGTAGTTGTTCTTTTGAAATCTTTTTTTCATCTAATTACCAATGCTTCTCCGTTTTATTGCCTCAAAAGTAATCCATGCTTTAATTTCCTCCGGATTATTGGGATTGGTGGTTGCAGTAATGGTCATGCTGCATGTTCGGCTGTACTTTACTTTTAGTGAAAGATGGCAGCGAGCGGACTCATCAAGAAATGAAAGAGGAATAGTACAATGTCTGACGCCACAAAAATACAAGTATCGTAAGAGATTACTAGTCATCAGTTCCCATATGTAATGCAAGGAAATGTAGACAACCAGGTTCCTGGGCAGGCTGTTCCGGCTGTCCCAGGGTATCCCACTTTCAGCCCACTGCAGATGCCGTGGTGGCAGCAGATGTATACGCATCAGTATTATATGCAATATCAAGCTGCAGTTTCAGCTCAGGCCACATCAAATGCCAACGCAGACCAGCCTGGTACTTCACAGCCTCTAAGTGTGGCACATGTTCCTGGAGAAGAACCCTCACCAGCTCCAAACCTAGTGACCCAAGAAAATCGACCCATGGATGAGAATGTTCAGATGAATGCACAGGGAGGTCCAGTGCTAAACGAAGAAGACTTCAGTCGAGACTGGCTAGACTGGATGTACACGTTCTCACGAGCTGCCATTCTCCCTAGCACTGTGTACTTCTATTACTCTTTTAGTTGGTTTATCATGGTAATGGGAGCCATGCTACTGGTTAACACCGAGCTGGATGGTTTCCTTTTAGGCAAGAAGGAGGTCAGCAACAGGCTCCCAACAATAATGCCGAAGTCAACAATGATGTGCAGAATGCAAACAATCTGGAACTTGAAGAAATGGAGCATCTTATGGATGATGGGCTTGAAGATGAGAGTGGAGAAGATGTAGGTGAAGATGCCAGTGCAACTCAAAGGCCTGGATTAATGGCAACAGCTTGGTCTTTTATCACCACCTTCTTTACTTCACGAATACTAGAGGGGCCTCCGCAGGTTGCCAATTAGACCTGAAAGATGGTGCCGGCTGCAAAGGAGGGTCTGAATTTAGGAAAGTGTTTTAAATAACAGTGCAGTTTCAAAACATTGATTACTTTATTTTCATCATCATGTATAGAGGTGTTTTTTTCCCTTAAAGCTTCTCATGCATATGAATATTTTAAGCACAAATGGACTACTAAATGTATGATTTTTTTTAAGATCTTAACAGAACATAGCATAATAATATTGGTCTTCCAGGTTTTATTAATTTCAATTATGTATTATACCAAGACAGACCTGTTTGTGTGTCTTCTTTAAAGAGCTGCTTCACGTATAAATGTCTATAGCTAATACCTCAGCCCTTCAATGTATAATTTGAATAAATATATCTATTTTCTGTGAATTATCCTGAAAGTTTTAAACAGAATGACCTCATAGTTTTTAACAAAGAATATTATTTACCTAAAATGTGCTAGTAGCATCTTGCCCAGCCATAAAGCAATAAACTTCTCAATAATCTTAATTTTGACATTTGAATAAATGGAAACTTTCTATTTTAAGGGCATGTATCCCATCAATTGGAATTAGTACCTTAAAAAAAAAAGGCAGCTCTTCAATGGAATTAATAGTGATATAAAATGTTTGATATAGGCAGTACTTTTATAAAATAAGATTCTGGAAATTGCTCCCTGTAATTTTTTAAAATAAAAGGTCAATTATGAAAAAAAAACCAATAAAATGGACAACCTAGAAGAAATTAATACATTTCTAGAAATGTAAAACCTCGAAAGACTGAATCAGGAAGAAATAGAAAATATGAACATATGATTACCTGTAATGAAATTTAATCAGAAAAAAAAAAAAACCCTCCCAACAAACAACAGTGCAGGACCACACAGATTCACTGGTGAATTCTACCAAAAATTTGAAGAGAGATAACAACTATCCTCAAACTATTCTAAAAAATTGAAGATGAAGAAAGACTTACGGTATTCTACAATGCCAGCACCACCCTGATACCAAAACCAAAACCAAAACAAAGGCACCACAAAAAAAGAAAATTATAAGCCAGTATCATTGATGAACGTAGAAGCAAAAATCCTCAACAAAATATTAGTAAACCAAATTCAACAATGCATTAAAGGGATCATACACCAAAAGTGGGATTTATCCCAGGGAGGCAAGGATGGTTCAGTATCTGCAAATCAGTTGATGTGATACACCACACTAACAAAACAAAGGATAAAAATCACATGATCATCTCAATAGATGCCGAAAGGGACTTCCCAGGTGGTCCAGTGGCTAAGATTCCACGCTTCCAATGCAGGGGGCCTGGGTATGGTCCCTGGTGAGGGAACTAGATCCCACATGGCCACAACTAAGAGTTTGCATGGTGCAACTAAAGATCCCGCATGCTGCAACTGAAGATCCCACATGCCGTAACTAAGACCCAGCACAGCCAAATAAATAAAAATAAATATTTTTTTTAAAAATAGATGCCAAAAAAGCATTTGACAAAATTCAACATCCATTCATGATAAAAACTCTCATCACAGTGGGTGTAGAGGGAACCTACCTCAATATAATAAAGGCCATTTATGACAAACCCATAGCTAACTTCATACTAAATGGTGAAAAGCTGACAGCATTTCCTCTAAGATCAGGAACAAACCAAGGATGTCCACTATCATTACTTTTATTCAAATAGCATTGGAAGTCCTACCCACAGCAATCAGACAGAAAGATAAATAAAAGTCATCCAAATTGGAAGGGGAGAAGTAAAACTGTCACTGTTTGCAGATGGCATGATACTATTTGCTTTTCTATGTACTGATAATGAACTATGATAAAGACAAAACAAAAAAAGAATCCTGTTTAAAATCGCATCAAAAATGATAAAATACCTAGGGAATAAACATAACCAAGGAGGTGAAAGACCTATGCTCTGAAAACTATGAAATATTGATGAAGGAAATTGAAGATGGTACAAAGAAATGAAAACATGTCCATGTTCATGGATTAGAAAAATTAATATTGTTAAAATGTCCATACTCCCCAAGGCAATTTACAGGTTCAGAGCAATCCTTATCAATATACCAATGGCATTTTTCACAGAACTAGAACAAATAATCCTAAAATTTATATGGAACCATAAAAGATCCCAAATAGCCAAAGCAATCTTGAGAAAAAAAAGAAGAAATCTGGACAATCACACTCCCTGACTTCAGACTATACTATAAAACTGCAGTCATCAAAACAGCATGGTACTGGCACAGAAACAGCCACATAGATCAATGGAACAGAATGAAGACCCCAGAAATAAACCCACGCACCTGTGGTCAATTAATTGATGACAAAAGAGGCAAAAACACACAATGGGGAAAAGATGTCTCTTCAATAAGTGCTGCTGGGAAAACTGGACAACTTCATGTAAAAAGATGAAATTAGAACATTTTCTCACACCATATAAAAAAATTAGACTCAAAATGTATTAAAGATCTAAATGTAATACCAGAAGCCATAAAGCTCTTACAAGAAAACATAGGCAGAACACTCTTCGGCATAAGTCATAGCAATGTTTGCATCTGTCTCCTCAGGCAATGGAAACAAAAGCAAAAATAAACAAATGGGACCTAAATAAAGTTTTCAGTGTGAAAGCTTTTGCACAGCAAAGGAAACCATCAACAAAACAAAAAGGCAACCTACTGAATGGGAGAGAATATTTGCAGATGATACGACCAGTAAGCCAAAATATGTAAGCAGTTCATGCAACTCAACATCAAAAAAACGAACAAACACATTATAAAATGGGCGGAAGACCTAAATAGACAATTCTCCAAAGAAGACATACAGAGGCCAGCAGGCACATGAAAAGATGCTCAACATCACTGATCATCAGGGAAATGCAAATCAAGATCACAATAACAAATACTGGTGAGAATGTAGAGAAAAGGGACCCCTCGTACATTTGTAGTGGGAATGTAAACTGGTGCAGCCGTTGTGACAAACAGTATGGAGTTTCAGAAAATTTTTAAAATTATTCCACTTCTGGGCATATAGCCAAAGAAAATACTAATTCCAAAACTTATGTGCACTCCAGTATTCATAGCAGCATTGTTTATAGTAGCCAAGACACCAGAGCAACCTGAGTGTCCATCACCTGATGAATGGACAAAGAAGATGTGTATCCACATAGTGGAATACTACTCAGCCATAAAAGAGAATGGAATATTGCCATTTTCAGCAACATGGATGGACCTGGAGGGCATTATGCTTAGTGAAATAAGTCAGACAGAGAAAGACAAATACCGTATGATATCCCTTATAGGTGGATTCTAAAAAATAAAGCAAACAAACAAATATAATGAAACAGAAACAGACTCACAGATACAGAGAACAAACTAGTGGTTCCCAGTGGGAAGAGGGATGGGGGAGGGGCAAGATAGGGATAGGAGATTAAGGGATACAAACTACTGGGACTTCCCTGGTGGCACAGTGGTTAAGAATCCGCCTGCCAATGCAGGGGACACGGGTTCGATCCCTGGTCCGGGAAGATCCCGTGTGCCGCGGAGCAGCTAAGCCCGTGCGCCACAACTACTAAGCCTGCGCTCTAGAGCCTGCAAGCCACAACTACTGAGCCCACGCACCACAACTATTGAAGCCCTCATGCCTAGAGCCCGTGCTCCGCAACATGAGAAGCCAGCGCACTGCATCGAAGAGTAGCCCCGGCTCGCCACAACTAGAGAAAGCCCGCTTACGACCATGAAGACCCAACGCGGCCAAAAATAAATAAAATTTTAAAAAAAGAAGAGATACAAACTACTATGTGTAAAATAAATAAGCTACAAGGATATATTGTACAGCACAAGGAATAGAGCCAATATTTTATAATAAATTTAAATGGAGTATAATCTATAAAAATATTGAATCAATATGTTTGTACACCTGAAACTAATATAATATTGTAAATCAACTATACTTCAATTAAAAAAAGAAATAAATAATTTTTAAAAACCGTTTTTTATGAAGTCTATATTCTATTGATCCCTCTTTTAAACACATCTCTCTTCTTTCTCTAATTATGCTTCTGTATGTTATTCGCTTCTCATCATTCCTCAAGGCTACATCCTGCCTCTACCCTGAAATTCACGTTTGCTGGATATGTGTTAGCACTCATCTGTTAGTAATATAGTAATGCATGAGCATTAAACTGTTTCGCCCCTGTTAAGGCAGTTTATGCTTGTATGTGTACATATGTGTGTAACCTTTACCTTCTATGCTTTGCATGCCCTCAATAAATCCATTGTAAGAATTAACCAAAAAGAGGGAGAGAAGAGCACAACTTTGAAATTAAAAGCAAAACGAAGCATTAAATAAACCTGCAGGCCAAAAAAAAAAAAAAATTCTCAATTTGACCTTTGAGCCAAACTCACATTGTTCTTCTGATTATGGGAAGTTGCTATTCTTTCTCAAGATAATTTGGAAATATGTGGAATAACGTTGGCTGCCATGGAAACTTTTTTATAGTATTTGCTCTTGACTCAGGTTTTAAATTTTGCCTTATCAGGATGTCTCAGCATGGCTTCTTTACTTTCATAATGAGTCATAATTGACTTAAGGTTGAAAAAACCTATTTGCTCTGTTATATTCATTGCTTTTAATTAAAAATATCAAGTTGGCAAGAATAATGTATGATAAATTTATTTTACTTGACTAGATAAATAATGTGATTATATTTTCTCTAAAACAGTCTCAAAAGTGATATTCAAGGGGAAAAAAACCTTTTAAAAGACAATTTTCTGCTTTAAACGGAAATAATGTAACTAAATTTTATAAATTATATAAAAGTTGGCATAGAATTTTTTTTCAGTTCTTCTTGTGAACCGATTTTCCTTTTTTCTATTTGTTCCATAGGACAGATCTATTCAGAAATGATCCACAACTTGCTTCGCCCGGTTCTGCAAAGCAAGGATTGTAACTTGGTTCGGTATAATGTCATCAATGCATTGCCCAATACAGCTGATTCACTCATTGGGAGAGCTGCACATATAGCTGTTCTGGATTCGGAAATATTTTTAGAGAAATTCTTTCTGGTTGCTGCCCTCAAATATTTCCATTAGGATTAAATGCATTGGTAGAGACTTGACAATTACCTCATTCAACAGTGATTCAGATAATGTATTATATTAAACTGTAGATGCTGATAAGTTCTAAGAAATATTTATACCTTTTTATATGGAAGATAATTTATATCATCCATGTTTAGAGCTTTTTAAACATCAACTTTACTTTCTAGGTAATGTGGCTGTGCAATATTTTTTTAATTTTATCTTTTTACTTTTCTATTACTTTTTCATATATTTTGCTACATAAGTATTTCAGTGAAACTCTAAGCCCATATGTATGTCTGATTGTTTATTATTGGCTTTCCACAATCCTCACATCAGACACGTTGTATTAGAGGCCATTATTGCTAGAATAGCATGGGATTTTAAATTTTCTAGTATTGGGGTATTATTTAGTTAATCATAAATTTTACTTTTAACATTTTACTATGTTTTAACTGGAAGTAAAATTATGGCTGCTAAAATATATTTTTTGAAGTCAACTCTTTTGCCCTCTAAAATCGGGTAGTTCATATATGACAATGTTATAAACATTTTCTATAAAAGAAGCATTATTACTGTTGCTAGTAAATATATGTCATGCCTATTAAAATATATTTTCTACTGGTGATTTCAACATTGTTTCTCATATTGACTTTTATTACTGGAACTTTTCATGTTCATGTTAGCAGCATCTAGAGATTTTTGAATGTTTGAATGCCCTCTGCCTTGATTTGGTTGGAATTTTGCTAAATTTGGAAATGTTGCTTGAACTTTCTGACTACATTTCTTTAACTTTTTTCATGGACTTCCTTGTATGTACATAATAATTAAACGTTGAAATTTATGAATACTTTTATGAATTTAGATAATTTTTAAATATTGTTAAAATTTGGTGAACTAAAGAGTAATGTAAATAAAATAATTCATGTTTCAAATGGAACAAAATAACTTTACATGTTTGGTGATACAGATGCAAGTGTTTTGATATATGGAGATGTAAAGTCTTTTGACTTTATTCAAGGTGCTGAATAGCATTAAATTCACTATTTTCCTTTCCTGTTTTACTTGTGAAAAAAATAATGCACTAAGGATAGATAGGCTTTTGTAAGTGTGTATTGTACAACTGTTGCATGTTTATTTTTAGCACTGTGTTATTGCCTCTGCTGCTAATAAATGAACAAATGACTGTCTGGAGGGACAGCAAAAACACTTGCTTATTTTCAGAATACTAGAGGTATATTTTTATTTTTGCTATACACATTTTTCATCTTCACATTCCTCGGTCCTGAGTTTGAAACACCATAGTTTTTTTCTTTTATTTCTTTTTTTTAACTAAAAAAAGAAGTTCAACTTATTCTAAGTTTGAATAATCTTCGAGATTTATCAAAGTATTCATTCTTATTCATAATCATATCATTGTTTTTAAGGGAAAACTGCTCTTATGATCATAGTAGGTTGATTGGTTGTTGGTTGTTTTAATAGTTTTAAAAGCACATCAGTGATTATGGTTTCAAGTCTAACAGATTTAACTTCTGATTTACCAGGGAAACTGTCACATGCTATTCACCTCCAAATTCAGAGTGCAGGGGTGGGGTGGGATTCTGAGGGAGAGGGTCAGTGATCATAACTGACCTTAGAGAATAAATCTCATTGAAGTGTGTACCAGTAAGAATTCTGAGTTGCAGACAACAAAAACCATTGTGATTAACTTAAGCAGAAAAAGAATTTATTGGAATAATATAGGTAGCTCACAGACTTGACGGAAAGGCTGGAGAACCACTCTTGGAAAGCTGGTAGAAACCGAGGAAGCTAGACTATGACCAAAATTATAGGCAAGTTCCAACTCCAGGGGAGCTGGAGGTCTGTGTATGTTTCTGCCAGCAGGGATGCCTCTGAAAACTGGATCCCAGACGTCCACTTACTTCCATCACTCATTCCAGATTCAAAGTCTGGTGAGATCACACGACTGACAGGCTTAGTCTCGTGCCAGCACCCAGGCTGTCAGGCACCCAAGACAGTGAGTATATCAGACTTCGTCAGCTTCTCCAGCAGAAGATGGGACTGTTTCTCCTGCCAGAATTCACTGAACCTGTGGAATGGGTTTGATGACTGAGCACCAAATAGAAAAACACATCAGAGGTCTACTACAGTCCATCTCTTTGCCTTTCCAACATCACAAATATCATACTCACACATTTTTTAAATGCTTCGTCCTGACATACTGCTATTATCCCCCATCCAGTTTCAAGTCCAGGATTTCAGGGTTACGTCCATTTGTCATCTGGTTTTGTAATGATCTTGCCTCAGTGGTGTGCAGCCCACAGACAAAACTGTGACTTTTTCACCACCCCCCGCCCCCGCCGCCAATATACAAGGAGAGAAAAGAAATTATTAACTACATAAGCACACGCATGAGCCAGTGAGGAAGTAACTACAGCTAGAGCAGTGCTTTGCAAGTTTCCTTGGTGAACTTCAGGGCCCCAGGACAGACCAACTGAAGCAGAATCTCCAGGGTAGGATATAGGGAGCAGTGTGTTTTATGTCCCAAAGCTCTCTGATTTCAAACCAAAACAAAACTATGGTAAATAGAGCCCTCAGTTCTGCCACTGGCCATTAAGCTAGATGGCTATGACCTGTCACCAGTGCCACTTATTCCGTTTTCTTTGTGCTCAACCAGCACCTCGGCTGATCAGATTTCTTTACCTTTTGTGTGACCCAAGGATCTGAGGCTTGGGTGGCCTTGCCTCTATATGGTTGCAATAATCTTTGCTTAATGTTTACAATTCAACATGGTGTGAGAGGTTATTCCAGGAGACGAGGTCCCCCAAGTTCTAGACAGAGTCCTCTCCCCACTCCCTTTCCCCCCGTGGTCACCAGGGCCCATCGCTACAGCCAGCACCTTAACCACTTTTTCTAACTCCTTACCTAGGGGCATGAGCTACAAATGGCCAGGAGGCAATCCCAACTTCCAATTCAGAGAAAACACTATCTATCCACTTATACCCCACTCTGGGTACAAACTTAGCATACCAGCAGAACCTGGAATCGTGCAGACGGATGGTGAGCCGCGAAGGATCTGAGATTGTATCTACTTGTCTTGCTTGCAGTCTTGCTGCAGCTTCATGGATGCATGGAGACAGGAGACTCCCAGGTCAGAGACAAGAGACCTTACTACAGCAAAGTCGTGGCCAAACGGTCAGCACAGTCACACCGGCTCCTAGAGCCTCATTTCCCACGGTGATGCTGAGGGCCAAGTGAGGCGTGTACACGCGATGCAGGGCCAGGGCCAAGCAGTTTGGATTGCATTACAGGAGAAGAATCCAGAGGCAAGGGCCAAGCCACTTTTGAACAAGCAGCACAAGCAGCACACAAGCCAGTTCTTTCCCCCAGGAGAGCAGCAGTTAAATGGTAGCAATGCTGTGGTTGCCTTGACCCACTTAGATGCCCATATGACCAGATGCAGAAACTGCCCAGTATCAGGCAATGAGATGCAGCTGGGATACTCAGCAATAATATGCAGGGATGCTCGGGACCCATGGCAGACTGTGTCTCCCCATAATGGAAAGCCAAATACACGGGCAGGGTGTGAGACGTCACAACAAGAGATCAATCCCTCTGCTGCTCTTTGGAGCCTGTTATTCTGTCAACAGAAGAGCTATCACTGAACACTGTTAACTCATTTGGAGCACATGCCAAATCCTTCAGGACAGCATCCCAAAGCATTTTCTTACCTGGTTCCAAGAGTAAACCTTTAACAGGGCTGTCCTACAAGACCAGCTGCTTCTGATCTGATGAGATCTATTATCTGATCTGATAATACGTGATGAGACTGGTTTATCCCACAGGCATCTGTATCCACAGGCAACAATGTTGTATGGGATGCTACATAAAGTGTACGGAACATAAGGTATTCAGTAAGTCCACAGGTGAAGTGTTAAAAGAAGCATAAGTCAGGGAAAGCAATCCAAACCCAGAATAATTGTCTATTCCTATAGAACAAATTGCTATCTCCTTCATTGTAGTACAGTCCCTTGTAACCAAAGCTGCCACCAGGCTATTCCATATTATATCAGGGGTTGATCGGGTTGGTCACTGCAAGTAGTGGTGCTAGCCCATCAGTCTTGGCAGGGGGGATACTGTGTTAACACATGCATGTCTCCATGCCACCGTGGCTCCCTTGTTAGGGGGGCACTGAGCAAGCACAGCTGGGGTGAGGGGAGGAGGCTAAGCAATGCCTGCAGAATGGTCATGGTGGTCAGCAGCCTCTAAAATGCCCTTCAGTGATCCCCACCTGCTGGCATTCACCCCCAGTGTAATCCCCTCCCGTTGAGGTGGGCTGGATCTGGTAATTCACTCGCTTCTAATGACAGAGTTCAGCAAAAGTGATGGGCTTTCACCTCTGAGGTTAGATTACGGAAGGGCTGTGGCTTCCATCTCGAGCAGTCTCCCTTGTTCTGCTTGTTCATTCCGCGGACACCCAGCTGCCATGTTGTGAAATGACCTTTGGAGAAGCCCACGCAGCATGGAACTGAGGGAGGCCTTCAGTCCAAAAGCCACAGGGAACTAAATCCTGCCAATAATCATGTGCGTGAGCTCGGAAGCTGATCTTCCCCTAGTCAAGCCTCCATGCGAGACAGGAGCCCCGGCTCACAGCCTGACTGCAACCTCATTTAACACCTAGAGCCAGAGGCGCCCTGGTTCCTGGATTTCGGACACACAAAAACTGCGAGAGGATAGATGTTTATTGTTTTAAGCCCCAAAATGTTGGTATAATATGTTAGACAGCAGTACATAACATGCAGTAATCTTGTTTCTGATTAAGAGCCCTTTTGCCATGGGAGCCTTCTTTTGAGCACTCAGTGGGACCCAAATGTTCTCATGCTTTGGGGCCATTTGGAGAGGTCCTAAATCCAAAAAAATCCTATTCCAAAACCTTTACATTTTCCCAGTCCCTGACCACTTGATTTCAGTGCCCATGAATTGATGCAGATCTTTATCTCAAGCTATATCTCCTTCCAGGCAAAGAGTAGAAGATAAAGTTCTGCCCTCTGGGAGGATCTTTTTTCTGTCTGCTGTTCCTCGAGGGCCTCTGTTAAATGCAGCTCGAAATGCCAAAGCAGTCATTTGCCAGCTGGTCAGTATATTGGGCAAAGCCCTCCGTAATCCAGCTTTGAATTTTTTCCTCTGTCAGCTGGTCACAAGGAGCTCACCACTAAACTGTAGATATGAACTAAGGGTGAAGTGTGTATGTAAGCTACCGAGCTACCTGCTAATGAAAACTGCTTGGGTTTTGGCTCTGGCCGCGTTCCGAATATACCACTGCCTCCTAGTGAAAGGAGTCCTTATCTAGGGGGACCAGATGACTCCGGTTCGTGATGAGAAGAAACTCAAATTATATAGCCACCTGATATTACTCGGTCAGACATCACCAGGGCCCAAGAGCTGGCCAAGAACTTTCCTAAAAAAGGAAGGAATGAAGGAAGAAAAAAAAAAAAAAACCCGTAGGACTCCGGTGATTCTGTGTAGACTTTCCACAGGTCCCATGAAGCCTCCTGACCTGCCACACATGCTCCGAACACGGCAGGAGCCGCTGGAACCGGAGGGCGGATGCGCAGCTCTCCTTCCCAGCAGCTGGACCAGATGAGAGCCTTCTGCTCTGCGCTGTACCCAAAAGTCATCTTCCAGGCCACCTGGTCAGTGGGTCAGAGTTCACTGAACAAGCAGAAATGTAAAAAAATAAAGACGGAGAACTGAGGGGAAAGAAGCCTATTGCACAGGCAAAAGAGTAGAAGGTGCCCACTATTTGTGGACTGGAACAGCGAGCTTCCAAGAGACCTTCGCCTCAAATTGAGAGGAACAAACGGAAGCATTCCCTCATCCAACTTCAGCCATGATTTGAGGTTTTCATCAACACGAGGTTCAGGGTAGTTTGGGTTGTTCTTCACGATAAGGCCGAGCCGCTCCACTTTTTCCTGCGTACAGCCAGGTGCGGGAGCGCGGGTTTCCGGCGCTGGCTACGGAGGCCCCGCCCGCCCCGCGGAGGCCCCGCCCCCACGCAGCCCCGCCCCTCCCGCGGGGCGTGCCGGGAAGACGCGGCTGTTGCGGACGCGGCGGGAGCTGGCGTCATGGTTGTGCTGGGCTTCTCCTCGTTGCTGGGCCACATCCCGGCCACAGCGTGGAGAGCGGCAAGTAAGGCGCCCGGTCCCGGGGCCGAGGTCGCGGGCGGGGTCGCGAAGGCACGAATGCCGCGAGAAACGTGTCCGGCGGGGCAGCGGCGTGTCGCGGGCTCGGGGGCCCCGGGCCTGCCGAGGCTTCGTGTCCTGCACGGCCACCGCGCTCGTCCCCGGCAGGTCCTTCCCGCCCGAGCTCAGGGCGGGACCGGAGCTGGACAGTCGCTGGGCCCCGCTGTCCGGACGCCTCCTTCCCGGCGGCCGCCGCGATGGCCACGAAGTGGGGCGGGCGTCCTGAGTCCTGGGGGGTTCGCAGGGCGCGCGGCATCTGGTGCGCGTGGAGAGTGTGGAAAAGCGGGCCCTGCGGCAGTGGACTCATTATTTGCTTATTTAGTTTATTTACAGCGAAAAAGATCTCTGGCAGTCTACAGTACTAGAAGTGGAAAAGTGCAGAATTCTGGAAAAGTGGGCCGAAGGCTAATAAGTATAATAAAAATTAGGTGAAGCCAGGAATTATTCTTGAGAAAGTATGCATGCTTTTAGTAAAAACCAATCTTGTAAAACCCATTTTTGCTGGAAAATTTTCTCAAAATATTACAGCCTTAACCCATAGAGTATGCTAAGCCTAGTTTTAATTTAGGACACGCTGGAAAAATTGTGTTAAGTTGAAGACAATTCCGCCCCTCCTCCTGATGGGCCCCAGATTCCTATAAAGTTTGTTTTCCTTTCTGTAATCATCTCTCCCCAGACAGACTACCTGTTAAGTTGTAAAAATTTTAAATGATCCAGGAATGAATAATATATAAAGTAAAAGTCCCATAATGTTCAAACCTCGAGGTAATAACTGTGTGCAGCTCCGTTGTGTGTTCATTCAATATCCCTTTTTCACTAATGTTCAAAACTTAAGAATGAAGTGTTTCATACCCAAAATTTACATAACACATGTGAGTTGTGAAGCAAAGCCAACATTTATGAATCCATTCTCCAGTTTAAGAAAGAATATTTCCATTGCCAAGCGGCTACCTGCTACCTGCTTCCTGATGCAGTTGTGTAACTGCAAGCTTTTGATCTTTACAGAAAGGGCTTCATGCCATTTGTATTTATTTTACTTGCTTTTTTCACCTGACTGGTTTGAGATTCATCCATGTTGATATGTGAGGCTGTAATTATTCATTGAGTTATGAGAGTGTATCATACGTTTTTCCTTTCCCCTTCTCAGTGGACGTTGTGTAACTCTAGAAGCACCAGGATTGACTGCTACACATCTTGTGTACACTGTAGGTGTACTTGCACAAGGGGTTGAATTCCTGGAATATGTGGCATAGGCCTGTTCAGTTTTACAATATGATGGCAAGCTGTAAAGGCATTTTCCATTCCTACTGGCTATTTATACTTCTACCAGCAGTATTAGAGTTTCTGTTGCCCCACATACTTGCCAACATTGGATAGCATCAGAAAATTTAATTTTTGTCTGCCTATAGGGTGTTGAAACGGTATTTCATTACAATTTTGCGTTTCTCTGATTAGAGAAGTTAAACATCTTTTCAAAAGTTTTTCGCCTTTTTTGATGAAATATCTCTTCATTTTCTTATTGGGTTGTTTGTCTTTCTTATTTATATTCTTTACATGTATTTGACCACTGTACCTTTTTTACTTATGTAAATGGCAAATAGCTCTGTTTGAGGGCGGAGGGAATGAAAAGTGCTTACTGAACTGAGAAGTCATCTTGAGACTGAAAAACACGGCAGGCAGGTTCATACAATCGGTGAATCAGTTTATCATAGGGTAACTTACCTGTAAAGGCTGAGAGCAGGCGGACAACCGTCAGGAAAAATGAACAGCCGCCCTCCAAACCGCCAAGGGGGCCATTGGGACAGTTTTATAGTTGACCTAGACTATGGAGGTATGTGCTTGGAAACAGGAAGTGCGTTCCTAAGATTTATGAGTAGGTAACTGGTCTTGTGGGTGCTCGGAATATGTCAGCGAAGATTTACCTCATTGTTTGGGGACTAACAGAGTATAGAGGCCACCTGATCCCAATGATTATTGAACAATGTCGATTAACTGCTAAGCCCTTGACAACAGAGAGTGATTGACTTCACAGTACAGTCCTGGGTAGGGTCAGCAGAAAGCCTGTATGGGCCCAAGATGGCCTCACTTATGCTAACGGCCATACAAGCTCAAGCTCAGTTTGTGGACTGCTTTTGTTACTCTTATGGTGTCTTTTTTTAAAAAATTATCTTCAGCAGTAGACAGAATAAAATAATGGATCTGATTGTACAGTCACACAGATTCAAAGGAAAGGTGTCTTTTGATAAACAGGTATTCGTAATTTTATTATAATCTTGTCTTGATCCTTTTGTTTATTGTCTGTGCTTTGTGGTCTTTCTTAAAGCCTTCCCTACCCTAAGGTCGTAGAGATATTCTGTATTTTCTCCTCAAAGGTCTATTGTTTGGCTTTTTATATTTAAGCCTTTATGCTACCAGGAATTGATTTTCATGTATGGTGTGAGGCAGGAAACCAATTTCACTTTCTTTCCATGTCAGTAACCAGTT
>NW_020175674.1:4552226-4591518 GCF_003031525.2 Neophocaena asiaeorientalis asiaeorientalis | reverse complement strand
CCCCTGTCATAAATCAAGTTTACATATGCATATGCACGCGGGTTTATTTCTTGGCTCTCTTCAGTTCCATTGATCTATTTGTCTGTTCCTGTGATGTAACACCTATCTTAATGACCATGCCTTTGTAACAACTCTTGATATTTAGTAGAATAAGTCCTTTCATCTTGTTTTTCAGAAGTGTCTTGGCTATTCTTGGATATCTGCTTTCCATATAAAATTCTTAAAAAAAAAGTTCCTGTTGGGGTTTGGTTACAACTGCTCAATATTTTTTAAGATTATCATTTTCTGATTGCTGCTTATGTATAGAAACACAGTTGACTTATTTATTGATTTTGTGTCCAGTAACCTGGCTAAATTACTTTATTAATTTAAATAATTTATTTGCAGATTTTGGTGGGGCGGTGCTAGGTAGACACAAATATTGCCTGCAAGTAATGAAAATCTAGTTCTCCCTTTCTAATCTTTATATCTTTTTCTTTTCTCTTGTTTCTCTGTCCTTGCTCAGATTTCCAGTACCAAGTTGAGTAAAAGTGGTGATAGGCGTACTTGTTCATAATTGTAAAGGAAATATGTTCATATTTCATCATGTAATATTAGCTGTAGGTGTGCCCTTTATTAGGTTAATGAAGTCCCTTGCCATTTCCAGAAGGATTTGGGGGGTTTTTTGTTTATGTAGTTGTCTGTTTTTTAAGACAGAATAAATCTTGAAATTTACTAATTCATTTTTCTTCATCTTGTTTGTTAATTCACTTTTCTCCTTTAATATGGTGGGTTGGTGAATTATAAATTTTTCTAGTGCTGAATCACTCTTGCATTTCTAGAAAATATTCAGATTGATCAGGTTGATTATATTATTAATTTAGTGTTGGGTTTGGTATGCTAATATTTTGTTTAGAAGTTGGCCTGTAATTTTCCTGTCTTGGAATTTCCTTTTCTGGTTTTGAAATTAAAGTTATTCTAGCCTCTTACAATGAATTCAGAGTCTTCTCATCCTTTTCTCTTCTATATTAGATTTTTTTTTTTTTAAGATTGAAATACTCTGTTCCTTGAGTGTCTGCTACAGATTGCCTACAAAACTGTCTAGACCTGCCCTTTTCTTTGAGGGAAGATTTTAAATTATTGGTTATTTTTGTAATGATTATTGTGGTATTTACCAGATTTTCTCTTCTAAAGTCAGTTTTGATAAGTTAAATTTTTTGAGAAAATTGTTCATTTTGTATACTTTAAATATATAGGCATAAAGTTCCTGGTTTGGGGTTTTTAAAAAACTTTTGTTCTATGTAGCTATGTACTCCTCTTTTACTCATATTATATATTTTACCTTCTCTTGGTTTTTTTGGGTGTTTTTGTTTTTGTTGTTGTTTTCATATTAGCTTTACCAAAGACTTCACAATAGTTTTAGTCTTTTAAGAGAACCAACTTTTGGTTTTGTTGATCCTCTTAGTTTTATGTCTTTTATTTATGTTATTATTTTCTTCTCTTACTGTTTTTATTTTCTTTCCATTTTCTGTGGGTTCCCCTTTTTTTTTTTTAGAAGATGTGGAAATGGTGCATCTCACATGTCTTAGCTCAGGCTGCAATAACAAAGTACCGTAGACTGGGTGGCTTAAACATCAAACATTTGTTTTTCACAGATCTGGAGGCTGGAAAGTCCAAGATCAAGGTGCCAGCACATCTGGTCTCTGGTGTGAGCCTGCTTTCTGGTTCACAGATGGCTGTCTTCTTGTTGTATCCTCATGTGGCAGACAGCAGAAGGACCCTGCAAGCTCTCATAGCCTTTCTTATAAGGGCACTAATCCACTATGAGGGCTCCACCCTCATGATCAAGGATCTTTGCCTTCCAAAGGCCCCACCTCCTAATATCATCACATCAGGGGTTAGAATTTCAGCATATGAATGTGGGGGGGGGGGTTGGGCACAAACCTTCCATCCATAACATTGGTCCTTTTTTTTTTTTTGAACCATGGTAGTGGTTCTCTTCATATAAACAGCATATGGCTAGATTTTGGTGAGTTTTTATTTTGAAGTCCAACAGCATACCTTTTAACTGGAGAGTTCAGTCAATTTACAGTTATAGTTACTGATAAAATTGGCTTTATTTCTACCATCTTATTTTTCACACCTTCTATTTGTCATACTTTGAATTCAGTGTTTGCTTTTTTCATTTGTTTCCTCTGCTGGAAAAACAGGAAAAAAATGAAGATACACACTGCTTTGGAAGATACACACTGCTTTTTATTGGTTACCCTTGAAATCTAAATGCATGCTTAAGGAAGTTGAAAGTTAATTAATATCTTTATTCTCCTCCTAAACAGAACAAAGCTTAAAAATGCTTTGAATTCACTCACCCTCCACTTCTGTTGTTCAGCCTTTTAGGGGTGTGTGTGTTTGTGTGTTTGTTGTGTGTACGTTAGGTGGAATTGTGTAGTAACACAAATCAATACTGTTATTGCACTTTTATGCAGTCAATATATAAAACTTTTATCTTCTATTTTATCTCACACTTTTTTGATCACTTTCTTTTTATAAATTTATTTTCTTCGTGATAAGAACACTTAGGATTTACTCTTTTAACAACTTTTTAAATTTTTATTTATTTATTTTTGCTGCATTGGGTCTTCGTTGCTGCGTGCAGGCTTTCTCTAGTTGCATCGAGCGGGGGCTTCTCTTCAGTGTGGTGCCTGGGCTTCTCATTGCTGTGGCTCCTCTTGTTGCAGAGCATGGACTCTAGGTGCATGGGCTCTAGAGTGCAGGCTCAGTAGTTGTGGCGCACGGGCTTAGTTACTCTGTGGCATGTGGGATCTTCCCAGACCAGAGCTCAAACCTGTGTCCCCTGCATTGGCAGGTGGATTCTCAACCACTGCACCACCAGGGAAGTCCTTGGATCAGTTTCTTAAAGTACATTGTTTAGAAGTTCCCTTTGGTGACAGTCTTGTGATAAAGTTCTGTGTTTTTTTTTAATATATATTTTATTTTTAATCTGAAAATATGGTTTTATTTCTCTCCTGTTCTTGAAAGTAGTTTCAATGGCTGCATCATTTTCTCACAGCTCTCTCTCTTCTGGCTTTCATTATAGCTAATGGGAAGTCATCTGTCTAATTTTTATTCCTTTACTAGTAATATGTCTTTGATCTGACTGCTTTTTTAGATCTTCCTTTAATATTGGGTTCTTCATTTTACTTTGTGTCCACGTGTTTTTTTGCTTTTCTTTTTAATATAATTTTATTTATTTTTTATACAGCAGGTTCTTATTAGTTATCTGTTTTATACATATTAGTGTATATATGTCAATCCCAATCTCCTGATTCATACCACCACCACCACCACCCCTGCCACTTCTCCCCCTTGGTGTCCATACGTTTGTTCTCTACATCTGTGTCTCTATTTCTGCCCTGCAAACCAGTTGATCTGTACCATTTTCCTAGGTTCCACATATATGCATTAATGTACGATATTTGTTTTTCTCTTTCCGACTTACTAGTGTCTTACAGTTTTCTGAGTACAGGTCATTTACCTCCTTAGGTAGATTTATTCCTAGGTATTTTATTCTTTTTGTTGCAGTGGTGAATGGGATTGTTTCCTTAATTTCTCTTTCTGATCTTTCGTTCTTAGTGTATAGGAATGCAAGAGATTTCTGTGCATTAAATTTGTATCCTGCAACTTTACCAAATTCATTGATTAGCTCTAGTAGTTTTCTGGTGACATCTTTAGGATTCTCTATGTATAGTATCATGTCATCTGCAAACAGTGACAGTGTTACTTCTTCTTTTCCAATTTGTATTCCACTTATTTCTTTTTCTTCTCTGATTGCCGTGGCTAGGACTTCCAAAACTATGTTGAATAATAGTGGCAAGCATGGACATCCGTGTGATTTGGGACCTAGAATGTCTTTCAGTTGTGCATGGTTTATATTCACCAACATTTTCAATATAATATTTTTCTAAATAGTCAACCACAAAAAACGAAGAACAGATTATTATATGAAATATATTAGTATGATCAGAAACTCATATTTCTGTTACCCGTATAATTTCTTTTTTAAAAAAATAAATTTATTTATTTTTATTTTTGGCTGCGTTGGGTCTTCGTTGCTGCACGCAGGGCTTTCTCTACTTGCTGTGAGCGGGGCCTGCTGTTTGTTGCGCTGCACAGGCTTCTCATTGCTGTGGCTTCTTTTGTTGCAGAGCACGGGCTCTAGGCGTTTGGGCTTCAGTAGTTGAGGCATGCAGTCTCAGTAGTTGTGCCTCGCGGACTCTAGAGCACAGGCTCAGTAGTTGTGGTGCACGGGCTTAGTTGCTCCACGGCATGTGGGATCTTCCTGGTCCCGTGCTCAAACCCATGCCCCCTGCATTGTCAGGTGGATTCTTAACCACTGCACCACCAGGGAAGCCCCCATATAGTTTCTTAATAAAAATAAATGCAGCTTTACAGGATATTTTTTTGCAGGTTTTTCTCTTTTGATTTTTAGTGCATGCTTAACTAAGTATTATTTTGAGGACATAATTAAAAGTAAAATATGCCCTTAAATATTGAAGTGGAAGTTTGAAGGCAAAATGGTCTGTAGTCTAACTCAATAAATACATTAAAATTTTAGGTAAGTGTTTTTATTTTAATATGTATAGAAATTTTTATTGATTCACAGATTCTTCTCAGCCAATTAGTATCATAAATGTGAAGTATTTTATGTAAGTGAGTATTTAGATGGGAGAAGTCTATATTAATTCTGTAAGTCGTTGTAGCTTTCTTAATACATTCAGTTGTATATTTTCTTAATCCTTGAATTTTGTTGGCTGAAGACTAATCTGCATTACAGTTGGACATTCAGACAATCAACAGTGTTGCTAGACACTGAGATATATGCAGTGGACGTGCAAATTAACAGCCTGATGTACTATTTTGAAATTGTTAATGCAGTTTGTATGTAATGTTAACTTTATGTAATCTTACAAACATGTCAATGTAAATTCCAAATTGGCTGTGGAGGGTGTATATATATATATATACATGGAGACATATATACATACAAATACTTGTGCATATATATTTGTGTGTGTGTGTATATATATATAATTTTTTAAAGCGGGGGTAGGGTGATGTAGTCATTGTTGGAATATGAATAAAATACATGTAGTGAAAGAAAATCCTAACTACATGTAATGCTATCAGGAGCTTCCAGATAATTCTATAATAACAATAATAGATACAGTCTGTCACTGTGCTGAGTGCTTTGCCTGAATTGTCCAGTTTAATCTATTTAGTAAGCTCATGAGGTAGATACTGTTATATTCAATTTAGAGGGGAAGAAATGGATTTAGAAAGGGTAAATAACTTGACAAAGGTCAAACAACTAGTAAGTATTTGTTTTAGTTTCTTATTGCTGGTGTAACAAATTACCACAAACTTAGTGGCTTAAAAATCCTTACAGTTCCAGAGGTGAGAAGTCTGAAATGGGTCTCTCTATGCTGAAACCAAGGTGTTAGGGTTGTGTTTCTTCTGGGTGCTCTAGGGGAGAATCTGTTTCCTCCCTTTTCCATCTTCCAGCGGCTGCCCAAGTTCCTGGACTTGGTGGCCCTTTCCTCCATCTTTAGAGCCAGCAACATCATCAAGTCTGTCTCTCACTGCCACCTCTCTGGTTCTCTCTTCCAGTTCTCTCTTCCCCTTTTAAGAACCCCTGTGACGACAGTGGACCCACCCAGGTAATCCAGGACAGTCTACCTAGTTCAGGGTCATCTGATGAGCAACTTCAGTTCCATCTCTTACCTAATTCTCCTTCACCATGTGACCTAGCTTACACATAGTTACCAGATATTAGGTTCTCACCCTCTTTGGGGGCCATTACTGTGCCTGCCGCAGTGGTGTGACCAGAACTGGTACCCACCTCTGTCTGCCTCTAAAGCTCTTCCTTCAGGAAGTTGAAGACCCCAACCCTGAGGTCATTTTTCAGAGTGGTTTTGCCCTTACTGAACATTATCTCAACAAGGGTTGGATAACTTTCATAATACTGAAAGCTTACCTTTCTCATTGTAACCTAGAAAGTGAGCTCATTTATAAATTGCAGGTGCCCAATACAGTTTAAGATGTTTAATTGGCAGAAAAAGAGGGGCATGATTAGGATTTAAATATAAGAATACTAAATACAGTGCCTTACAGAGATTTAAATAGTAAATATTGTCATTGAAAAGTTCCTACTACTTAGATACTCTTAATGATCTGATTCCTGGTATTTTTGGCGTTGCTTCAGACAGGAATCCATATTTTATTTTATTTTATTTTATTATTTAATGTTTTTTAAATAAATTTATTATTTATTTTTTGCCTTGTTGAGTCTTCATTGCTGTGCACAGGCTTTCTCTAGTTGCGGCGAGCGAGGGCTACTCTTTGTTACGGTGTGCGGACTTCTCATCATGGTGGTGTCTCGTTGCAGAGCACAGGCTCTAGGCGCGCAGGCCTCAGTAGTTGTGGTGCGTGGTCTCTAGAGTGCAGGCTCAGTAGTTGTGGCACATGGGCTTAGTTGCTCTGCGGCATGTGGTATCTTCCTGGACCAGGGCTCGAACCTGTGTCCCCTGCATTGGCAGGCGGATTCTTAACAACTGCGCCACCAGGGAAGTCCCAGGAATCCACATTTTATATCTGTTTTTGCAATTTTGATAATGGTTAACTAACTCATTTCAAAGCTCTTCTTTTCAAACTGATAGCATTGGTTGCCTCCAAGGAAAGGAACTGGCCGTCTCAAAGATAGGGGCAGAGGGAAGGGTTGTCACTGTGTGTCCTTCTGTACTTTTAAATTTTGATAACTGTGAATGTATAAGCTTAACACAAGTAAGTAAAAGTGTTACATTTTGAAGTAGAATAAATGAACAGCTCCTATTTTTTCACTGTCTTCACTCTGCTAGGATCACCCATTCTGTGTCATTCTTTGAGGAAAATAAGTTCTCAAGGAGAAAAATCCAAACCCATCAAACAACCCCTTAAGAAGCCAAAGTTACCAGAAGGTCGTTTTGATGCACCAGAAGATTCCAATTTAGAGAAAGAACCACTGACAAGTGAGTAGAGTAAACCTCCTCTCTTAATTTTTGGTCTCAAAGAAAGTGTTTCTGTCATTGAGAAGCAAATGAAAGGAAGGAAGCATGTTATTATTTATAATTCTTCATTGACAGTAATAAAGAATATTTCAACAATGAATAAAATTACCATACAGTAAGTCCTCTATATACAAACGAGTTCTGTTCCTAGAGCACATTCGTAAGTCCAATTTGTTCGTAAGTCCAACAGAGTTAGCCTTGGTACCCAACTAACACGATCGGCTATATAGTACTGTACTGTAATAGGTTTATAATACTTTTCACACAAATAATACATAAAAAACAAAGAAAACATTTTTAATCTTACAGTACAGTCCCTTGGAAAGTACAGTAGTGCAATACAACAGCTGGCACACAGGGGCTGGCATTGAGTGAACAGGCAAGAAGACTTACTGACTGCAGGATTGAGAGGAGGTAGGAGATGGTAGAGCTGAGGGACTGTCAGCAATAGGAGACAGAGGGCAAGCTGCACTTTCACTCACCCCTGATGTTGATGGAATGCACGTTCATATCTTTGAAAGTTTGCGACATGAAGGTTCGTATGTAGGGGACTTACTGAATTGACTGTCAGTATGTATGGGTTAAAAAAAAGATTTCCAGGTCCCTGGCAGTGATTGATTATGTTTGATTAATTTATTTATTACACCCCATTATTCGCATGGCAAAATAGATGAATTAAGATGCAAATAACAGAAACTTACTTGAACAGACTTAAGCAGAAGGGTAGGGTATGCTGTTATTAAGGTACAGGGAACAAGTGAGGCTCCCTAGGGCAGTAATGCTGCTGGGCCTTAGAAGAAGACTGGGACCTCAGGACTAAACACTGTATGGAAACCAGGGTGTTCTTCCTTCTCTTGTCTTTGGTACCTACTCTTCATTGTTTTCTGTCTCCATACTCCCTTCTGAGTCCACTGGGCAGAAAGTAACTGCTCCTAGCAGCTACTCAGTTCAAGAGAACAACAAGACTGAAAATACAGTTTCTTAGTCCTGATTTCAGATTCCTTAAGAAGAGAGCTCCTTGGCCTTCCTTGGATCAGATGTCCACAGCCAAATCAACCAGTGGCCAGTGGCCTGGGTCATAGGTGAAAATGTGGTTGTTCTCACTGTAACTACATGGCTGGGGAAAGAGAAGGGGATGTTTTGGAGAATAAAGAGGTTTTTGGGCGGGAGAAGGGATGATAGACTAAACATTATTTTGTATTCAGTATATATAAAATTTGTTTCATGTCTTAAAGCTTTTTTTTTTTTAAGTACTACTTTATTTTCATGCTATATCCTTTTGTACCTTTTAATTGTGGAAAATGTGCAGATATTAGCTATTCAAAAAATAGCATTTCATACAGCATAAATGTAAACATACCACTTTGAAACTTTGGCAAGGCTGCCCTGCTTGTCTGGTTTTTCCAGTCTCATGAGTGCTAACCCATCTATGAAGTGAAGCATCGTAGGCAAGAAGATACCAGTAGAGGATACAGGGACCTGTGTCTGGAATTCTGCCTAGAATATAAAAGCGTTGGGGGTTTGCTCATTCATTAAATATTTCAGATTATAGCACTCTACCAAGTCCAATCTCATAACCAGATCAACCAGCCAAGGTGATGGAGGCTTTTAAAAAGTTGCCATTAATCTAGAGGTAAAATTCTTCTTCAAAGGTTTTAGCTAAGCGTAAAAATCTGAGAGGAAGTATTTCCTTAAGATGTCTCACACAAAAGCAGCAGTCTCAGAAATAAACACTCACATATATGCTTAATTGATTTTTGACATGGTTGCCAATACCATTCAATGGCGAAAAGGACAGTCTTTTCAATAAGTGGTGCTGAGAAAACAGGATATCCACATGTAAAAGAATGAAATTGGACCCCTTACCTTACACCATATTCAAAAACTAATTCTAAATATGTCAAAGACCTAAACTTAAGAGGGAAGACTGTAAAACTCTTAGAAGAAAATTGGACAGACTCTTCATGTCCCTGGATTTGACAATGATTTCATGCATATGACACCAAAAGCACAAGCAACAAATGTAAAAATAGATAAGTAAGATATCAACAAAATTAAGAAATTTTGTTCCTATGAGAACATTATCAAGAAAGTGAGAAAAATAACCTACAGAATGGGGGAAAATATTTGTAAATCATATATTTGAAAAGAATTAATGTCCAGAATAAAGAACTCCTACAATTCAACAACAACGAAAACAACCCAATTCAAAAATGGGCAAAGGGGCTTCCCTGGTGGCACAGTGGTTGAGAGTCCGCCTGCCAATGCAGGGGACACGGGTTCATGCCCTGGTCCGGGAAGATCCCACATGCTGTGGAGCGGCTGGGCCAGTGAGCCATGGCCGCTGAGCCTGCGCGTCTGGAGCCTGTGCTCCGCAACGGGAGAGGCCACGACAGTGAGAGGCCCGTGTATTGCAAAGAAGAAAACAACAAAAAAAATATCTACATATGGAACAATTTCACTGGAAACTAGCAGAAAGACCCTGGTACAATCAAGACTGTAAAAAAATATCCACACATAATTGGGTAGGAAGGGAAGAAAAGTGATCAGGTCAGGACCTGTGCCCCTGGGAGAGGACTCAGAAGAAAATGGAGAATCCATGGTGGAGACCCACCATGGGCAGTGAGTGCTGAGAACCACAGATTGGGTGCCCTAGTCCTGGCGTCCTCCACAGGGGAGACGAGCTCCCTTGGCTGGTTGGAGGGCAACTGGGACTCCCAGGAGGGCAGAGGGACCTGGACTCCGCTTGTGAGGAGGGCGCACACAGGCTTGGCCCAAAGGCAGGGCAGAGAGAGGTCTGCTCCAGCAGCTGCCAAGTCCTGCGGCTGCCTCATCATGCACCCCAGCCCCAAGCCAAGCCAACTCTCTGGTCCCACTCATTGCATTCTGGGGCAGCCACTACCAGGAAGAAGACTCAGCCGCGGGACACAGCGGTGACCCAGCCCCAGGGTGGAGCCTGGGAGGGGTAGCGGCAGCCATTGTCGGCACTTACTCAAGTGGCACAGCAGAAGCAGCCCAGACCTCTGACAGCAGCTGGCCTGCCACAGCTCACTCCTGGTACACGCCGAGAGTCCACACGGGCCCCCCGCAGCTCTGCAGTGCGGCTCCACAGCCAGATGGAGGTGACAGGGGCTGGGGGCAGTGATCAGCTGAGAGGGTCAAAGTGGACGTGAACCGAGGCTGCATCTGAGTGGAGCATGGGAAACAAATATGTGCACCTGAACAGGCAGTGAAGCAGAGACAGCTCAGACCTCTGTCTGAGGCTGACATGAGCGGAGAGCCCACACAGGCCCCACTCACTTCAGCACTTCCTGCTCTGGGGCAAGGAGAGAGGAAAAGACCCACCTAATGGGAACAGAGCCAGCTCATGCCTGACCCTCAGGGCTTCTGCTCCAGCAGCCTGGGATCAGACCCCACCCCTGATAGGACAGTGACAGCCACCTAGCAGAGGGGAAGTCCTGCCCCACACCTGGCTCCAGCTCTAGCCCCTCCACCAGCAGGCCCACCTCCTACCAAGGAGATAGCTGTCAGCACACCCTGAGGAAAGACATGATTTGCGTCCATGTCAAATTCAGTTCTCCCACAAAAGGCATTGGGCACACGCAGTCTGTATAGGGGCACTCCTACATAAGAACACTCCTTCGAGGTAACTTTCACCTAAATTCACAGAGGCAGGAAAAGTTAAGCAAAATGAAAAGGCAGAGGAACTCCTCTCAATTGAAAGAGCAGTAGAAAACCCCTGAAAAAACTACTAATGAAACAGGTGACTAGATAAAGAATTCAAAGCATTGGTTATAAGAATGTTAACTGAATTAGGGGGAAGAATACATCTACACAGCAATGTTTTTAACAAGGAACTAGAAAATATAAAAAAAAGACCCAATCAGAAATGAAGAATTCAATAGTTGAAGTAAAAAACACACTAGAAGGAATGAATAACCGGCTAAATGACACAGAAGAACGCATAAGTGATCTGGAAGATAGAATGCACATCACCCCATCAGAACAGCAAAAAGAAAGGCAGGGTTTTTTTGTGGGGGGGGGGGGTTTGTTTTTTTTTTTGTTGTTTTTTTTGCGATACACAGGCCTCTCAGTGTTGTGGCCTCTCCCGCTGCGGAGCACAGGCTCTGGACGCGCAGGCTTAGTGGCCATGGCTCACCAGCCCAGCCGCTCCGCAGCATGTGGGATCTTCCCAGACCGGGGCACGAACCCGTGTCCCATGTCAGCAGGCGGACTCTCAACCACTGCGCCGCCAGGGAAGCCCAAGAAAGGCAGTTTTAAAAAATGAAAACAGTCTAAGAGATCTCTGGGATAACATATAAGGAGCCCAGAAGGAGGAGAGAGAGAGAGAAGGGAATTGAAATTGTATTTGAGGAAATTGTGACTGAAAACTTCCACAATCTGAAGAAAGAAACAGATATCGAAGTACAGGAAGAGGGTCCAAACAAGATGAACCCAAACAGATGCACACCAAGACATATCATAATTGAAATGGCAAAAGTTCGAATTCTGAAGGCAGCAAGAGAAAAACAGTGTCATACACAAGGAAGTCCCTATAAGTCTGTCACCTGATTTCTCTGCAGAAACTTTACAGGCCAGAAGGGAGCAGCACGATATATTCAAAGTCCCGAAAGGGAAAACCTGCAACCTAGGGTACTCTATTCAGCAAGATTATCATTAAAATAGAAGGAGTGATAAAGGGCGTCTCAGATAAGCAAAAGCTAAGAGTTCATCAATACTAAACTTACCTTAAAAGAAATGTTGAAGGGACTTCTCTGAGTGGAAAAGAAATAAGCTGTAGGAAAGGGGAATCCTGATAGGAAAGGCAAATGTATAGTAAGGACTGAGGATCAACCACTTAAATAAGCCAGTACAAAGATTAAAAACAAAAAATTGTAAAAGCATTTGGTTAACTGTTGCCTGCAGTGACCTGTGACATAGACCCCACATACCTAATGAACTTGTAGCTGTAAGGGAAGGGCTGGAAAACAGAACCTTAATAATATCTGTTGGTTGTTACTGACTGTTTGGCAAGGAATTAAAAAGAAAGAGATGAACTTAAAAAAAATTGTAGAAGCAACTGTAACTACAATAAACAGTTAAGAGATAAACATGAAGATCTAAAATATGACATCAAAAACATAAAATGTAGGGGAGAGGCGTAAAAACTGTAGATCTTTTCAAATGCATCTGAACTTAAATGACTATCAGTTCAAACCAAGTAGATATAGTTACAGGTCAACATATATGAATCCCATGGTAATCACAAATCAAAACTACAGTAGATAAAACTAAAAAGAATACAAGCATACTACTAAAGAAAATCATCAAACCACAAGAGAAGAAACGAAAAGAAGAAATGAACAAAGAAATAGAAAAACAACTAGGAAACATAAAATGGCATTAACTACATACCTATCAGAAATTAAATGTCAAAGGACTAAATAATCAAATCAAAAGACATAGGGTGATGAGGCCCTTCTATTTGCTGCCTACAAGAGACTCACTTCAGAACCAAAGACACAGACAAAGTGAGGAGATGGAAAAAGTTATTTCTTGCAAACAGAAATGACAAGAAAGTGGGGGTAGCAATACTCATATCAGATAAAGTAGACTTTAAACAAAGACTGTAACAAAAGACAGAGAAGGACATTATATAATGGTAAAGGGATCAATACAAGAAGAGGATGTTATCATTAACATAAATACTTGAAACAGGAGCACCTAAATATATAAAGCAAATACTAACAGACAAAAAGGGAGAAATTCACAATAATAGTAGGGCACTTTAACACCACACTTCCATTAATGCGCAAATCATCCAGACAGAAAATCGATAAGGCAACACTGGTCTTAAATGACACAATAGACCTCTTGGACTTAACAGATATATACAGAACATTACATCCAAAAACAACAGAATACACATTATATTCAAGTGCACATGGAACATTCTCCAGGATAGATCACATGCTAGGCCATAAAACAAGTCTCAAAAAAATGTGAGAAGGTAGAAATTATATCAAACATTTTTTCCGACCGTAGCAGTATAAAACTAGAAATCAATTACAAAAAGAAAAATGGGAAAAGAACAAATACTTAGAGACTAAAACAACATGCTACTAAAAAACCAATGGGTGAATGAAGAAATCAAAGAGGAAATCAGAAAATACCTCAAGACCAAAGAAAATGGAAATTCAACACTCCAAAACCTATAGGGTGCAGCAAAAGTAGTTCTAAGAAGGAAGTTTATAGCAGTACAGGCCTTTCTCAAGAAAGAAGAAAAATCTCAAGTAAACAACCTAACCTGCCACTTAAAAGAATTAGAAAAAGAAGAACAAAGCCCAAAGTCAGTGATAGGAAGGAGATAAAGATCAGAGGGGAAATAAAATAGCGATCAACAAAACAATAGAAAAGATCAATAATACTAAGAGCTGGTTTTTTAAAAAGATGAACAAAATTGGTAAACATTTAGCAAGGATCACCAAGAAGAAAAGAGAGAAGACCCAAATAAAATAAGAAATGAAAGAGGAGAAGGAACAGCAAAAACCACAGATACAAAAAATCATAAGAGAACACTACTAACAGTTATATGTCAATGAATTGGACAACCTAGAGAAAATGGATAAATTTCTAGAAACATACAACCTGTCAAGACTGAATCAAAAAGAAGTAGACAACTTGATCAGACTGATCACTAGTAGTAAAGTTGAATCTGTAATTTAAAAACTCCCAGCAAACAAAAGTCCAGGACCAGACAGCTTCAAAGGAGAATTCTACCAAACATATAAAGAAGAACTAATACCTAACCACCTCAAACTATTCCAAAAAATTGAAGAGGATGGAACACTCTCAAATTCATTCTACAAGGCCACCAATAATTACCCTGATACCAAAACCACACAAAGACACTACAAAAAAAGAAAATTACAGGTCAATATCGATGAATATAGATTCTAAAATCCTCAGCAGAATATTAGCAAACTGAATCCAAAAATATATTAAAAGGATTGTATATGATGATCAATTTGGATTTATTCCAGGGACACAAAGATTGTTCAGTATTTGCAAATCAATTAATTTGATACACCACATTAACAAAAGGAAGAATAAAAACCAACTGATCATCTCAATAGATGCAGAAAAACCATTTGACAAAATTCATTATCCATTCATTATAAAATTCTCACTGAAGTGGGTATAGAGGGAACATATCTCAACATAATAAAGGCTATTTATGACAAATCCACAGCTAACATCATATTCAGCAGTAAAAGTTGAAAGCCTTTCTTCTAACTCAGGAACAAGACAGGGATGCCCACTCTTTGCCCCTTCTATTTAACATAGTATTGGAAGTTCTAGCCACAGCAATCAGACAAGGAAGATAAATAGGTATGCAAATGTAAAGGGAAGAAGTAAAACTGTCATTATTTGCAGATCCATGATACTACATATAGAAAACCCTAATGTCTCCACCAGAAAACTATTAGCACTAATAAATGAATTCTGTAAAATTGCAGAATACAAGATTAATATACAGAAATATGTTTCCTTTACATACACTAATAATGAACTATCAGAAAGATAAAGTGAAAAAAAAATCCCCATTAAAACCACACCAAAAACAATACAATACCTAGGAATAAACTTAAAGGTGAAAGACCCGTACTCTGAAAACTATGAAACAATGATAAAGGAAATTTATAAAAGAAATGGAAGGTTATCCTGTGCTCTTGGATTGGAAGAATTAATATTGTTAAAATGGCCATACTACCCAAAGCAATCTCCAGATTAAATGCAATCCCTATCAAAATACTCATGACATTTTTCACAGAACTAGAACAAATAAGCCTAACATTCATATAGAACCACAGAAGGCCCCAAATTGCCAAAACAATCTGGAGGAAAAAGAACAAATCTGGAGGTGTCAAGCGCCCAGACTTCAGACTATACTACAAAGCTACAGTAATCAAAACAGCATGGTACCGGCACAAAAACATACACATAGATTAATGGAACACAATAGAGAGCCCAGAAGTAAACCCATGAACCTTTGGTCAGTTAATCTACAACAAAGGAGGCAAGAATATACAATGGAAGAAGACAATCTCTTCAGTAAGTTGTGCTGGGAAAACTGGACAGCTACATGTAAAAGAATGAGATTAGAACATTTCCTCACACATATACAAAAATAAACTCAATGGACTAAATATCTAAATGTAAGACCTGAAGCCATAAAACTCATAGAATAGAACATAGGCAGAACACTCTTTGACATAAATTGTAGCAATATTTTTTTGGATCTGTCTCCTAAGGCAAAAGAAATAAACAGATGGGACCTAATTAAACTTAAAAACTTTTGCACAGCTAAGGAACCGTGGACAAAACGAAAAGACAACCTGTGAATGAGAGAAAATGTTTGCAAACGATATGACCAACGCAGGGTTAATATCCAAAATATATAAACAGCTCATACAACTCAATATAAAAAAACAGTCCAATCCAAAAATGGGCAGAAGACCTGAATAGACATTTTTCCAAAGAAGACGTACACATGGCCAACAGGCACATGAAAAAATGCTCAACATCACTAATTATTAGAGAATTTCAAATCAAAACTACAGTGGGGTACCACCTCACACTGGTCAGAATGGCCATCATCAAAAAGTCAACAAATAATAAATGCTAGAGAGGGTATGGTTAAAAGGGAACCCTCCTTACACTGTTGGTGAGAATGTAAATTGGTGCATCTAATATGGAAAACATTATGGAGGTTCCTCAGAAAACTGAAAATAGAACTACCATATGACCCAGCAATTCCACTACTATGTACATATCCAAAGAAAATGAAAACACTAATTTGAAGAGATACGTGCACCCCAGCGTTCATAGCAGCATTATTTACAATAGCCAAGATATGGAAGCAACTTAAGCGACCAACAGTTGAATGGATAAAGAAGATACACACAGGGCTTCCCTGGTGGCGCAGTCGTTGAGAGTCCACCTGCCGATGCAGGGGACACAGGTTCGTGCCCCAGTCTGGGAAGATCCCACATGCCGCGGAGTGGCTAGGCCCGTGAGCCATGGCCGCTGAGCCTGCATGTCTGGAGCCTGTGCTCTGCAATGGGAGAGGCCACAGCAGTGAGAGGCCTGCATACCACAAAAAAAAAAGAAGATACACACACACACACACACACACACACACACACACACACACACAATGGAATATTACTCAGCCATTAAAAAGAATGAAATTTGCAACAGTGTGGATGGACCTCAAGAATATTATGCTTAGTGAAAAAATCAGAGAAAGACAAATACTCTATCACTTACATGTTGGAACCTAAAAAATAAACAGTGTCTATAGCAAAACAGTAACAGACTCACAGCATAGAAAACTAACTAGTGGTTCCCAGTGGGGAGAGGGAAGGGGGGGCCAAGATAGGGGTATGGGATTAAGAGGTACAAACTACTGTGTATAAATTGGATAAGCAACAATGATATATAGCACAGGGAATTATTGCCTTTATCTTGTAATACCTTTTCCTGGAGTATAATCTGTAAAAATAACTGAATCACTGTGCTGTACACCTGAAACTAATACAATATTGTAAATCACCTATACGTCAAAGAAAATGAATGAGTGATTAGACATTGTTTAAGAATTGGGATTCTTTCAAATAGCTTGTTCCTCTCCTGATCTTCCTGTGTACAGATCAGTACAGTGTATGTACTGAGAGCAAGACTGCAGCCAGAATGTGTGAATTCAAACTCAGTTTCATCACTTAGTCTCGTCTTCCTCATCTATAAAATGGAAACAATAATTGTTCCTGTCCCAAAGGATTATTATGAGGGTTAAGTGAATTAATATGTATAAAGTCCTCAGAATTGGGCCTGACTCAAAACGGAAAATCCTATTATGAACATACACTGTTAACAATAGTAACAGTTGTTATGCCCATAAATGGCAGTTTCCGGGAACCAGTTGCTGAAGCCAAAACTGTATGATGAGGAAAATTAATACTCATAGCTAAAATTATTTGAGCATTCTTATGTAGCTGGCACTGTGCTAGACCTTTTACATGCATTTCTTTTTTTATTTCTCAAGATAGTAAGGCAGGTATGATGGTTGTACCCACTTCACTGTTAAGAAAAATAAGGCATTGAATCAAAGTAATCTTCAAAGTAATCTTGTTTCAAAACCTTCCAAACCCTGTGGATTTGTACTCTGTATTCTCGGCACCCCTTTCCTTCTGTTCTAACCCAGCCACTCCTCAGATGAGGGCCTGAGAGTCCTCTGAGAATTCTAAGTCACTAATGCAGGAAATAAAGTAGATTGGATATGAAGATTGGGTGCTAAAGTGATTTCTCAAACTGGGGAGAGGAACCACTCTCTGGGGAGAGTTTGTTGAAGGACCGCATAGTAGTAGCCTCATCAGTAGCATGCAGCCTGTTAACTGTCAGCTCTGCAGCCTTGTCTGCAGAATTGACCATAATGCTTCTCCCATCTCCACTGACTGCTTTTTTTTGCATCTCTGTCTTTCTTCAGAATTTCCAGATGATGTTAATCCTGTTACCAAAGAAAGAGGTGGACCCAGGGGCCCAGAACCTACCCGATATGGAGATTGGGAACGAAAAGGACGCTGTATTGATTTTTAAGCCACGTATTCGTTAACTTCAGTATCTTTTTCTGATTGTGTACATCTGAATTAACTTATTTTTGATTATTTTCTTTCTGTATATCCTTTAAGTCATCTAATTTCTATAATGTGTTTAAAAATATATATGATAGCTTTGGAAGAAAATATGCTGTTATAAATCAGGAAAGAGGAAGTATTAGCACATTAATTTTAATTTAAATGTATTAGGATATTTAAGTGATGATTAGAGCTGCAAACTTTTATTTCATCATGTTTCAGTTTAAGTTAATCAGTTGCTTATAAGATACAAATGTAAACTATAAGATACAAATACAAACTTTTTTTTAAAATGATTTTATTGCCATGTGCTAGGTAATAGTGACTTTATAAATGTGAGTTAAGTAATGCATTGTAGTTCGGTAAGGCCACAGTAACAGCAGAAAATCTTTAACTCTGGAGCCAGATCACTTGGGTTCAGATCCCAGCTCCACTACTTACTAGCTTATGTGACCTTGGTAAGTTATTTAACTTCTCTGTGCTTCAGTATCCTTATGTGTAAATTGGAGATAATCCTAGTTCCACCTCGTAGGACAGTTGAGAAGATTAAATGAGTGAATACATGTAAACCACCTGGAGCAGTGCACACTAGAAGAGCTGAAAGTAGTTGCCTCTGGAGGCAAGTTGGGTGGACAGGGACTGCGGTTTCTCATTAGACGCTTTTTCTCTCTTAAAATAAATGAATATGTTAGGTACTATTTTAAGAATTTATACAAGTTCATTGGGGAAATTTAGAAAACAGTATAAAGAAGAAAACAAGAATTGTCTATAAAACCTCTATACCTGCTTACCCTTTGACGTATTGTCCTTCAATAATCTAAGTAAGTATACATGTTTTGTATATCTGTTATCCTAACAATTTCGTAGTGAAAATGATGTTTCACTATTTGAATCTTCACTTTCTTAATCACAAGTGATGTTAAACACTTTTCTCTCTGTTTATCAGCCTTTTGTGTCTTCTGTTAATTGCTTTTTCTTATCTTTTGCTCATTTTCTGTTGGATGTTGGTCTTTTGTTATCAATTTGTATGAGACTTTTGCTTTTCACTTGTGCTTATTTATGTTGAAATTTTTCTTATTTTTATGGCGTCAGTTTTTTTTATCTTTGTGTAACTTGGTCTCTGTGACCTTAATGTACTAATATCCCTTCACAAGTTCCTTGGTGGTTCCTGTCCATGATGAAGTCTTAAGTTCTGTGTCCTTCCTGTTCTGACCCTTTACATCTGTTCAGGCCCCTCCTTCCCAGTCAAGCCCCACTACTCACAGCCTCTTAGACGTGTTGGTAGATAAACATGCCTTCTGCCTGAAATGCCCTCTTCTTTACTTTCTGCCTAGAAAACACCTATCAAGCTATACCTCACTTCCTTGACTATCTTTTCTGTGTCATTTCCACATTCAACTATTACAGACATACTGACTTGTTTTAGAATTAATTTTCAATTCTGCATCCTCCATTAGTCCGTGGGCTTCCCTATCTGCCTTATATTCCTGATGGATTTCATTCAGTTTTGTACCCCCAATCGCAGCATGGTGCTGAGCATTTAACAAACACTCAGCAAACGTAGGCTCAGTTTTGAATCATCCAGCAGAACTCCACAATGGCCCCCGAGATTCCCTCTCCCTGGTGTGCATGTGAATACGATGAGATAGTCATTCCCTTGATTAAGTTACATTATATGGCAACGATGATGGAATAGTCATTCTGGGGCTCAAGTTACCTATGTAAGAATCCACTGTAGCCAACTGGAGGAAGGTTCTCCTGCTGGATTCGAAGAAGTAAGATGCTCTGTTGTGAAAGTGCCATGGACTAGCTCCTGAAGGCAGCTTTCAGGAGCTGAAAGCCCCCCTGCTGACAGCCAACAAGAAAACAAGAACCTCGGTCTTCTTACAGCCACAAGCCTCTGAAGTCTGCAAACCACATGAATGGGATTGCAAGCGGATTCTGAGCCTCAGATGAGATCCCAGCTCCAGCCGACACCTTGATTTCAGCCTGGTGAGGCCCTGAACAGAGGACCCAACTACCCAGACTCCGGACCCAAGGAAGCTGTGAATAATGTTTGTTGCTTTAAGCCACTGGGTTTGCAGTAATGTCTTGTGCAGCAACAGGAACCTGTTACAGTATTCGAGCTGCTATTACTAGGGCATTGGCCTTGAATCTCAGGAGCAGTGACTAGGCTGGTTTAAGACCTGCAGTTTGATGAACTGGATCCTTGTCTTCATTATTTGTACACAAAATTCCTCTCAGACCTGCTTTGCCAAACCGTTGCCCTGTCTTTCTTAGGAGAAACGAAGCCCCACTACCTTGCAGGCATTCTTCCCAGTACCACCTCCCTAGTGATCAACAACTAAGTTGAGTTCCTGCTCGCAGGTTCGCTCTTGCCATGTTCTGTCTGCACGTGATTCCACTCCTGCTACTTTATGGCGCGTCTCTTTCCCTGTGGGACCGCGTGTGTGTGAACTACACCTATTTACTGTGACATTTTTGGGTGCAGTGTCAAGCCTGCTGGACTGACCTTCCTTCGACACCTGCAGCCTGGTCTCATTCAGTGCCCAGAAGCTGGGATTGTTTCCTTCTCACAATGTCCCCTGTAATCAGTTTCCTGGCCCGGTATTGTAGAATTGGGCCAGCTGGGTCCGTCAGGCGAGATAAAATAATCCTAAATCAACCTTAAACTGCTATAAGAATGCCCCAAATTCTTTTAGGAATTTATAAAAGAGTAATGCATTTTTCTTTAAAACACCCAAAATACTAAAAGATTTGGAATCTTCTGAGGTTTCTAATTTTTTTTTTGGGGGGGGGGTTGTTTGTTTTTTGGGTATGCGCGCGGGCCTCTCACTGTTGTGGCCTCTCCCGTTGCGGAGCACAGGCTCCGGACGCACAGGCTCAGCGGCCATGGCTCACGGGCGCAGCTGCTCCGCGGCATGTGGGATCTTCCTGGACCGGGGTACGAACCCGTGTCCCCTGCATCGGCAGGCGGACTCTCAACCACTGCGCCACCGGGGAAGCCCGGTTTCTAATGTTGATAAGAGACAAGTAGCAAAAAGTTCCCCTTGGGTTGCAGGGGCATGGGATTAGAAAAGGTAGGCAGCGGTTAAGGAAGACGAAGTGGGGCAGGTCTAGCCAGGGTGCAGCCCAAGGGGAGACAGGAGGGCTGGGAGGCTTTAACCCAGAAACAAGCTTGGTCACAAAACGTCTGAGACCGGTACTGGTTTTAGCGTAATTTTTATAAGGATGTAAGCTGAGCCACAGGCATTGCCCTCGTGTCCTGCACATGAACCAAGAACTTCAGGCTATGTAAGGCTGACCCCACGTACTTTTTAGAACCATTAAATTCACTTAAACTGCCCACATTATTTACATTTAATCTTTATTGAGGAAATCTAAAGAGAATTACTAGAAATGGGGATCGGCTTCAGCAAGTGCCAAAATAACAGAACAAAACTCTTTACCACGTTCAGATACTTTGCAAAATTTATACGAGTAATTAAAATGTAAAAGGCACGAAGAGTTTCAGACAAGAATAACGTTGACATTTTCAGACGCGCTGCCGAAGCGAAGCTCCTCACTTGGCACCGAGCAGGCTGGCTTGCATGATCGGCAGTGAGGGGTGAGCTGCTGAGGACGGCCTGCCAGGCTCCCCCGCCCCACCTGCCAGGCCTCTCCGCCGCAGGCCCGCAGGCAGGCCTTGTCTCCAACTCCGGTCGGGTCACCGAAAAGATGCTTCGGCGTGAAATGTCATAGCTGTTTCAGTCATTGAAATGCGAGATGGTTCCCGCTTTTCTTCACAGTGGACACACTAGATAAATCTTTCAGGGCACACTCAGAAGCAGTTCAAGACCTACATATCATGGTTTAATTTAAGCCCTCTCCTGAAAATTGCTTTTCCCCGGTCTTTCCCCACTACACTCTCCGATACTCCTCACATTCGAGTCACTCCCGAAGGCCCCCACGGTCCTTACTGGTCACAGTTGAAGGTATTAAGGGGCGAGTTAGCATGTGTAGCTCATTAGAAGGTGTTAATTATTTTTTAAAATTTATTTATTTTGGGGCTGTGTTGGGTCTTCGTTGCTGCGCGCGGGCTTCTCATTGTGGTGGCTTCTCTTGTTGCGGAGCACGGGCTCTAGGCACAGGGACCGCAGTAGTTGTGGCTCATGGGCTCTAGAGCGCAGGCTTAGTAGCTGTGGTGCATGGGCTTAGTGGCTCCGCGGCATGTGGGATCTTCCCGGACCAGGGCTCGAACCCATGTTCCCTTCATTGGCAGGCGGATTCTTAACCACTGCAACACCAGGGAAGTCTCGGTGTTACTTACTTTTCATGCATTCATTGCTACTGGGTATTAAGCAGTCCCCTGTGGAAAGTGACCAGACATGTCATCTTTGTTATTGTTGCTTAAGCTCTTATTTGGAAGTTTTCAAAATACACAAAAGTAGAAAGAATAATACAGTGTGTCCCCCATGTACCCATCGCTCAAGTTTAACAGTTATTGATATTTATCAGCAGTTATTAATTTTGTTTCATTATCCCCTTACACTTTTTCTCCCCTCTGAGATATTTTATGGCAGACAACTTCAGGCTGAATGTGTAGTTTTTATACAGAGGAGTTAAGCAGGTTTCAGAGGATTTCAGAGAATGGGTCCCTGGCTGAGCAGCCAGTCTAGCTGGGGGGTGACACGGGTGTATCAGCGTGAAGGAGGCATGAGCCCAGGGCTAGGGTAGCAAAAAATCGATGGATGTTTTTAAATATATCTTTTCTGAGAAAGAAACAATTGATCTTGACTGCAAACCAAAAAAACGGTCTTGTTCTTTTAAGGTTTTGTTTCACCTACAGTATAGGAAGATTGTGCTTATGTTCACTTCAAGATATTTATTTTAGACGTAACATACTTACAGTTACACTGGGTTTAAACATCCTGTTGTAAGCACGATGGTAGCCCATTGACTCTCTGTTTTATAGCCTGCTCTTAAAGACCATGACAATGATTTCGCAAATTTTAGAAAATACATTAAAAAGTTTCATCATCGCCTACATTCAGGAAAATCATTATTATGGGTTCAGTTCTCTTTGATTATATAGTATATTTCCATCTCTTTTCCTTTGGGAAAGTGGCAGTTAAAGTCTTTGGGGCTGTTGTGTTACTTACGGGAGGCTCTGTTTCCAAATCCTCAGCACGCGTCGTTCAGGACAGTCCCCCGTCTGCCTTTGAATGTGAATGTAACCCGGCGAATGCGTCCCTCTCGCGCGGGCGTGTCCGGCAGAGGGGGTGTGTCCAGCGCCCTGTGTGGCTCAGCCCTCGGTGCAGAGGCGTCCTCCCTGCTGTGGCTCACAGCCCGTCCGCGCCTCCGGCGCCCGCCTCCCCCTGGGGGTTGCTGAGGGCGCGGCCGGGGAGCGCCGACCTCCTGCACCTCGGCGTCCTTAGCCCTCCGTGGCTCGAGCCGGCCTCTCCCGAGGGCGCGGGTGACTGAGGCTGTGGTCGGGATGGCCCAGGACGGGGAGCAGCGGCACGCTGACGTCATCAGTTGCTCAGGAAAAAATCCACTGGGCTTTGTTCTCAGGTTACTGTTTCCCTTCATTGTGGTGGCCTCGGCAGTCCAGTAAGGCGAGGCCAGGATTGTGTTCTTAGGGTCTTTTTCTGCTCTTTGAGGGGGACTCAACCCGACCACCTCTGAAGGAGAGGGGAGGAGCGCGCAGGCTTTGGCTTCAGTTGGTACATTCCGGTGCCCAGCCCCAAGCTGCGGCCCGGAGGAAACCCCCCGGGGGGATGCAGGGAGGGTACCAGACGAAATGCCGAGCCCACAGTCTGGAAAGCTGCGTTTGTTTCCTCGGGCGGCCATAACAAGCAGCACAGACTGGCTTAAAACAATAGGATTTTTTTTTTTGACGGGGGCGGAGGGGAAGGGGGAGGGTACGCTGGGAACACTGTAGGATTTATGCTCTCCAGTTCTGCGGGCTGGAAGCCTGAAGTCCAGGTGTCAGCAGAGCCACCCTCCCTCTGAGACGCAGGCGCGCACCCTCCCTTGCCTCTTCCCAGCTGCTGCTGGCACGCCGGCAGCCTCTGCCTTCGTGGTCACCTAGCGCTCTCCTTGTGTGTCTCTGTTTCACAAGGCCATCTTCTTGTAAGGACACCAGTCATGTTGGATTAGGGGCCCACCCTCCTCCGGTACGACCTCATCTGGACAAATGACACCTTTTTTCCAAATAAGCGCACATTCTGAGGTATCAGGGGTTAGGACGTCACCATGTCATTTTAGGGGAAACACATTTCACCCGTAAGAAGAGCACAAGGTACCGGTACCGACCTGGTGCGAAGGAGGTGCCAGCGGCCTTGGACTAGGCCCGGCGAGGCGGCGGCACGCGGACTAGCCTCGGTATCAGCCGGCTGAGGACCGGAGGCTCTGCCCGACTGCCTAGGCTGTGCGCGTCTAGAGACACTCACACAGCTCAGGACACTTGCACAACCCCACTGCACACCTCCCACGGCAGAGTGTGCTAGCGTTTCCGGGCGGGGGGACGTGGAGACGCCGCCCTCGAGCGCCGGGGAGCGGGGGGCGGTCCGGACCCTCGCACTGGACGTGCGCGTTCTCAGCGCTCCCCGGGCCGTCCCCACCTCCCGCCACTTCCTGCCACCGCCTGCTTCTCTCCAGGTGCCTCCTTCTCTCACTCACTGTCCACGGTTGCTGCTACTCTCCTTTGATTTTGCCGTTCGAAACTTTTATGGCTTGTGTACACATAAACAAAAAAAAAACAGGGTCACTTCCTGGTCAAAGGTGCCACCTCTTCCTGGTCGGCAGGCTTAGTAATAAAACATGTTGCAGTGACGGTTTTTCTTTAATACACACTATATAAAATGTGTAGGAAAGAGCCCGCTTCCCTGCCAGACGCTATAAGCAGCAGGGGAGGGGTAGAAAAACACTCCTCAGTCAGCCCCTGGGGGTTGAGAATATGGGAGGTTAGATGTTTTTTTCTTCCAGTTACATAAAAATCACAGAAATGCCCCATTTCTGCTCAAATTCATTTGCGATATCACCGCTCTGACTTTTCCTTAGTTGAAAAACTAGTATCTGTCTGCAGTTTTTTAAATCGCATAAATAGCAAACCTCCCACTCAGAAACAAACTGGAAACCTCTGTACACTGTTCTCTAATGAAAGCATCTTCACCCCAGTGGCACAGAGGGAAAAAAAAAAATCCAAGAAATAAGGTCCATCGGGCAAACTATGAAATCATAAAAATATTATGTAAAAGCATTTTAGTTATATTTGATAATACAACTAATTTAGCAATAAAATTGCTAAACCACTTGATTTATTGAATACTTTAAAAAAGTTCTCCTTTAAAACAATGAGAAGGTATGGCTGCAGGAAATTGCCCTGCACCTTCCCTTAGTAGAAATCATTAAGGCGGTTTTAACCATCTGAATGCAGGATCGTTTTACAAAGAGGAAGTCTATTTTATAGTTATAAAATTTCACATAGATAAAATTTGTCTTCAGGCCTGTGCGTGTTTGTGATCCATTGCCTGAATTACACCTGCAGCAGCCCAGGGAAAATGACTGATTCACCGACTCATTCCTCTAAAGCTTTATCAGCCATAACCTATTAAAATGTAAACGAGGCCGGTGGGAACCAGAGGACGATGCCAGATTCTGTTGAACTGGGAGCAGTGCCTTGAGTCTGCTGTCGCAGGTGGACCAGCAAGGCGCAGATGGCATCTCTTAGGAATGGGACTCTGGGTCTGAGGAAGGGTGTGGGTGAAGGTAAGATGCTTATCTTGGAATCACAGCTGTTAGATCCTGACCACAGGCTGTCGATCTCGAAAGTGCACAGAGCTGATCTCGGGTGCAGCCTTGTCAGCAGAGGTGCAGAGCCTAGTGAGAGCACGGGCTGAGGTCGCCCTGCTGCTCAGAAGCTCCAGGGCCAGGACTGAGGTGTCCTCACCCCCCAGTCAGTGCTCAGAACCTCCTCCCACCCCGACCCCATTGCCGCTCTTGAAACTAACTTTCAAATGTCACTAACTTAGCAGGTTTCCGGTTTGAATTTGTTTTATTGGAGGAGTCTACGGTAGATCGTTAATGTAATATTTTCGTCCACATTTAGCCATTTCAAAGATTAACATATGGCATAGATGAAACTGATAGTCAAGCAGATACCTTCTTAACTTTAGAAATGAGTTGCTAACCTCCATTGCAAAATTCTCAGGAAACCTACTTGCTTTCTTAACTGCTTAGAGGACTTTAAAGGGAGGCCCTCAAGCACAGTGTTCTCTGCCTACCTGCCTGAGTCTGCTGTCCCGGCCTTCAGCATCTGGGTGACACTGTCAGCACTTCCGCTGCCCTTTGCAGCAGCAGCGGTGGCTGTCAGCCTGAATTCACCCCCCGCACACCCATCACCCTCAGAAAGGCTGGGAGCGTGTGTCACTCTAACACCAGGGAGCACAGGCATCGACAGTCTAGTGGCCTAGTTACATGTCATTTCCATCTAGTTCATCAGTTACTTCTTGGTTTTAAAAGTATGGATACAAACTAAATTACAGAAACCATCCATTTTCCTTTATTTATTTAACTGTCATTACTACCAAGCAAAACAAAAACAAAAAACTCAGTACTCGTTACATTTTGTTAGGTCAAACCAAGTTGTTAACAGGGTGAAGAGTCAGTATACAGAATATTCAGTGAAAATCACACGAAGCCACTCTAAAAAATGTCATTGCTTTTATGTGGAATCTAGAAAAATGGTACAGATGAACTTATTTGCAAAGCAGAAACAGAGACAGATGTAGAGAACAAACTTACAGATAGCAAGCGAGGCGGGGGGCGGGGGGTAGGATGCACTGGGAGATTGGGACTGACACATATACACTACTATATATAAAATAGACAACTAATGAGAACCTACTGTACAGCACAGGGAACTCTACTCAGTGCTCTGTGGTGACCTAAATGGGAAGGAAATCCAAAATAGAGGGGACATATGGATACGTAGAGCCGGTCCACTTTGTTATACAGCAGAAGCTAACACAGCATTGTAAAGCAACCGTACTCCAATAAAAATTTTAGAAAATGTCATCGCTGCCAAGCCATGTGTGGTTCGCATTCCTGAGAACAGGTAGCTGGTGAGAGTGGAGGACAAGCCCTCATTCACCCTGGTGATTTTGACGGTGACTGAGCACTTGCAAACCTTTCCACTCCTCCCTTCGGCCTCGGGGCGGCCATCCCAAGGGAGGAAGGACCGGGACAGGTGAGGGTTGCGGGGTGGCCTGAGACGCTGCGGTGGGGACAGCACGTTCGAGCTTCCCCACGACGGCCGCCCGTCCCGAGGTGGTGACCGTGAGGGTGGACAGACTCTCCGTGGCGCGCGCGCACGGAGGCCCTCGGCCCTCGTGCTCAACGTCCAGGGGAACCTCCACCTCGTCCGCGTCGCAGGCGCCACGCGCTGTCCCGGGCGCAGGCTGGAGGGGGCGGCACGGGTGCCGGCCGGTGGGGAGGTCACCCTGTGTGGCCCGACCCGCGGCTGCCTGCCCTCCTTCCCCAGGGGCACCCCAGCTCTCATCGGAAGTCAGAACAGGACCCTGCCGTGCGTGATACACCCGAGACAGCCAAAGCCCACAAGGACCATTAGCAGATTAAATCGTTTATATTCATACTGGTGATGTTCCGGAAGCTCTCTGCCTCAGAGGCGCTTGCAAAGCAGCTGTGACTAAAGGCGAACAGGCGCGACACGTGAGTCCTCCCTCCGGTTCCTGCAGCCAGGAGCCCAGGCTCATCACATCCCTGGGAGATGAGATTTCTGATCGAGGTGGACCGTCTGTCTTAAGGAAATAAGTAACCTGATGTAGAAGGATCGTAGAGCTTGGCACCTGGCTCAGAGAGGGTGAGCGTGGGAAGCACAGGATCTCAGCAGTCTCCCACCCTCCAGCGAGAGGTTAAAGGGACACAACCCACCAAAGCAACCTCCCTCCACTCAGCCGTCCTTCCTCAGGGGTCCATGGCCAGGTCAGAGGGCTGACCTCTACCAGGCGGGGAAAACTTGTCCACCAGGAAGCTGCTGGCCTGTCCACATCCCAGAGGGCTTTCAGACATTTGGCCTGGGTTCTAGTTTATGGATTTTTTCCTGTGATTGTGAAATAGCCCCTTCCAAATGAAAGATTGACATATTTATTTATCTGCAGAACTGATACGAAGAACGCCTTGCTGTTTCTGCACACAGTTTGGAAACTATGCTTTCACTAGCGTTCGTTAAGATGCTTTGAAGGATCTCAAATTTGAACGGCAAATTACCAGCCCAAACCAGCACATTCATTAACTCCAAGCAGAAATAAATCTCAGTTTGTGAGAGTGGTAACATTAGCTTGAAAACAGGATACACTAAAATTATAAAAATCAAAATAGACTGTCACTTTTACTTGGTTTGTACACATTTTCTTAAAATTACAAAAAGGAATCCATAGGATAATTCTCCCTACTAGCAATATACATATGTATGCATATGTAATGCTCTCAAGCCAGCTTGGATAGATTTTAAAACGTTGTATATATTCATATGTATGTGTGTGTATGTTATATGTTTTCCTAAACCTGAGCAGGGAGTTATTCTTAGAGAATAGGCTGGGACAGGGAAAGAACAAGACAACCCTGGAAAATCTACTTTTGTCAGAAAGTAAGGCTGTGTTCAAAGACTAATAAAGAGAAGAACACAGGCGCCAGCTTCAAAACAAAGGTCTCCCGCTGGCCAGATGGAAACATTTTGAGGATAAATGGTGATCCGTGTTATGCTGTGACAAAATACACTGTTGCCTCGGAGAACTCAGAAGGCAGATGCTGTGTCTCTGGACTTGCGATTTTAGGGGAAGGGATTGGTTAATATTTGCCGCATTTCACAAATTACCACAAAATGGATGGGGTCAGAGACGACTGGCTACTTCATAAGCAGGAAGAAAAGGGAATAGACAATCCAGAAATTCAGAACTTGTAGCATTGAGAGGCAGCTGCTACTCAACTGCAAATAATAAAAGATGAAAATAAGAGAAGTACTAAGTTTGCAGCAAGGACTAGACCAAGGATATGGCTGTCAAACCCATGGTTTACATCTCTAGATGGATAAAATGGCACCCAGTAATTTCTTTCATTTGGAAAGAAGGGCTCAAGAAAAACAGACTGAAGAGAGTGGCTCTCTAGAACTCCCCAGTGTTAACATCGTACCACAGCGACCTTATCATATTCACTCTCTGCTATCTCTCTCTTTCCCCATAAGTGCATGCACACACACGTATCGCTATGGCACTTTCTGTACCCTTTGAGAGAGTAAATGGCAGATACGATGCCTGTTATCCCTAATACTTTAGCATTAATCTATGAAAACCCACAGCTAACATCATACTCATGGTCAAAGACTGAGTGCTTTCCCCCTAAGATCAGGAGTAAGACCAGCATATCAGCTCTGCCCCTTCTATTCTGCATCGCCCCGGAAGTTCTAGACAGGGCAACTAAGCAAGAAAAAGAGATAAAAGTCATCCAACTTGGAAAGTAAGACAGTTATCTCTGTTTGCTGATGATATGATCATGTACATGGAAAATCTGAAGGAATCTACTAAAAAACGATGAGAACTAATGAACAAGTCCAGCAAGGTTGAAGGCTACAGGATCAAAATACAAAAAACAATTGTATTTTTATGTTAGCAATGAACAAACCAAAATGACATCAAGGAAACACTTTTATTTACAATAGCATCAAAGAGAAGAGAGTACTTATGAATAAATTTTTGAAAGGAAGTGAAAACTGCTCTGAGAACTGCAAAACATTGTTGATAGAAACTAAGAAAGACGTCAACAAATGGAAAGACATCCCCATTCATGCACTGGAAGACTTAATGCTTTCAATGTGGCAATACCCCCCAAATTGATCTATAGGTTCAATACAAACTCTCTTAAAATATCATCGGTCTTTTTTTAATAAGTTGACAAGCTGATTGCAAAATCCCAGTGGAAATGCAAGAGACCCAGACAAGCCAAAGCAACTAAAAATAAGACAAAACAAAGTCGGAGGATCCATGCTTCCTGATTTCAAAACTTACTAAAAGCTGCAGTAATCAAGACTGTGGTACTGGCATAAGGATAGACATAGAGATCAAAGGGATAGAATTGAGAGTTCAGAAATAACCCTCACATGGTCAACTGATTTCTGACAATGATAGCAAGACAATTCAGTGGAGAAAGAATCATCTTTTCAAGAAATGGTGCTGGAACAACTGGGTATCCACACGCGAAAGAATAAAGTTGTACCTGTTCCTTATAACGTATACAAAAAACTAACTCAAAATTGATCACAGACCTAAATGTAAGAGCTAAAACCATTAAGCTCTTAGAAGAAAGCCTAGGAGTGCATCTTCACCACCTTGGGTTAGGCGATGAATGGTTACTTAGATATGACACCAAAAGAAAAGCTGGACTTCATCAAAATTTAAAACTTTTGTGTTTCAAAGGAAAACATCGTGAAAGTAAATGACATCCCACAGAATGGGAAAAATACTCGGAATGCATATATCTGGCAAAGGACTTACGTCCAAAATATATAAAAAACAACTTAACTCAATAATAAAAATACAGGGAGCCCTGGTCCGGGAAGATCGCACATGCTGCGGAGCAACTCAGCCCGTGTGCCGCAACTACTGAGCCTGAGCTCTAGAGCCCGTGAGCCACGACTACTGAGCCCACGTGCCACAACTACTGAAACCCGCACGCCTAGAGCCCGTGCTCCGCAACGAGAGAAGCCACCACGGTGAGAAGCCCGCGTGCCGCAACGAAGAGTAGCCCCCGCTCGACGCAACTAGAGAAAGCCCGCGTGCAACAATGAAGACCCAACGCAGCCAAAAATAATAAATAAATCAATTAATTAATTTAAAAAGCTCACCATTAAAAAATTTTACAATAAAAATACAAATAGGCAAAGATCTTAATGCACGTTTCTCCAAAGAACATATACAAATGACCGATGAGGATGTGGAGAGATGCTTAACGTCATTGACCATTACGGAAACGCAAATCAAGACCACAGTGAGACGACACTTCACATATACTGGGATGGCTATAATAAAAAGTAGACAATAGCAAGTGTTGGAGAGGATGTGGAGAAATTGCAAGCCTCATACACTGCTGTAGGAACGTAAAAGGGTGGAGCTGCTTTGAAAAAATGTTCCTCAAAATAGTAAACAGTTTAGCGTAATTACCGTATGACCCAGCAACTGAAATGAAAGCATGTCACACAAACACTCTAAATAAATAGCCATAGCAGCATTCTTCATAACATAATTGTTGTATTTTAGATCTCTGCTAATTAGGCTAGCAAGCGTGGCCCTTTGGTTTACTCTTAACTGATTTCTAAGCAGGTAGAGCATTTCTGTGTTTATCACTTTTACTTGTTTTGTTTTGTTTTCTCCATGTCTTTTGCCCAGGCTTTCATTTTATTTCTGTTGAGGTGTCTTTTTCTTATTGAGCTGTATGTGAAGCAGATCTTACTAAGAAAATGAGCTGCGTTTGACATGATGGGTGGGGAGGTCTGAGATTCAGGGATCCACTTCAGTACTTGGCCCAGAGTTAATGGTGAAAAATCATGAACAAATAAGGATATCTGCTCTCACTTCTATTTAACAATTTAAATAGTGGGCACACCTGCCCCCCAAAGTGGGAGCAACCCAAATATCCGATTTGATGAATGGATAGATACACTGTGGCATATACAGCAATACTGATACCTGCTACAGCATGGATGAGCCCTGAAAACACTATCGTACAAGAAAGAAGCCAGTAACAGAAGGTCACGTTGTAGAGTTCCATTTATATGAAATGTCCAGAATAAAATCTACAGAGACAAACATCAGCGTTGAAGGCTAGAAGGGAGATTGGGGTGGTGGGGAGGATGAGGGGTATGTGCTCTTGGGTCTCTTCTTGGGGCTATGGAAAGGTTCTAAGTTGATTCTGATGATGGTGGTACAACTCTGTGCCTATACTGAATACCATTAAATTGTTTACGTTAACGGGTAAATTGTATGGTCGTGAATTATATCTTAAGCTGGGTTTTTAAAAAATATGTGTTTATTAAAGTGAAAAAAATTTTTTAATACTGAAAGTTCCAACCAATTACAGAGTTTAAGATCTGTTGGCATTTCTTTTTTATTTTTACACTGAGGGTAAAAGACTGTGTTCAAAATTACCTGGATTCATTTATTTTTTTCTCTGAAGTTATGTTTATTTGAAAAACAACAAGGTTAATTTGTTTCTGTTTATATTCAGTTTTAGAGTTGTATCTACATCCTTACTGATGTAATTTTAGTTTTGAATATTTAAAACTTTTATGTTTCCAGAATAAAAACTATACATGTTATACCCAGAACAGTGTTGCTCCCTCTCTTATTCTTTCAACTTTGTTCCCACCCAAGTTCCATGTATCATTATGATCAATGTCATTAGTTTCTTGTTATCTTTCCTGAGTTTCTTTTTGGGAGAAGATTTTTGAGAAGCAACGAAGTAAAACATGAAGCAGTAAAAACTGAAAACATAATAAAATTGGATGATAGAACTAAAGTAAAATGGATAGACTCACTTATTAAAGGATAATAATATCAATTTTGGACTTCCCTGGTGGCACAGTGGTTAAGAATCGCCTGCCAATGCAGGGACATGGGTTCAAGCCCTGGTCCAGGAAGATCCCACATGCAGCAGGGAAACTAGGCCTGTGTGCCACAACTACTGAGCCTGTGCTCTAGAGCCCGTGAGCCACAACTACTGAGTCCACGCACCTAGAGCTTGTGCTCCACAACAAGAGAAGCCACCGCAACGAGAAGCCTGCGCACCGCAACGAAGACCCAAGGCAGCCAAAAATAAATAAATTAAATTTTAAAAAAATCAATTTAGGTTACAAAGCAAAACCTAAAACTAAGCACTGAGTTGGACACACACATTAAAAAAGTGACTCAATTTGAAAGTAAAAGATATATCAAACAAATTCACACAAAAAGAAAATAGAGACCCCAATACTATTATCAAACAAGATCGAATCTATAGAAAAAAACTTTAAACTAGACAAAGAAGTGACGTTACAATGATAAAAGGGTCCCCTGAAAATGCACACACATTGGCCCAGCAATTCCGCCTTTATTTAAGATGTATGTAAGGTTATGACTGTGTTATTGTTATAATAGCAAAAGGCTGAATATAGTCCACTACCCCCAAATTTTGTCATTAGGACTGGTTGAATGAATTGTAGTGTGGAACACTGTGTAGCCCTGGAAGATTAGCCCTGCTAAGTGACAGCCTCCAGGATATGCTGTTAAGTGAAAAACGCAGGACACAGGACAGTGTGTGCAGCTCGCTCGCTCCTGTCTGCGGTCGTGGTCTGTGCCTGGACGGCCTCGGCCTGGGCTGCGGGGTGTCTGTCATTTCTCTGCAGAGGAGGAGTGGGGAACGGAGCTCGAGGGGAGGAGGTGTTAAAAGTGGGGTTTTTTTTTCAAATATTGAAATAGGGTAAGAAAATGCAAATGGGCTAAGAAAGTATACAGGTATACCCGTAAATAACAAGGCATATACCTTCTTACCGTATTTGAATTCTTACCGTATATGGATGAATTACCTTTTCAATTAAAAGGAGCCCATTTTAAAAGGCTTAAAAGATGAAAATCCCTTCCAGACCCAAAATTCTATTATATTATCACTATGCATTACACCGTTCAGTAAAGAATCTTCAGGAATCCACTGTGAATTGAGGTGTGACCATTAGAAAATGGTTGTTCATGTGATTTGAGACTTAGGGACTGCTGCGTATTTTGTAAACCACGTGTTTAATTTTGTCGCCAGAGGTTTGGATGTCAGAATGTACCACAGGGTAAGTCTGGTTATTTCTTTCCAAGATGAAGTGGATTGTCTGCCAAGGCCAGCATCTTGAAGCCCGTGGGAAAGTTTTAGAGGAACGCCCCCTTCCTCAACGCAGAGAAGGCATCGAGGTGGAGTAGAAAGTCCCTTGCTGTTTGTTTCAGGCTGTTTGAATCCTGGCTAACCGCTTCTTTCCGTGTGTTCTTGAGCAATTCACCTTGTCTCCTGCAATCTAAGATTCCTCCTACGGAATGGGGGGCGGCTACTTCTGCCCCACTGGTCTCCTGGGGGGTTGCAGGGAACCAGTGAGGGATGGATAAGGAGAGACTGATCACGTCTAAGGGGTTATTTATGTCACTACTCAGCACCTGGAGGTCACATTGGAAACACCCCCAAAAGGAATAGCCCGATACTCAGCTGTCAGCTTTCTGGAGTCAAGAAGACAGCCACCGTGGACCGGCTGGCTCAGAACACGTGGGGACAGCTGCTCACTGACGTGTGCAAGTTGAAACTGTCCTGACACATGCGAGGCGACTTCAGGGCCGCGGGGCAGAGATCGGAGGAACAGAAAGGACGGTGACCTCAGAGACTCACAGCTGTCATGGCAAACCTGCCACGCCATCTTGCTTTGGGGAAATTGCCATTTCAAAGGCGGGTAAAGACGAGTGGGGATCAAAAGGCAATGTTAATAACTCAGAACCCAGATTAACGGTCGGGAGGGCCCTTTCCACACGTGAGCCCAAAGGAGAGGAATGAAGGGAAGTCTTCCTCCATCAGGTAAGGACTGCGGGTGGATCAGAGTCGGCCCGGCCCAGTTCCCGAGGGCCCCGCTCAGAGGCAGGAAGGGGGACACACGTGTGCCTTCCTGTGCAGTTGGCAGGTGGGCACTCACACACACACACCCGTGTCTCCAAAAAGGACCCAAAGCTGTTATGCATTACCGAGGTATTAGTATGGCAAAAGGTATTGCTTAATAAGTCAGCACATGCATTAAGAATGGTCTAAAAGTCATTTATTGGAAAGAACAAGCCCCGTTTCAAACGGTAATTTTATTACCATTTTATGCCGAAGGTTATCATTTGTCTTTTTAATATTTTCTTTTATATCCGATTTAATATTTTTATGAGACAACTTGAATAATAAATCATAAGATATGTCTTTATTTTATTTTATTATTTTTTTTTATTTGCGGTACGCAGGCCTCTCATTGTTGTGGCCTCTCCCGTTGCGGAGCACAGGCTCCGGACGCACAGGCTCAGCGGCCATGGCTCACGGGCCCAGCCGCTCCACGGCATGTGGGATCCTCCCGGACCGGGGCACGAACCCACGTCCGCTGCATTGGCAGGCGGACTCTCAACCACTGCGCCACCAGGGAAGCCCATGTCTTAATTATATTTGACCTTTCTGAGTTTTCTCACTTCTCTGCTGTTCCTATAACAGAATTTCATCAGCAACAAGAAGTTAAACAGAGGTTTAAAAAGAGATGTTTCTGTGTGATGCAGGCTCAGGAAGACTTACTAGAAAAGGAACTTGTGTTAAAAAGAAAGTGGGACTGGATATTAGTGGCTGATGAGCTTAGTACGCCCCACAGAATGATAGATGCTTAAAAAAAACCAAAAGGCAAAATAAACTTAGGTTCCATTTATGGAAATAAAGCGCTCGGAGCACAGGAAAGTAGTAGTTCTGTTTTCTGCTGATCAAACCACAACCGAGATAAAGAGCTCAATTTGGGGGAACACCATCTAGGAGCGATACGGAGGAGGGCCTCCAGAACAGGGAGAATCTGGCAACAGCCACGGGAGGAAGCACAGAAGGCACTGGGAGGATTAGCCTGAGAAGAGAAGAAGAGAGGGACACAGGACAATAGTCTGAATTTAGACAGGAAGCCACCAAGTGGAAGAAAGTGTAAACTTGGGTTCTGTGCATCCACAGAACTAGGGTCCCTATGCAGAAATCAGAGGGAGGCATGTTATGGGGTAAATTATCTAAAATTATGTTCTTGCAAGTAGATCTCTCTGAAATGGAATGTGCTGTCTTGGACAGTAGCCGGTTCCCAACACTGAGGTGCAAGATAAAGGGACATCTGGGGCTTCCCTGGTGGCACGGTGGTTAAGAATCTGCCTGCCAATGCAGGGGACTCGGGTTTGAGCCCTGGTCCGGGAAGATCCCACATGCCACGGAGCAACTAAGCCCGTGCGCCACAACTACTGAGCCTGCGAGCCACAACTACTGAGCCCGCGTGCCTAGAGGCCATGCTCCGCAACAAGAGAAGCCACCACAGTGAGAAGCCCATGCACCGCAACGAAGAGTAGCCCCCGCTCACCACAACTAGAGAAAGCCCGCGCACAGCAACAAAGACCCAACGCAGCCAAAAATAAATAAATTTTTAAAAAAATGATGAAGGGACGTCTGTCAGGCGCACGGGGAGCAGTGCCTTCTAACAGAAGGAGACTCGTGCAGGCTGGAAACGTCCTGGTCCATCCTGCCGAGACCCGAGCCCCTACCACAGGGGCAAGAGCCCTAGAAACAGACTGGTGTGACTGAGGGACTGAATTATTTTGTTGTAAGTAACTGTAATGTAACCGTCCTATGAGGGTAGAGGGGACCACATTGGAAAGTGCAGCCGGAGAGTCTAGAAGAAATCCCTGCATTGAGCTGGAGTGTGGACTAAACCACCCTAAGGGTTCCAATCTGACCTCCTAATGCTTCCCTCACCCCACTCCACTAACACGAACTGGCTCGTGTCTCCTTGAACCCCCCGTGCTATTTCATGTTGGTGAAGGTTTTGTCTGCGTGGAACGCCCTCCATCAGCGAGGTCTGCTTTTCCTCATTCTTCCTCACATTCTCAGTGACTCTTCTTCTGGAAGACCTTTCCCCCTACCCCCAACACTTAATGTCTCCTGTGTCTGGGAAGTGTATCTCTTAGTGAGGGCATCATGCAATGTTCCAACCATCCGTTGACATCTCCCGCTCACCCCCTAGCTTGAGACTCCTAAGGGAAGGGCAGCTTCGTGTCTGCAGCATCTTGGGCTCCCATAGCCATGCCGCTGAGCAGAGATGGTGCGTGAACATGCCTGACGCTCCACCAAACACACGTATTTACAAAATGACACCCAGAAATCTCCATATAAGGGGGGATGTTACAACTTATCAATTACAGGTAAGGATAAAGAAGTCGAGTTAGTAAAATAATTTGTCCAAGAGAGAACAAACTGGTGGTTGCCAAGGGGGAGGGGGTGGGGGAGGGATGAAGCGGGAGGCTGGGGTCAGCAGGCAGGTGTGAAGGCAATGTATAGAAGGCAACAAGGTCCTACTGTACAGCGCAGGGAACTATATTCAATGTCCCATGACAAACCATAATGGAAAAGAATATTAAAAAAGAATGTATATATATGTATAGCTGAATCACTTTGCAGTACAGCAGAAATTAACACAACATTGTAAGTCAACTCTACTTCAAAAAATATTGATCAAATAATATGTCCAATATCATGCAAAGAAAAGTAAGTAGAAGACATTGGCACATGATCGTATTTTAGCGCTCATCTCACTGCCTTATTCCTGAATATCGCCATGTCAAGTTAAATACAGTTACTTTGGAAGAATTTTAATTAAAGCTCTTAGAGCCACGAGGGATCTCAAAGATAGTTCCTGTCTTTTAGCAGTGAGATCCAAAAAGGCTAAATAAATTTCCCAAGTTTATTCAGCTAGGAAGTGTCATAGTTGGCTTTAAAAGCAGATCTCCTATCTATTAAGAAGGTATGCCTCTGATATACTAGCTGTTATTTTAAAATCGAATGTGTTCAAATTTTCCTGATTCCAAAATACTACCTGTTTTTTTACAGAAACATTGGAAAATACAGGGGAAAAATAGAAAAGTAAGAGAATAATGATCATCTATAATTTCCAAATGCAAAGTTTCAATCATTCCTTCCTTCTGTCAACACCCACCACCAAAGACCACCAGGAACACAGCTGAAGTTGAAATAAGTTGAGCTTATGACTCATGGCAGTGAGTGGGGCCGTACGCCATGGAGAAGGGGACAGTCTAAGGACGGGGAGAAGGGGTTTCGCTCTAGACTGGTTCCTGTCGAAAGCAAGACAGTTCTGTGATTGGGTATCTCAAGTCTTTATCTATAAGGAGGGCAGGCTAGAAGGAGGATAAAGCTGTAATTTGTAAAGAAGCAGTCACTCACTTTGTCCAAGAGAGGGGCATTTGGGGCAGTTCATTGATCTTGCTTCTGTCTGTCCTTAGACACAACCATGAAGTGGCCTTACTTGTCCCATTTCGTCGTGATGTCAGAGTAAGCTTGCCCGAGGCTGGTGTTCTCTGAGATGCTTTTTGTCTGATTGGAATATAACACAGCCCAACCCTGTCAGGTGAGCTCTGAATGTCAGGGTGCTGCTTTGTGTCTCTCTTTCTCAATTCAACTCTTCATTCAATAGATATTGATTGAGTATTTACTTGTAACTCAGATAAATGCATCAGAATGTAGAGAATAGAGCCGGGTCCGTGTTCTCCTGGGGATTATATTCTAATGTGGGGACTTAACTAAGCAAACAAATAAATACATAAACCAAGGTCAGGTCGTGCTGACCTTCAGGGTCAAATGCCAGGAAGAAACCTAAAGCAAGGGAGGAAGACCCAGTGGTAGAGGTTCTGTTTTGGGGAAGCCCCACTTTGGGGCTGATCTGAGCAGAGATCTGAATGAAAAGAGGGAGTAAACCCTGAAAGGTCTGAGGGAAAAGAATTCCAAGCAGAAGAGCAGCAATTGAAAGTCCCTGGTGCGGAGAGTATGCGTGTTTATGTCTGAAGAACAGCCAGGGGGCCAGCGGGGTGGCAGTGACAAGGGGTCTGCGGTAGGAGAGAAGGTCCCAAGGAGGGGCCGGGAAGGAGGTCCGATCATGCGGGGCTTTAAAGCAATGATGATGCGTTTGGACATTATTCTAAGTGCGATGGAACTCACGTCCGGGCAGGCCGCGGACGTGACCTTGCTTACATTTTTAAAGGATCGTTCTCGTTGCTGATAAGGGGAGAATACCTGTGGGAGGGCAGCGGAGGAGAGGCGTGATGTAAGCTGGGAGACCAATTAATATACAACCAGTGCGTCCAGATGGGAGATGACGCACCGTTCAATAGGGCAGCCGCGTGCGTTACATGTAGCGACTGAGCGCCTGCACTGTGGTTGGTCCAAAGTGAGACCATAAAACACATGCACGATCTGGAAGACAGCTGAAAAATGATGTAAAGCATCTCTTTTATAATGTTTATGTTTATTACGCGTTGAAATGATAAAAATTTGTATATGTATGGTTAAATAAAATATATAAATAAAGTTGATTTCACTCGCTTCTTTTTTTATCGTGTTGATATGTATTGCAAAAATGAGTTTTCTACTTTTTCATCTTTTTATCTTTTAAATTTTTGTCGTCGTATAGTTGATTTATAATGTTGTGTTAGTTTCTGCTGTACAGCAAAGTGACTCAGCCATACATATACATATATCCACCCTGTTTTAGATTCTTTTCCATACAGGCCATTACAGAGTACTGAGTAGAGTTCCCTGTGCTATACAGTAGGTCCTTGTTGGTTATCTATTTTATATATAGCAGTGTGTGTATGTCAATCCCAGTCTCCCAATTTATCCCTTTCCCCC
>NW_020175674.1:4545031-4552097 GCF_003031525.2 Neophocaena asiaeorientalis asiaeorientalis | reverse complement strand
CCCCCCCCCCCCCCGGTAACCATAAGTCTGTTTTCCACATTTGTGATCACTTGCTTCTTTTTTAGCTTCTTTATATGACTGCTAGAAAATGTAGAAATATACCTGAGGCTCGCATTATCTTTCTACTGGTCTGGAGTGATGGGGTGAAGGTGCCGAGGAAAGGTCAGATACGTGATGTATTCCCAAAGTAACGTTGGCTTGTTCGCCGGGAGACTCAGTACGAGGCGGGCTGGCTTCGAACACGTGGATGAGACCACCGCCAGTCCTTTGGGGGGCGAGTCCGGGCGTGGGCGAGTGCAGAGAGGGTGGCGGTGAGTAGGAGGGCGCGGTGGTGCCAGGACGTCATGGAGTTCTGGGCGGAGGAGTTCGCGGCGGCCGGACGGCGGCCAGGAGGCCGGGAGCGGAGGGTGGGTCCGGCGCCCCGTGCGAAGGCTGCGTTGGGGAGCAGCGCGCTGTCCTTCCTGCCAGCACCAGGGCGGGCGGAGGGCGCGAGGCCGGGCAGGGGCGCGGGGCAGCGAGAAGCGAGCCATCTGCTGAGCTAACACGGGAGCTGACAGCCCGAGAAACAGTCCCCTCCCCTTGGAGAGTGGGAGAGAGATGTTCTGAGGGAACGTTTCAGCCCCCGGGTCACTGTCACGCTGTCCCAACGAGTCCTTCCACGAAAGGCAGAGACCCCAGCACCCTTCCGAGGCTCTGGCCTCCCGGTCGTTGCTCTCCTCCGGTCCAGCGGTCTTTTCCTCCGCTTTACCCCCGTGACACCCCAGACCCTACATACCCCGGGTCGTCATGTACGTGGTAACATTTACATCAAACTGCCGCGCCGCCGGGACTTCCATTTCAAGCCTCCACTTTCCAGCCACCGCCTTCCAGCTTCAGCTCATCTCCGCTGGTGCCGGAGTCCCGGCCGGCCTTCACTCGGCCCCTGCCACCCCTTCACTGGCCCTCATTCCGCTCCTGTGTCAGCCCCCGCCTTTCATTTTCCTTCTCTTCTTTTCTTTCATTATACAATACATGCTGTACTTCCTCCCATCTTACTAAACACCAGTTTTTTATCCAGCTGCCTCCACTGCTGTGCTTTCTCTCTTTCCCTGTGTAGGGAAAAAAAAAAAAAAAAATCTTAAAAGAGTTGCCCTGCATTCACTGCGGCCAAGTCCTTTGCTCACATTTTCTCTGGAACTCTCTCTACTCAGTCTTCCCTTACCACCCGCTATAATTCCATCCTGCACCGTCTAATGATTTATTCTCAGTCCCCATTTCACTCCATCTATCGGGTTTCATCTTATCTCATCCTTGTCTCCACTCGACTTCCAGGACGTTCGAGTTTTCTGATTTTCTTCTATCTCACTGGCCGTTCCTCTGAACATCAGAGAGCTCAGGCCTTGAACTTCTCCTTTTTAATCTCCACTCATTGCCTCGGTGATCTGATTCAGCCTCATGGCCTTAAATGCTTCTGACTGCCAGGTTTTGTCTTTGACCCCCAGCTCTGTCTTCTGAATTCCAAGCTTACCTCTAACTTCCTGCCCCACGCCCCGCTGGAGTGTCTGATTGCATCTCAGATTTGGCCTATCCCAGACCATCCAGGCTTCCTCAGCCAGGGTGGATGGCAGCTGCACCTTCCCAGCTGTTCAGGCCGGAAGCCTCAAGTCATCCTTGAGTGCTCTAGGTCTCACGTCTCACATCCGATGTGTTAGAAAACCTGCCCATCTCTACCATCCTGGGCCACCCCCGGTCTTCCCTGACTGCCCCAAAGTGCGTGGCTTCATATCTCTTACCCTGTTGGTCTGTGATACACTATTGGATAAGCCCTGAAGGTGTGGAAGAAAATAAGGGTGTAAGGGAACACGGAGAAGCTTTCTAAGCAAAAGAAGATAAAAGTGGGAAAGAATAAAGAGACGTATTTGGAGGACTGCTAGGAGTTCAGACGAGGCTGGAGCAACGCACAGCGGCCAGACCACAGAAGGCCTCCTGTTATTAGCGAGGGAGTGTGACCTGAGTTTTGCAGGCAATGAGGCGTCCTTGAAAGGTCGTCAGTAAGGGAGACGTAGGCAGATGTGTGTTGGAAAAATCACTCTGACAGCAAAGTGTAAGGTAAGGAAGGCAGGACACACACCTGGAACAGGGGTCAGGCGAAAGGAGGACCAGGGCCCGGAGTAAGGCAGGCCCTGCGAGACAGAGAAAGAGGAGATAAAGCCAAGAAACTGGAGAAGTGCAGCATCGATTAGGTGCAGCGTTGAGCCTGGGGAAAGGGGAGTCCGGGCGAGTCAGTTTCCTGCTGTGGGCGGGTTTGGATGGCGGATGGGGCAGGAGTGGGAAGCGTAGGGCAGGGACGATGAGTTTCTGCCGGGCAGACTGTTCCAGGTCCAGGGACACCCCGCTGAAGAATGCCAGGAAGTTGTGCATTTTATGGGTCAGGAGGGCTTGGAGAGAGGCTTGGGCTGAGGTGTGAGCTTAGGAGTTATTTGAACACACACCCCTTTGTTCCAGCCTGAGTGCTGGAATTGCTCAGCAGTAGTGCCTAAGGGAGAAGAAAAACCCTCCCAGGTGATATTAGGGACGTGTGGAGGGAAGGAACCCGTGGGGGGTCAGAGGGCTGGAGGGAAGATGAGAACCAGGGAGGGGTGGTGTCTCAGAAATTAGTTGTCCTCACATGGCAGAGACAGAGTGCAAGCGAGCTCTGGTTTCTCTTCTGCTTCTTAGGAGAACTCTAACCCCATCATCGAAACCCAGTCACCTTCCAAAGGCCTCACCTCTGAACACCATCCCATTGGGGGGTGCAGCTCGAACATAAGAATTTGTGGGAGACAACATTCAGTCCATCAGAAAGATTAAAGGGGTTTTCTATGGCAGTCAAGAAGCATTTGGTGGCCTCGGTCGCAACAAACTTTGGTGAAGTTGTGAGTGTAGAAATCTGATGGCAGATCAAGGCAAAGGTCAGAGGACCAAGACACCGATCTCTGTCCATTGTTCCGGTACCTGCAGAGAAGGAGAAATGTGGGCATGTATTTCTCCACAGAGCTGTCTGGGGATGGGGAGATTTGAGCAGGCTCACAGGCATCTAGGAGGTCTCAGCAAAGAACAATATTTACATTTATTTCAATTTAATTTAAATATAAAAAATGAAATTTAAAAGTGCTGGAGAGAAAGGAGGTGCCTAATGGAGAAGGTCTTTCAGTTAACAGGAGAGAGGAAGAAGAGCTGGACAGAAAACAGGTTGCTTCTGCTGGGATTAGAGAGGAAGGAAGGCTGGACAGACAGTAGACATGGAGGTGTGAGCGCGGCCAGCTTCAGGGGCCTGCGACTTTGCAGTGGCCAGCCTCACTCTCACCAGGAGCCCTAGGCTTGTCCGCTTTCACATTCTTATTTTTTTTCTTTTTTTATGTTTGGAAGAATCATTAATATTCAGATTTTTAATTTTGAGTTCAAAGCCATTTGTAGTGAGAATAGAGAAGAGTTTTTGCTTTTCCAAAGTCAGAAGATTAAACCAGATCGTTGATGGATTGATTTATTTTTATTATTAATTTTTACTGGAGTACGGTTGCTTTACAATGTTGTGTTAGTTTCCGCTGTACCACAAAGTGAATCAGCCATACGTATATATGTGTCCCCTCTTTTTTTGGATTTCCTTCCCATTTAGGTCACCACAGAGCACTGAGTAGAGTTCCCTGTGCTGTACCGTAGGTTCTCATTAGTCAAATTCTTAACAATGTTCTCTTTGAACTTGCGTCTCACGTGTGGAGTCCAGCAGGACCGTGAAGCGCGCACATGAACAGAGAAGGTATGCCTGGCGGCCGTGTGCGCACATTCAAGTTCAAGCCCACAGACATGACAGGTAGCAGCAATCCATTATTTGCATTAAAGCATATTGGGGAGTTATTAGAATATTTCTAAGAGTTCAGAATTTCTGGGTTTGAAAACTACTGCAGCACTGCCAAGCACATTTCCATGGTATACATTTACATTTACGATTAGATTCAGACTTAACACAGAACTGATTTGTATGCAGGGTTAAAACTTTTTAGAAAAATTGTCCCACAAGAATCACCAGCTCTAGATGTACTAAAATTTACATTTCAAAATAATTTGTCAGAAATTTATCTCAATGTTGTCATAGCTTATAAAATACTTTTTTAAATTGAGGTATAGTTGATTTACAATGTTGTGTTAATTACTGCTGTACAGCAAAGTGATTCAGTCAAATATATATATATATATATATATATATACACACACACACACACACATTCTTTTTTTATATTCTTTTCCATTACGGTTTATCACAGGGTATTGAATAGAGTTCCCTGTGCTGTACAGTAGGACCTTGTTTTCTATCCATTCTATATATAAAAGCTTACATCTGCTCACCCCAGCCTCCCAATGCATCCTTCCCCCAACGCCCTCCCCCTTGCCAACCACAAGTCTGTTCTCTATGTCCATGAGTCTGTTACTGTTTTGTAGATAAGTTTATTTGTGTCATATTTCAGATTCCACATATAAGTGATATCGTATGGTATTTGTCTTTCTCTTTCTGACTTACTTCACTTAGTATGATAATCTCTAGGTCCATCCACGTTGCTGCAAATGGCATTATTTCATTATTTTTTAAGGCTGAGTAGTATTCTGTCGTATGTATGTACCACATCTTCTTGCTTCCATGTCTTGGCTATTGTGAATAGTGCTGCTATGAACATAGGGGTGCATGTATCTTTTTGAATTATAGTTTTGTCTGGTTATATGCCCAGGAGTGGGATTGTTGGATCATATGGTAATTCTGTTTTTAGTTTTCTGCGGAATCTCCATACTGTTCTCCATAGTGACTGTATCAACTTACCTTCCCACCAACAGTGCAAGAGGGTTCCCTTTTCTCTCCCGTGTCCCCTGCATCGGCAGGCGGACCCCCAACCACTGCGCCACCAGGGAAGCCCTGTAGACTTTTTAATGATGGCCATTCTGACTGGTATGAGGTTGTGCCTCATTGTAGTTTTGCTTTGCATTTCTCTAATAATTAATGATGTTGAGCATCTCTTCATGTGCCTATTGAGCATCTGTTAAAATGCTCTTAAGAGCTAATAGTTGCATCAGCAGAAGGATCCTTCTCAAAATGAAGAATTAGCAAAAATTATTTGCCATCTTGCATTTGAAAAGAGCAACTGATGTTGCTTTCAATTATACCAATTGGAAATGAAGCTGCTGAGGGCAGAAACAGAGACACAGACGTAGAGAAGAAATGTACGGGCACCATGGGGGGAAAGCAGCGGCGGGTGGTGGTGGTGATGGTGGCGGGATGAATTGGGCGATTGGGATTGACATGTATACAATGATGTGTATAAAATTGATGACTAATAAGAACCTGCTGTATAAAAAATAAATAAAAGAAAATTCAGAAAAAGAAAATGAAGCTGCTGAAAGTAAAAATTGTGCCAGCCTAATAAATGAACTTGTAGAAAAGTGAGCCGGAATAATCTTGTGATTAGAACGTCACATTAATAAAATATTGTCATGTATTATGTACAACTATGATACCAAAGATATTATTTTTTGCAATTTAAGTTTATGTTTTTATTCACCTGTCACTATTACTCCTAATATATATTGTCATTCATAAAATATTTTTAAAGGAAAAAGCTTTATATTTTAGTGTCTGTAACTGCACTTCTCTTCTTGCTTTCTAAAATTAGGGGCCCTGCATTTTCATTTTGTATTGAATCTTACAAACCGTGTCGCTGAACCTGGGTATAAGGATGGGATGATGAGGGGGTCCAGGCCTCATGTACTTGGTTTCTTTTTTTCCTTCTGAAAAGTTAGAGGCAAGAAAATGGGGGTCGTGGGGGAATAGAAGCAGGGTGGATTCTGAGTGTTGGCGCCAGGGAGAGTTTTAAAGGTTTAAAATGTCAGGTGGGGAATCAGTAAGTCCAAGGGCTTTAAAATACTTTCAATATGATAATTTCTGTAAGGTGTTTTTTTTTGTTTTTTTTTTTTACTACAGCTATACTATTCATTTTACGGCCAGTCATAAAGAAAATTACATTTGGGAATTATCCTATCTCTGCCAAAACATTTGCTGGGTTTCATATCATGTTGTAAAAAGGGGAATAAAATTAGCTTGGCTCGATATGAAATCCATGGTGTGCTAGGATCTCATCTGCTGTAGATGACAGAGAATCAGTGTAAAAGTGTGGTGTAAACTGTAAAGCCTTTTAGGTACTATAGTCATTACATTTAGTTTTAGTAAATGATCTATAAAATGTGAATTTTAAAAATGTATTTTTGTTTGTAAGAGTAGAATTTTCCAAATTATAAAATCGGCATATGCTCTTTGTTGAAAATTTGAAAATTTTGTCACATAGAGAAAAAGATTACTCAGAGGTCCTTCTTTCAAAGCTTACTACTCTTATCATTTTGATATGTTTTCTTACAGATATTTCCTAGCAAATGAATTAGAATGCAATTGTGATCATATATTTACGTGTTATATAAATTCTTCATAAAAATCATTTTAATATTTATATGATTGCCCCTCGTGTTGCTCTGTCACACATGATTGATCCATTCACCTATTGTGGGGCATTTAGGTTGTTTTCAACTTTTTTTGGTAATTTTATATAACTACCTGAAGATCCCTCATTAAATTTCATTGCAATTAAAATATTTCTAAAATTAAACTAAATTTAATCATATTCCACTTCTCTGCCTGTTGCTCCTTTTCCCCCCTTTTTAACAAGCACAGAAAAATGTGACCCACTGACCTATTTGAATCTTAGTTACTAAGCCCACTGTGCGTAAAAAAAAATTATTCTTGGAAGGTGAAAAAACGCTAAGGCTAACCTCACAGGAAATTACCTTTATGAACTTATTTTCTGTTATATGGCCTCTCAATTGAAATGCCTGAGAATTTCTTAGCAGGGAAGAAAGGCAAAGATTCAGGTATCGCATGATAGATGAATTAATTAATCAGAGGGTCCCTGACAGATATAATAAGCTGTTTCTGTCACCTCCAAACTATTTAAATGTAAGTAGGTCATTTGGAAGCACATTTAGAGTTTCCCAAATGACCACGCTAACTAGGAAT
>NW_020175674.1:4490961-4544782 GCF_003031525.2 Neophocaena asiaeorientalis asiaeorientalis | reverse complement strand
AGCCATACTGGCTGTTCCAGGAAATTTATTTTGTGGTCAGCAGACTTGAAAGAGTTAAAGCTCTTTGCAAACGCCCTGCTCGTATTTGGGATTCGTTTACTGTACAACAGGATCTGGCTGATTAGGGCTTCAGATCGGTCTGAAGAAAATTCTATGTTGCGTGCATCCCTGAGATGCCCGCTGTCTCACCAGGAGCCCGCGTGAAGATAGCTTGGTGGAGTAAACTTGTTTTCGTCTCTTTCTTGCCATGAGTTTCCCACAGAAGAGCTGGCCTTTTCTAAAATGAGGTCGACTAGCCATTTATGAGATTTGACAAGGGACTAATTGGTACTGTAAGTTGATTGGGAGCGTATCTATTCTTATTTAAAAAATCACCTATCAAGAAGCACTTGTTTGGCGGCTGGCTTGTCAAACGACTTTCCCCAACCAGGGTGTTAACTTGTCGCTGCTGCGTAGGGACACGAGTCTTTATCGCTGCTGGAAATCGGGCCCATCGCCGTCAGTGTCACTCCGCTACATGATCGGACATGGTTTTACAGGCTGAGGCAAGAGAGCACAGAAACCCTGACCTCTTGTTTTCACAGATGTGCCTTCCTTAATGTTTCAAGTTAGAGGCTAGGACCAAAATGCATTTGCAGGCCTTTCCTTTGAGGGTTGAGCACCATGAAGGTAGGAGCCACCTAAAGAGGCTTCATGGGGAAACCCAGGTGAGGATTAGATCTCTGTAGGGCTGCAGGAGGGGGAGGGGGAGTGTTACAGGCCGAGAGACCAAAACGAACGAACACGTGACAGCTGGAAAGAGCCTGAAAGACGGGTGAAATCAGCCAGACAGAGAAGGCTGGGAGGAGTCTCCGGCAGAGGTCGTGGCAAGAGTGAAGCCCAAGTCGTATCCCGGGTGAGAACTCCTTTAGACTGGCCTCGTTCTAGGTTCCTCAGGATAATACCGTGAATCTAGCTGCACAAGGCAGAAATCTCAGTCATTCTCCCCCTCGCCCCAGCTTTGAGATATAATTAACAATTTAAAATTGTATATATTTACGGGTCCAACTAGATGATTTGCTATATGTATACATTGTGAAACACGCACCATAATCTCATTAACCTATCCATCACCTCACGGAGTTCCCAATTTCTCTCTTCTTCCCTTTCGTTTTTGTGCTGATCGCATTTAAGTTCTACCCGCTTAGCAAATTTCAAACAGACAACACAGTATCCTTAGCTAGAATCTCGTTGTTGCATATTACATCTCCAGAACGTACTCACTTCAGGGTCGTTCCTGATCCCTCCTTCTCCCTTCCTGCCCCTGTTGTGCGTCGCTAGGTCTCATTGATTTCACCTTCTCAATGCTTCTCCAGTCCACCCACCACTGACCATCTGCGTAAGCACCAGTCATCACCACCCCATCCAGACCTCCGCCAAGGATGCCTGACTGCTGCCCCCGTGCCTCCAGTCTACTCCCTCCCCTGCTGCCAGGAATGGTTGCTTCTCAGACATAAATCCGATCACGTCAGTCCTGGGTTTGAAACACTCCGACAACTTCCTATAGCTCTTGGGATGAAGACTGAAATGACAGTCGCGGCCAGAAAGGCTGTGTCAATCTGAGCTCTCCAAGAAGCAGCTGCTAAGATGGGATTAGACGTGAAAGATGTTTACTGGGGAGAATGCCTGTGAAGAGTAAAGGGGAGGGTGATTGGGAAGATGGGGTGCGCGGCTAACCCCCCGACAGAGTGGGGTGAGGGCGCTCACAGTGGCACCCACCCCTCCTCTGTCCAGGCAGCAGCCCGGGGGAAGCCTGGCCTCGGAGACCACAGCGGTGGGTCGGGAACAGCAACGGCTCACGTTGTGAGTCGGCTCTGCTCCCCCGTGGCCGGAACCCTGAGTCCTACACTTTCACGACCACCCCCAAGGCTCCCTGGCTGGTTCCCCAGCCTTGCTTGGCACCATGCTGCCACTTATGGTCTCATACTCTCCACATGTCTTTTGTTACTTCCTGGAACAATGGCTGTTATGTGTTTCCAACCCATCCCCAACACAGACACCCATCTATGCCTATTAATCTTTTCTAAAAATTTCTTTTATTCAAGTAGAGTGGATTTACAATGATCTGCCGATTTCTGCTCCACGGCAAAGTGACTCAGTTATACATGCGTACGTTCTGTTCTCGAATATTCCTTTCCATTGTGGTTTATCACAGGGTGTTCAATAGAGTTCCCTGTGCTCTACAGCAGGACCTTGCTGTCTGTGCATCCTGTGGACACTAGCTTACATCCGCTCACCCCAAACTCCCAGGCCCCCCTCCCCCTTGGCAACCGCAAGTCTGTTCTCTAGTCTGTGTCTTTTCTGCTTCACAGATAAGTTCACTTGTGTCCTGTTTTAGATTCCACGTGTAAGGGACACCGCATGGTGTTTGTCTCTCTCTGTTTGACTTCCTTCGCTGAGTATGATCACCTCTGGGTCCACCCATGTTGCTGCGAATGTGTGCCTGTTAACCTTTTAGTTGTCAGCTCAGTTCTCTCTTTGCTTGGAGATTTCCATGACGGGGGCCAAATCTCCCTTTTTCATGCCCTCATGGCACTATGCTCCTTCCCTTCATAGCATTATTTGTGTCATTATTTGATTATTGTCTGTCCTCTCCACTAGACTGTGAGGTACTTAAGAAGAGAAAGCGTATCATTTTTACTCGGGGATATGTCTCTAGTGGCTAGCGTATAGTTGATGCTCAAAATAGTTCTGTGGAATGAGTGAATAATGAATGGATGGGTGGAAGAAAGGATGCTCAATGTACCTGCTGGTACCTTGGGCACTTTTGGTCTTTCGGGCTACTTTATCTGCCTGGAGCTGATGAAAAGTTGATGACCCTGCTCTTTGATGTGAAGTCTACAGAGTCTAAGAAAATGGCCTTGGGTGAATTAGGGTCAGGGAAAGAATGGAAACAAAGAGGCCCATCTGAGTGCGAGGGGCTGATGAACCGAATCACGGGAGACATTTTTAAGAAGAAATGAAGTGCATAGGTCATTCATTGGACATTTCCTTTCCCTGGAATGGATCAAAGGTGACTCTGAGGTCTGAAGTCAGGTGACTGGGCTCATGGAGATGCCAGTTCAGAGGCAGGAAAGCGGAAGGCAGGGCCCCAATTTGAAGACGCAGATTTCTGCACACAGCCAGGCTCTCCCAGGGGACATGTTCAGTGGGCACTTGGAGATGTAGAATGCAGCTGGTGGGAGAGGCCTGAAGTCCACGGAGGGTCCCCTCTTCCGAGAAGCCAGCCACGGCCGCTGGGTTGCAGAGTCTGGGGGGTCTGGGTTGGGCTAGAGGGTAGGGCAGCTCGCCCACACCTGCACCTGGGGTGGCGGGGAACAGGGAGATGCCCGAGAGGCAGCACCATGGAGAGAAAGAAAGGTTGTTTGGGCGTCTAACGAGCCGAGCACACAGTCAGAGGAGCTCCCAGTGCAAAGTGGCCAGGCCGAGATGTAAATTCTGGGTGGGAGCTGATTGGCTGGAAGCTAGGGCTCCAGAGGAGATGGAAGGTTTGAAGAGGGTGATGGAAAAGAGACCCTGGAAAATTCTCTGAGCCCCTCAGGAGTGGCTTTCAAGGTCTGTAGCTCTGGCCACGAGCCAGGGTAGGACCTTTGTGCTAGTTCTTCAGAGTAGAAGTGCTGAGAGCAGCGTTTCAAGGAAGGAGAGGGGGAAATTCTCAGCACAGAATCAAGAATAATGGGAACAAACGAAACCAAATTATGCTCCGTATGGTATAAAGTCCCCCAATACCCTTTTTTCAATAGTCTTTCTATTGAGATATAATTTATGTATAATGAAATGTAGAGCTCTTAGGGATAGAGTTGAATGAGTGTTGACAACACCTGTGTATATAACTACATACACCACCACCCTGATTAAGATACAAAACATTTACATCACCCCAGAAACTCCCACCTGTGCACCCCACCCCTGCTCCCTCCCCAGACCACTATGGTTCTGATTTCTATTGCCCTATATTCATTTTGTATACATATATACATGTGTCTTTTCTCTGCCATACACCAAGTGGTCTTTCCCCTCTTTGTGGGTGTCTATGTTGTGTTTGTGTATTGCCGTGTGTGTGCGCGTGTGTGTGTGTTCCTCTGGCCTCAGTACACTTGGCCTCTCTTTAACTCTCATCGTTGCTGGATCTAACTTTGTTCTGCTGGTTTCCATCCTGGGGGGCGGGGAGGGGAGTGTGTTGTACAGCTTATGAAGAGAGCAGGGCCTTAATGCCAGAAAGGACTGGAACACACATGCCAGTTATGCTACTTAATAGCTAGGCAACTTTCAACAAAGTATTCAACATCTCTGAGCCCCATTTTCTGGGCTGGTCGGTGAGAATTCCATTCTTCCTTCTAGGTGCATGGTAGGCTTGCACTGTTGGTCCCCCTGGGATTAGGAGGGGTCACGTGCTTGCGCTGGCCAGTGAGTTGAGAGTGGGAGCAGACATGTCATTCCTGGGGAGAAGCCTGTAAGACAGTCGCCGTCTTGCCTTTTCCCTGAAAGATGACAGAGTCGTCTGGTCCCTGAGTGAGGAGCACAGTTCCCACCAACCCGAGTCACACGTGGCGTCACCATGTTGTTTGCAGTCATTAGGATTTGGGGGTTATTTATTGCTCGGCGTGAATTCGCCCATCCTGGCTGATGCTTCACAGTACGAATAGTGAGATGGTGGGATCTACCGCCACGGTTGGTGTGGGGATTATCAGTGCCCAGTGGCTCTTACTACTCTCATCCCGTCCTCACAGCTCATAGCAGAGCCTCCACCCGCACCTCACACGTGGCTCCCTCTCGCCCATGGCGCTCCAGCCAGATTCACTTCCTCACCCTGCCACTTTCCCTCTTTTACTGTGGAACACTGGCTCCATTGTGTTCAGACTCTCTAGATTGTTCCGCATCTTTTTCCTCCAACTGGAAACAGAATTTTAGAGCTGAAAGGGACCTCCCCTCTCTAAGAATCTGCAGAAACAAACCTTCAACCTCACTCCCCAGCCACCAAGCATCCACAGACACCGTGACGTCCTAGACGCCATCAGTACCAGTTCTGTTCCTCCCTGAGAGCTGTCATAGACACTGTCTTCTCCAGCTGTCAGCGTCCATCTCCTAAGGACGCCTGATCACCTCTGGCCCCAAGGAGCCTGTGGTCACTCGGCTGTCCCCACACTCAGCTCGGACACCTCCCTTCCTGCACCCTCCACGGTTCACGCTAGCACTGCTTCCTACCCACGTACCTACATCTTCTTCTCCTTTCTTTTCCCTTCTAACCGTCTCCACCCCTACCTCAACAGTTTGTTGAAACACCAGGCAGTCAAAGCCCCCTGGGGAGCCTCAGCAGACCATTTGTCTTCTCTTGTTCCTGGCTAACGGCCAGTTATGCAGGAAAACAGTGAACGGTACAGACCTGTGACTGCATGCTGTGTGTGTTGCCTGAAACTGAAATAAGTGACTTTTCCGGAGCAGCTGGCATTCGTGTGTACCCTTACTTCTCAGAAACCCCTCCTCCCATGGCCTCTGGTTCTCTTCCTGGCCGCACTTCACCTCTCTCTTCAACAGTTCACCGTTCTCTGTCCACTCATTTAGCTGGCCATCCCCAGCGTTTTGTCCCTGGGACTCTTTTTTTAAAAAATAAAATTATTATTATTTTTAAATTTATTTTTGGCTGTGTTGGGTCTTCGTTGCTGCACACGGGCTTTCTCCAGTTGCAGCGAGCGGGGGCTACTCTTTGTTGTATGTGGGATCTTCCCGGACCGGGGCACAAACCCGTGTCCCCTGCATTGGCAGGCGGACTCTCAACCACTGCGCCACCAGGGAAGCCCTGGCAGGTAGATTCTTAAACACTGCGCCACAGGGGAAGTCCTGGGACTCTTTTGTCTACACTCTTCCTCCCAAGGAATCTCATCTACCCTATGGCTCCTATTACCATTTAAATGCAGATGACGCCCAATGACCAGCGCCAGATTCTCTTTAGACAGAGCTCTAGAAGTAGCTATGAGGAGTCCCATTAGACCTAGGGACACCTTAAACTGAACACGCCCTCAAGCAAATAACTTTTCTCCTCCGACCCCAAATCTGTGCCGTCCTTTCTATTTTGAGCTGGCTTAACGGCATTACCGTGTACCTGTCTCCCGACTTAGAAACCTCAGTGTTTTTCTCACCTGCTTCCTCTCGACCCCTACAAACAGCTGCCAAATCTTGATGCTTCTAATTTTAAAGCAACATTTTATTCTCTCTCTCCCAAACTCTATGCTACTGGCTTAAAATAGGCTCAGCATATCTTCTTTGGACTGTTTTTGCAACCTGGTCTGTAATCTGTTGTCCTGATAACATTTTCCCCCATCCACGTTCTCTAGCTTGCCACTGTCGTTACAGAAAACAAAGCTGGTCAGGTCTCAGCGTAAATGCTTCTGGAGGCTCTGTAAGCCCAGAGGGAAAATTTCCAACTATGTTGTTTGGCTACAAAGCTCTTAACCTCCTGGCCCATCTTCACCTTGATTCGTTTTGTGCATTCACATGCTAGGTTCCTGTCCCTCCCAGGCCCACTGCTTCCAGCACAGACAGTGCACTTTCCATATATATTTTGTTTCGAACTGTCCCCTTTCCTCCTCTCTACCCCTATTCACTTGAAAACTTCCTATATCTGTTAAAACCAAGTTTAAGCATCACGTACTTGGTGAAGCCTTCCCCAGTTCTTCCAATTCCTCTACTGCTGTTCTGCTCCTTTGGCTCCCAGGGCACTTTAGATTTGCTGCAGACTACAATGTCGCTCTTCAATCTTCTATTCACATGTTTGTCTCTCACCCTAGATAGGCTGTAAGCATCTGATGGTCAGAGACCTGAATAAAAGTTGTTTAATAAATGTTGATATGTGAACGCAAAGTTGTTTTTGGTACCAGTCTCTTCTTTTCTTTTCTGTTCTTCTTACTACATCTGTAAAATGCAATCAACCTGAAGTTAGATTTTTCATGCCTCTGGGCTCACCAGCTAGAGCAGGGCTGTTCAATCATATAGCCACCAGCCACATGTGGCCACTGAAACCCTGAAGTTCAGCTAGTCCAAGGTGAAAGGAGCTGTAAGTGTAGAATACACACTGGATGTTGAAGACAATATGAAAAAGAGAATGTAAAAATATCTAATAATTTTTTAAATTACTCACATGTTGAAATGATAGTATTTTGGATACACTGGAATAAATAAAATGTACTATTAAAATTAATGTCACCTGTTCCTTTTTCTATCTTTAAAGTGGCTACTAGAATATTTGAAAGTACATATGTGGCATGCATCATATTTCTATTAGACATTTCTGTACCCCTTCAATCCATCATGTAGATCATTTCTTGGTGGTAAGCCTGTCTTTTTTATCTTCTTCTTTCTTTTCTGAATCCTTGCAGTGGGAGAATTTTCTGGGGGAAAAGACACTAAAAAATAATGTTGTTAACTGGTTACTGCGGGACTGACTTTTCCAAAACACCCTCCCCCTTTTTCTCCATGCTACTCTCCTAGTTGAAGAATCTATAGGTTTTCTATTGTGAACTGCATCGAGGCCAGATTGCTTTGTCTGGTGTGGTAAGCCTCCTTCAATCCTGCTGCACCTGACTTAGCCAGCCTCGTCTCTCACTTATCCTAAGTAGCACCCTGTCCTTGCATCTGTTTTCCAAAAAGCTGCTTGAAGTCTTCGTGTTTCTACGCCTGCTGGTCTTGCACAGAATCTCCCTTCCTGGCCCCCTTCTAAATCAAGCCAGCCTTCAAGACATGGCTCCTAACTTCCACCTCCCACATGAGTGTTTTTCTGTTTATTGGCACTCACCCTGATGTCCTCCTAGTTACTATTTGTTAGAGCCATGCAGTTTAAGCTGTAATTTGTTCATTTACTCAGCATCTGCACTGCCATCACCATTCAATGTAATTCCACAAACATTTTTCTGTGTCAGAAATGGGGCTAGGTGAGCACTGGGGCGTGGGGTGGGGGGCCGGTGTCAGCTTTCTGCAGTGCCTGGGCTAGGAATTGGCCCTATGATGCACAGATTCCTGCCCAGGGCCTTTCTTAGCGTCTGCCTCACCACAGGCAAGACCCATGTTTATTCTGATTCCATAAGCCCCATGTTAGAAATTGCTAATAAGCCACAACATGCCAAAACATTCACCCTCCCTCACCCAGGGTTCATATCTCACGGGCCTGAACTGGGCAGCTCTGGACTCCAATCAAGAGTGTCTTCTTTCCCTAGTGTTCTTCTTCTTGCACTAAAGGTCACTGTTGATCCAGCTTCTCCTTAAAGCGACACGGCCCAGAGCCCTTGGTTCCACGGCCACGCTCCCTCCCCTCCTTGTGGGAGGAAGGCCTTACTGCTTTGGGTCTGAACCTCAGCTCCTGCAAGCAGCAGCTCGTAACCTGGCCACGTACCCTCACTCCTCCCGGCCTCACGGTCCTCGTCTGCACCACGAGGAAAACACTATCAAGAGGGCTGTTAAAAGGATTAGACGACTTAACAGTTCGCGGCACAGAATCATCATCAATCAACGCTGGCCCTCAATACACGTCACATCCCCTACAATGTAAGAGGCGGTTTTGTCTATTTGATTCCATGCGGGTCTCTAGCTTCTAGGCCGGTGCCTGTTTCCAAAGTGCCCGTGAAGAAACGTTGAATGCATGAAAGAATCCACCCGATCACTTATTATTTCTGCCTTTCCAATGTCGTGCCGCAAGAGCAGAGGCAAGGAAGCACATGGAAAGGTCTTCCTTTAGCGGGTCGGACCCGAGGCCCCCAGCGATAACCGTATCTGCAAAGCGGGGAAGCCCATCGCTGGCAGCGCGCCGCGTCTTCCCGGAACAACGTGGGCGCAGGCCCGGAACTAAAGCACCCGTCTGGCCCGTTTCCCGGGAGGCCCGGCGCATGCGCAGAGCGCCGGCGCCCGTTCCTTCCTTCCGGCGGCGCCGCCCGGAAGCCTCGGCCCCGACTCCTCCCCCTCGCCGGCTCGGCTGTGGGTGCGGAGCCGGCCGGGTGAGGAGGCGGGTTAACGTCGGCGCTGTCGTTGCTGCTGCCGCCCCTCCTCCTGTTCCAGCCGCCGCCGCCGCTTCACGGCCGAGTTCTCGCGGCCCCCGCGGCGCCCGGCGTGTCCAGCTGCGCGGCCCGCACCCGCGTCCGCCCCGCCGCCGCGATGGCGACTCGCTCGTGCCGGGAGAAGGCGCAGAAGCTGAACGAGCAGCACCAGCTCATCTTTTTGGTCGGAGCGCACCGAGTACGGCAGCCGGGGCGGGCGTTGAGGGTCGGAATTCATCCGTAGTGTGTTCTAGTCTGGCTTTTAGCCGGAACCAGGAGGAATTTCATTATGTGAGTCTCTTGGACGCTGGGCTTCTGTTCCTGAAGCCTTTAATTCGATTCTCTCCGACCACCTAGCTGGGGGGAGTATATATGTGGACACTGGTTTGTATGCCCCTTAAACGTTGAAGGTGCAGTTTCAAGATCCAGAGACGAGAAGAACCTAATTTTAGTTTGTTCAGTTGGAGGGCTTTTGCCTCAGCCTTTGAAATAGAGGCGCTATTTTTAGCCTGTATGTTTTGGCTTTGGAGATGTGATGTATATTTAATGTCTTATAAGTAATCTCACGGGAAAAATGTTTCAGAGTTTTTTAAAAACAAACCTGTCCTACGGCTTGGCAGTAAAATCTTGCTTATATGTAGGTTTGGTTGGTTTGGTGATAGATCGGGGGTTCTCCAGAGCAGCAGTCAGCCTTTGGGAACGTCATTTAAGATTTCTGCACTGTTTGGCCTAGACCTTTCCTGAAGCTTTCCTGTTCTTCCTCGATAGTGTACAAATAAGTCACGTCTCAGTGGGCAGGTAATGTTTGATGAGACAGCCACACAGCATCGGCAGGTTCCTCTACTACAGCTCCCCGGCTACTGGGAGGTCCCGTGGCCAGACTGCAACTGGACCATTTGATGAGCACTTTTCAATATCATAGTAGGCCGCTTGGACCAACCTTATATTTACCTTTCAGGTGATGAGTTGGAAACGCCTGACTATTGCACTAATATTTCTTTACCTGATATTGATTATGTGTGTGGTTTTCGGGGAATACTGTTCGGTACTGAGGCTCAGTTGCTCACTTACCACTGCACTAGTAAAACCCTGGAAAATGGGCCTTTGAAAGGCCCGAAAAAGGAAGGAGCTGAGGTTTTATAGTATGCATTTTGAGTAATAAGTAGCATAGTTAGATAGAGATGCTAGTAAGCATTACATCTCTTCATTAAAAGTTGAATAAGTTTCAGCAGTTACTTTCCTTTATGTATAGAAATCATTCAAAAATAATTTTTGTTCGAGTTTCTTTCCGCCAAAGGGTATTTTGTAAAATCAGATTTTCACTAATGCTTCCTAAAATAATTTATAGGTTTAAAAAAAGCCATTATTTACCACATGTTGACATTTCCATTTACTCTTTTTGGGGTGGGAGAAGGAGAATCAGGTACTTCTCAAATTAGGACCAAAACGTTACTTCTTCTGACCGGAGGCATAGGGAGCGTTAGTTTTGCTCACTAGTTGGTCAGCAGATATGTATTGAATAGGTGTCTTTTTTATTTAGGTTTGTTTGGTCTTCTGTTTGTGTTTGAGAAGTGGAGAAGGTGGGAGAGAAGAGAGTAGTACCAAGTGCTCAAGGATGTGCTGTGAAAGGCGTGACCACCACAGTTATGATTTAGAAAGGTCACCACTTTTTCCTGTTGCTGATAAATCTAGAATAGTGTTAAAATGATCTAAATTATTTCACTGTTTTGTCTTAATCCTTCAGGGGAAAACAAATTACAGTTCAAACCACTTGTTGGTTGAATGAGACTTGATTTCATAGTTGTCATGATTGAAAAAAATGACATGATTGGGCAGTTGCTATGAGTAAATATATTTTGTAAAGTTTTTGAGTCTTTGGTATGATCCAGCTCCATTAGGGAGCTCTCTTAGTGGAATTCTTGGCTTATTACATGATTTTGGATCCATTATTATGTATGCCAGGTGACACAGTAAATGTAGGTAGTGGAATTCTGATTATATGTACTATTGTTTTTTTTTTTTTTGCGGTACGCGGGCCTCTCACCGTTGTGGCCTCTCCCGTTGCGGAGCACAGGCTCTGGACGCGCAGGCTCAGCGGCCACGGCTCACGGGCCGAGCCGCTCTGAGCATGTGGGATCTTCCCGGACAGGGACACGAACCCGTGTCCCCTGCATTGGCAGGCGGACTCTCAACCACTGCGCCACCAGGGAAGCCCGTATATGTACTTCTAAAAGACATGCTAAAGGTCTTATTTTACAGCTCAGTTATTATAAAGCAGTTCCATATTGTATATATGAATTGATGTTCTCCTCACTGCCTAATAAACTATATCAAGCTTTTCATATACTTTGAAGCTACTTCCTAGTTAATTCAATTTTCTTTCTTAAAAAGAATGCTTCCTCCACTGCTCTTTGTACCAGAGCTAAAGTTTAGGGCTAGAGATCGCCCTATTCTGTTGCCTTTTACTAACCAGCAGAAGTCTGTCATTTGGGTTGTGGAATTTTCTTACTGAGTCACCAGTGTGTGCTTCCCCATTTGATAGTGTTTGGGAGGTAAGGAAGGAGAAAAGGATGGCATAGGTGCCAGTTTCCTGCTCTTGGTCCTACTCGTAGCAAATCTGTTGAGAGACTGGAGAATAGGACAGGTAGATGGTACCGCCCGTCCTCTCCCTGGCCTCTTTTGGGGCTCCGTGGGAGTTTGAAAGCAGTTCTGTTGCTTGCCGGTTGGTGGCGCTTCACAGAGCCGTGAGGATTTGGAGCCAGACCCATGTCGACTTAAAAGTTTACTTTTCAGTGTTTAAAGTTTCGTTTGTGGTTAATGCTAGCAGTGATTCTGAGCACGTACGGGTTGGCATGAAAATGTGTCTAAGTTTTGGGGGGTCAGAAGCAGAAGGTGTTTGAACCCTAGAGACTGCCTGGTGTGGAGAGGTTAAGCTCTTGGCCCAGATCACCCACTCATTTCTTCACTCCAGACATCTTGACTTGAGGACACACTGCTGCGCGCTGTACTGGATTAGAGGACTGAACATGTTCCTAAGACCTGAAGGAGCTTGTTTAATAGGGGCTGCATTTTTGTGCATGAATAATTCCAAACCAGTGTGCCCAGTGTTAGAATAGTGGTTGTGAGGAGTGCCGCCCTCGCCACTTACTTTGGGCTGCTCTTCTCCTTGCACCCTGACTTTTGTGCCTTGGTTGTCTTCGCAGCTCCTAGAATGCTGTCTCAGGGCCTTTGCATATGATGTTTCTTCTGCCTAGGAAGCTCTCTAACAAGTTTTTACCTGGTCAGTTTACCTATCTTCCAGTTTCTGCTTAAGTGTCTCTTTAAGGGAAAGGATTCTCCTTGATCTTCCCAGGTTAGGCAAGGCTTCCGCTTATACATGTGAGACGCACCCTGAGTCCTTTATTACACTTAGCACAATTGTAATTAAACATTATTTGGGTAGTTATTGGGAAATCAGGGGTTGGGTTATAGCTTAAGAGGGAAGAGACCTCGTCTGTCTTGTTTTGCCTTGTAGGCCCAGCCCTTGGCACAGTGGGTGACATATGAGTTCATGCGACTCAGTAAATATCATTTGAAAGAGTGGATGTGGATGAGCACGGAGCTGAGGGCAGGCGGCAGGTGTGCGGACGTGAGTGCACATTTGGGCATGAAGACCAACCCGTTGGGAAAGACTCCCAGAAGCAGTCTCCTTTGATCCGGCTTTGAACGTGGGTGGGACTTCATCTACCAGGTGGAGAAGGAATTAAAGGGCACAGTCAGGTATATAAAACAACATGAGAGGTTTCCGTACAACCCTTTTTTAGGTAAAGTGTTTTTAAGTATGCTCAGCTTTGGTGGTGGCAGGTCAGAGGAAGAGCTGGAGTGGTGAGAGTTGGCTGGCAAGTCACCTGGTTGTGACAGTGGTCCCCGCAAGAGTGTAAGAGGACCTGAACTCTCTTAATGTGAATGTACCGTAAGTCAGACCACAGGGCAGGAAACAGAACCACCGTAGCTGTCATATAATTTCTATTAAGGAATAGGCCGCTCACAGCATCGTTGAAAGGGCTGGAGGAACAAAAGTCAGGGAGCCACTACTGGACTTCTGGTTTCAAGGGCACACGCTGTTGCCCCTGCCACCACTGCCCTGCTGCTTCTCCCCCCCGAAATGATCGGAGAACCAGGACTGAGGCTGCTGCGGCTAGTGTCTGTTAGACGTTTTTGTCGGTTGCCCTGACCGTAGAAAGATGGCCTCTGCTGCGCTTGTGCCTTCCACGTGCAGACCACTGGCCGACCTCATTGATATCCAGTCCCTTGCCTTCAAGGGAGCCTTTTAGCTTTCTAGCCTCTTCACAAATTAGAAACGTGAAATGGAGATTGTGAGGCCCAGTCCTAGAGTCCACTGTGGGTAGCTGAGGATGGGGAACATTTTTCATTAAGTGTTTGATACTTAAGAGTTCTTATATAAACCTATTTTAAAGTAATTCTCAGGGCTTCCCTGGTGGCGCAGTGGTTGAGAGTCTGCCTGCCGATGCGGGGGACATGGGTTCGTACCCCGGTCCGGGAGGATCCCACGTGTCGCGGAGCGGCTGGGCCCGTGAGCCATGGCCGCTGAGCCTGTGCGTCCGGAGGCTGTGCTCCGCAACGGGAGAGGCCACGACAGTGAGAGGCCCGCGTACCGCAAAAAAAAAAAAAAAAAAAAAAAATTCTTATTAAAAAGTAAAGTTCACCTTGAGGTGTTTATGATGATGTTGATGCTTGTAGGATAAATTCATGTAAACAGAAGTCTGTGATTATAATTCATCTAAAGAGACCTGCCAAGCTAAAAGTTCCCCCAGAATGCTAGGGGAACTTCAGTCTTACGGGTCCGTTTGTATAATTCTGTGGATCCCGAGGTTTTCCCTGATGATTATGTGCAGAGTTGTGGTGTTGGAGCCGCGATGGAAACCACGGGTCTCTCTGACTCATCAGTTTATAACTTTGGCTGCATGTGGTCCCCTGCTTTTTTCCTCCCAATACTACTACTTTGTCTTTTTTTAAGATTAAAATGTCCTTTCACTACTTGATTTCATTAATTAAGTAAATTTACATCTCCTTAATTCTTGCTGTACAAGATACGTATATTGCCCTTACTGACCTGTACAGACTTGAACCCATGCTTTCTATAAGGCAAAGTCAGATATTTGATATTGTAATTATATACTGACTACATTATAAACTCAAGCCTTTTCCTCCTGCTGCTGCTGCTACTGCTAGTGTTTTCCCTGGATAGAATCAACTCATTTTTCTCTCCATTTCTCAATAGGAGAAGATCAAAGAAACTTGGAGGCCATTTTGTTTAAGTTGTAGTTATTATCGAAAGTGTTGCCTGCCTTACATTCTGACCACTTTAAAGAGTTGATTTAACAGACTTAAATTTTGTTGGTAAGTCAGTATTTTCTGGTCACTGCAAAGATTAAGCATCATGTCAGGTACTGTCAAGCGTGCTAAAAAGTTTTGCACGTGGCACACAAAGTAGTTAGGGATCTCAATAGATACGAAACAATGATCAGTTAAATACTAATCTATTTGTAGATTATAAGTTCATTAAAAATGTAATATGGGGAGAACTCTCTGTGACTTGGAGAAGGTAAAACTGTAAGGTTGGAAGTTCAAATTAAAAAAAGCAAATAATATTACATACATACAAATAAATTAGATAGTGCTTCCTTCTTGCCAGGCACTGGTGTGATCATATATTTTACACGTGTTAATTAACATGTATAATAAATCCTCAAAACAATCTTTTGAGGTAGGTAATATTATTCTGTCTTACAAATGAGGAAACTGAGGCACACAGAACTTAAGTAACTTTCCCAAGGTCATACAGCTCGGAAGTGGTAGAGCCAGGAAGATTTTTTTTTTCGGCTGCACCGTGTAGCATGTGGGGTCTTAGTTCCCCGAACAAGGATCAAACCCGTGCCCCCTGCAGTGGAAGCGTGGAGTCCTAATCATTGGACTGCCAGGGAAGTCCCAGGAGTTTTTTCATTAAAATTTTTTTGGTGGCTACCATGTATTTCAAGCACTTCTCTAGGAGCTGGGAATGAATCAAGGAGCAGGTAGATGAGGTCCATTTTAAAGGATCTGTTGGTCTGTTGGAAGCAGGACTGATTGCAAGGTCGGCCCCTGGCTGGCATCGGGCCAGGGGGTAGGGGTGGGGTTTGGATTTGGGAAGGGTCTCACCGCCCTAAGTGATAAGCCAGTCACTGTGGCTAAACTCTTCATACAAATAGTGTGGTTCATGCTGAACACCTGCCTTCCTTTTGGGAGTCTGGAAGTGGCATGTGTGGTAGACAAGCCCCTGGGCAAAACCCCTTGGCATGGAGTCTCTAGTGAGCTTCCCTGGTTGGTGACACTTCATACCTGTTGTGAGAACTCATTGCTGAGAAGCATATTCAGTGCAGCTCCACTGGAAGGGGACACCTGCACGTCTGTGCCTGATTTCTCTGCGACTTCGCTCCTTGTACCTTTTCCTTTTGCCAGCACGCTTGGTGGCCTTCTGCTGTAATAAATCACAGCCACGAATACAGCTGTATGTAGAGTCTTGTGAGTCCTCTTAGTGAATTACCAAACCTGAGGGTGGTCTTGGGAACCTCCCAACATAGTTGATAGTGTGTATTTTCCTCCAGTATGTTAAGAGACCATGTTGTCTCAGCTTATCTCAGTTTGGTCTAGAGCCCAGCCTGGGGGTGCAGCCCAGAGGAGCAGGTGTGAGTGTTAGGGGAAATTCCGACTTTACTGGGATGAGATAGAGGTGGGAATCTGGACTGTAGAGTCAAGATTTTGAACCCAGGAGATCTAGCTCCAGAGTGTATGTTAACTGCATGTTCCCTGTTTGAAAGAAAACATATGCTTTTGTAGTTGAAATTCTTGATAGAAGAGGTTAATTTGGGGAAGAGATTACCACCTTCAAGCTGACTTAAGGTATTTCTCAGAGAGATTATTGCCAAATGTATGCAAATGTGGACAGTGTTTAGTAAAGCCGGGTGTGAGTCTTAACAAGCTTTGCCTCTAACTTGCTTGGTGAACCTGTCCTTGTTGAGCCTTACTGCAAAGATTTATTTCATCTCCCTCATGGTCTGTGTTATTTCCTGAATTCCCTACCTGTGGTCACTTCTATGTCAGTATTTACTATTATTGTTAATTTAAAAAAATTCTATTTTTGAGGGTGTATAATTATTATTGAGGGCATGAAATAGTTTGGGGTCTTATTGAACTTTGGATCATGATCAAACCTTTATACTGTTTAAAAACTTTTCAATGATGACTTAGGTCTTGCTGAGCAAATTTACTTGGTATTAGTTTTAATTATCTCAAGGCATATTATGTAACTAACAGGAATATTCCTCACTGGTTGAGAGGTCCTGTTTTGTGGAATGTTTTCATTTTAATGCTTTCTTGGAGTAGAGTAAAATCAAAGAAATACCCCCTCTTCCAGTCAATTACTAAAGCCAAGACATGGTTTCATTCATCATTTTAAAGAAAAAAACCTATAGGTATATTACATTTTCAATTACTTGTGCACATTTATCAACGTCAGTGTTTTTTGCCTAAGGTGTTAGGTGGAGTTTTGTTAACTCTGAATGGCATTTAGCTGTAGTATCATATAGAAATGATTTTTTTGAAAATATTTTACTTGAAACAGAGCTTTAGATGAGGTGCTGTTGGAAATATGTGCTAATTTCTTGTTCACATGTATTTTGAGTGGTAAACGTGAGGACTCTGAGGGTCCAGAGGGGAGAGAATTATAAGCTTTCTAGTAATCTTCTATTCTCTTCGACATCCTCCTCTCCCCAACAGCTTTTGGTCTTCGTTTTATAAGAGATCCAAGTGATTGCTTCTAAGAGTGATTGGTAACAGACCTTCAGATGTCTGCCGTTGATCTTTTATAGAGTGCATTTCAAGGACCAACGATCATCTTGAACTCAAACTTAAAAAGAAAATAAAAGGAATTTTTAAAATTGTGTAGCAGATCGTATTTAGGATAGCTTTATCTTCCAATATAAGAAAATCTATAAAAAATTGTGGTTTAGTCTGGACTTTTTCTTAAAAAATTGAAGTATAGTTGATTTACAGTATTGTGTTAGTTTCAGGTGTACAGCAGAGTGATTCAGTTATACATATGTATATTTTTTCAGATTATTTTCCATTTAGGTTATTACAAGGTGTTGAATTTAATTCTTGTGCTATACAGTAAATCCTTTTTATCCATTTTATATAAAGTGGTTTGTATCTGTTAATCCCATAATTCTGACTTGTCCCTCCCCCAGCCTTTAGTGACCATATGCTTGTTTTCTGTGTTTCTGAGTCTGTTTCTGTTTTGTATATAGATTCATTTGTGCTACTTTTAATTTTTTAGTTATTATTTTTTGGCCGCACCGCACAGCTTGTTGGATCTTAGTTCCCCAACCAGGGATTGAAACTGTGTCCTCGGCACTGAAAGCGCAAGTCCTAACCACTGGACCACCAGGAAATTCCCAATTTGTGTTTTTTATTTTTCAGATTCCCCATATAAGTGATGTTATATATTTGTCCTCGTCTGGCTCACTTCACTAAGTGTAATGTCTAGGGCCATCCATGTTGCTGCAAGTGGCAATATTTCATTCTTTCTTTGGCTGAGTAATACGGTCTAGATTTTTTTAGTTCATGCATTTCTACTCTGGAAAGTTGCTTTTAGTGTAGGGTGGTGATGGTGCACGGTGCCAAAAAACTAGCAGAAGTGTGTTTATTGAAGTGAAATGATCATTCCTGGTATAGTAATTTCCTGTTGCTGGTATTACAAATTATCACAAACTTAGTGACTTAAAGCAACACAAATTTATCATCTTATAGTTCTGGAGGTTAGAGTCCAGAAAGAGTCTTACTGAGCTAAAATTAAAGGTGTTTCTTCTGGAGGCTGTAGGGGAGAATCTGTTTATCTATCTTTTCCAGCGTCTAGAGGCTACCTGAGATGTTTGCCTCCTCACGCCTTTCCTCCATCTTCAGGGTGTCATCTTCAGATCCTTTCTCTCTGCCTCTCTGCTTCCGTCATTGCTGTGATTACATTGACTTTACCTAGATAATTCAGGAGAACACCAGTGTCCTTAATTATTCCTGCAAAGTTTCTTTTGCCGTGGAAGGTGACATATTTACAGATCCAGGTATTGGACATCTTTGGGGCCATTATTCTGCTTACCACAAGTGAATTTGTGATAAAGTTGTATATTGAACCTAGATTTTTATAATAGGTACTGCTCTGGATGTACTTAAGAGGGCATAGGGTGGTGAAGTGAGTACAGTTTAAATTAGCCATTCTCACAGAAATTATTCTTAAAATCTCATATGCACACAAGAGTCATTTAACGAACTCTTTGCAACATGACCATTTATGTAGAAAATCCTTAGAAATTTATAAAAAAGGTATTAGAACCAGTAATTGAGTTTTCAAGGTTGCAGGAATCAAGGTGATTATAGAAAAATTAACTATTTCTATATACCAGCAACAAACAGTTGGTAAGTTGAAATAAAACTTACCATTTGCAATTGTAAAAAAATATGAAAACTTAGTGATAAATTTAACAAAATATATGCAAGACTTGTATGCTGAAAACTACCACAGATTGCTGAGAGAAATTAAAGAATACCTAAAGAAATGGAGAGATGTACCATGTTTATGGATAAGAAGACACAATCTTTTTAAGATTTTAGTTCTTTCCACATTAATCTGTAGATTCAATATGATCCCAGTAAAAATCTTAGAAGGCTATTTTGGTAGAAATTGATAAGTTGATTCTAAAATTTATAATGAAATGCAGAGGAGACCCCCAAATCTGAACAATTTTGAAAAAGCAAAAGAACATTGGGTTTCTTACACAACCTGTCTTCAACAATTAATAAAGCTACTGGGCTTCCGTGGTGGCACAGTTGGTAAGAATCTGCCTGCCAATGCAGGGGACATGGGTTCGAGCCCTGGTCCGGGAAGATCCCACATGCCGTGGAGCAACTAAGCCCGTGTGCCACAACTACTGAGCCTGCGCTCTAGAGCCCGTGAGCCACAACTACTGAACGCACATGCCACAACTACTGAAGCCCGCGCACCTAGAGCCCGTGCTCCGCAACAAGAGAAGCCACTGCAGTGAGAAGCCCGCACACCTCAACGAAGAGTTGCCTCCGCTCGCCACAACTAGAGAAAGCCCGCACGCAGCAACGAAGACCCAACAGAGCCCCCCAAAAAAAAAATATATATATATATATAAAACTACTGTAATCAAGACAGTGGTATTGGTCTAAGGAGAGACATAGATCAATGGAACACAATAGTCAAGAAATAGAGTCACATATAAGGTCAGCTGATTTTTAACAGAATTGCCAAGGTAAATTCAGTAGGGAGAGGTTAATCTTTTATACAACGACAGAATATTCCTCGACCTTTAACTCATACTGTGCTTGAAAATTAACTTGAAAGGAGTAATAAAAGTTGCTGAGATCTTGAGTTAGGCAAAGATCTCTTGGATAGGATACAAAAGCACAATCCATAAAGATAGAATTGAGAAAATGAACTTCATAAAAATTAAAAACTTTTGATTTTCAAAAGACACTGTTAGGGGCTTCCCTGGTGGCGCAGTGGTTGAGAATCTGCCTGCCAATGCAGGGGACACGTGTTTGAACCCTTGTCTGGGAATATCCCACATGCCGCGGAGCGACTAGGCCCGTGAGCCACAGCTGCTGAGCCTGCGCATCTGGAGCCTGTGCTCCGCAACAAGAGAGGCCGCGATAGTGAGAGGCCTGTGTACCACGATGAAGAGTGGCCCCTGCTTGCCGCAACTAGAGAAAGACCTCGCACAGAAACAAAGACCCAACACAGCCAAAAATAAATAAATAATAAAAATAAAGGAATTCCCTTAAAAAAAATAAGGACATTTTTAAAATGAAAGAGAAAATCATAAACTGCAGAAAATATTATATCTGATAAGGACTCTTATTTAGAATAAGAAAAAATTTGTACTAGAATGTTAATAGCAGCTTTAATTCATAATAGCCAAACACTGGAAACAATCCAAGTGTCCATCAGTTGATAAATGCATAAACATACTATGGTACATCCATACAATGAAATAAAACTTTGCAATATAAAGAAACAAACTAGTGATACAGTCAGTAATGTGGATTGATCTTAAGAACGCTATGCTTAGTGAGGAATCCATACACAAAAGACTCCATGATATATGATTCCAATTATATGGACTTCTAGAAGGGTAAAACTTATTGAAAATAGATCAGGGGTTGCCAGGGATTGGGGGTGAGGGAGGGTAGCTCATTTTACTTTTCAAAAGTAAAATGCTGTACCAGTATGTTGTTTTATTCATTTGGCAGTATAACAATTGCTGTAGATTATATAGCAGGTTCTAAATTACTTTAAAAGTCTGTACAACTTATACACTCTTGAAGTAATTTTCCTCTTCCATGGTCTGAGTAAAGATTTTGCAAAAGTAGTACCCTTCTTTTTTTTTGCGGTACGTGGGCCTCTCACTGTTGTGGCTTCTCCCGTTGTCTATCAGAATACTAATGAGTACTTAAAAATAGTTTGGAAATTATTGGTTTAACCTTTTGTTTTTTCTTGGAAAGTCGTGTTATTCATACACGGCTCTGAAGTTCCTTATGGCGCCTTTAGAACGTCAGTTTTTTGGTGCCCCTAGGGTGCAGGATTTTCTATTAGGCACTATGATAATCTGTAGGGATGTAATGCAAATACAGTGTATAGATAAGATCGCCATAATATTCACCAGAAGAATGCCACTTAGTACTGTGAACTCTGAGGAGCTCTACGGTGTTTTCATTCTGTGATGTTGGAATTTATCTGTCGTGAGACCAGTGGCCCGCTTCCTAAGACTTGGAAATCATTATTTGAAGGAAATTCAAATCATAATAAGCAACCTGGGACCCTTGGGAGTCTTCAGTTGCTTAGGTTCCCTCCTTAGTAAAGCTTAGTAAAGCGCTTGAAGGCAGGTCTATGCCTACGTATCTTTTCCTTCTCCAGAAGGTAGTTAAGTTGGATTGTGTCTTTATTAGTTGTGTGTCTGCTGCAGTTTCTTGAAATTTGCTGAAAAAATTAAAATTTACTTGTTATGTGGTTGTACATATAAGGAATTCCCCTATCATAGATTCCCTGATTTTAATGGCTTTCTGTTGTACTCTGCAAAGATAAGTTATTGTTCTATTAATATGCCCTTTCAGCATCTAGAGTTTGTAATCACAGAGGGGTTTTCCTTAAGTTTATGGCTTTTCTTAATAATTCTTTGCTGCTGTTGAGTAAAATTCTGTTTTTTGTCTCAATGGAGATAGCGTACTCCACTCCAGTATCGGGGCTCATGATAGTAAGACATAAATTTGAATAGATATCTCCGAACAGAATTGTGCATCACATTTGATGGCAGACCATGGGGCATGACCTTGATAATAGGGAGCTGTACCTGCCAGTCTTAAGAGTGTGAAGAAGTCACGTCTTACATAGGTGGTTAGATTCCAAAATCAGCTTTAACTGTGCTTTACACCCCCTCAAAGAACAGTGCGTATGATTTTATGTCTGTAACCCTGGATAGTTATTCTTATGAAAACTAAAATCTCAGTATGTTAGAAGAGTTAGACTTTCATTAAAGGAAAGAAGAGGGAAAATTTCTGCATTTTGAACTGTTCTACTTAAAGTTAAATATCACGTTCCTAATGGTGAGTGGGGCATAGGTGGATATTCCTCAATTGTTTCTCCTTGATGGTGATGTCATATTAAGCTTGTATAATCTTAATAAACATGTTGATAAGTTGATAGGATTATCCATGATGGTTTTTGCATGATATAATGCATATGAAGCATTTATACAGAGTCTGATATATATAAGTAGTCAGTAAATGTTGGATGTGAATCCACAACCTTGCTTTTTGAACAGCAGAGAAAGGAGTGTGATTGGAGATAAACTGAAATGTGTGTAATTAAAGTCAGGTTCCTGAAATCTCTTAATTCTTAAGAGATTAAGAGATCTGTTGTCTGCCAGAGTGAGTTTTGAAGATAAAGAGAAAGCAGGTGCAGTCCTGTGTACAACTTCGCTGAACACTTCAACCACATCCATTTTACTAGGTATTTAAAGAGGAATCAAACATGGTACCTTCTCTCGAGGTGCAAAATTGTGTTACTGTGTTGACCAGAGCGCTTAGCCATGTCAGTTCTCTCTCCCATGAACAGAGTCTTTTCCTGCTTTCATAGAAGTACTTTGTGCGATTCCACAGCAATCCCAAGGGCATAAGAATTCCCACATTAGAGATGGGAACCCTGAGACTTTAACTTGGTCACAGTTGCTTTGGTGCCAGGATTCTGACTGAACTCTGACGAGACCCTCCAGGCCGTTGTGCTGCTTCTCATGTGAGATGTTTGTCTTGGTGTGCTGGAGTAGACCATGAGGGATTTTAAGAAACTGCTTTAACCACTTCAGATGCCCTGCTGGAGCCCTTTCCGTGTCTGCTTCCTGCCGACTTCTTGTGCCCACCTGCTGGATCCTTCCTAGGACCTGCAGGAGGAAGGAAGGTGGGCTAAGCTTCCTTGGAGCCCCCTGAAGCGAGGCTTAAAGGGCTCCTGGTTTCCAGGGGAAGGAGTGGGGGGGGGGGATTGTAATCTAGTGGTAGGAAGGTTGACAATCTGTATTTGTTTCATTTCATATTTTGTTTTATTGTATCTCATTTCATCGTATTTTATTTCATAATTCAGTAAGAAAACTGTACTGATGCTCTCTGTTCCCACCTGGAAGGATTTCAGAGTAATTCAGATGTGGGAAAGAAAGCTTGGGTGCCAGAGGGAGACATTTTGCAACACACATTTAAAAAGACATGGCAGTGTTGTTAACATATTGATATAAATGCTGAAGAGATTGTCATAGACGCACAGTTTTAAAGTGCCCTTTATAGCTGAATTTTAAAAATAAAGGAAAAAATACTTTTTGCTTTCTTTTTCCTCCCAATTACTTTTTAAGAGAATTGTCCAAGGTTTCAGATGTAAGAAAATTGCTTCTTCCTCTTGATTTTGGCTAAGTTTTATTGTTGTGAAAATTTTCTGAATTGTATTTATTTTAACATGTATAGATGTATTTGATTATTTCAGAAGGGTTAACTTTTTGATGTGGTTATTATAGGAAGTAAAAGAAAAAGATAAATTCTATTGAAATATTTGATACAGATACTTTCTCTTCTTTGTAATGTGGTTTCCTCTTCTGTTTCCATTAAATTATTATTTTTATATGTAAAGGTCACTAGTCTGTTGCTGCTATTACTTCCCCCGTATTGTCACATTCAAATAAATAATTTTTCCCTGTGGAAATTGTGCTCAACTATTGTACAGAAGCAGTTTTCCCTATCATTATTGACTGAAAATTAGTTATTTGGAATTTTTTAGTGGAGACAGCGGTTTCACTTCCGTAGATAAGACAAGGCTATCAGGTGGTTGCCTTCATTGGGCTTTTATCTCTTGTCCCACATTTAGGCAGTTACACTTCTGATTGTTTTTAACTTATTTGTTAAAGTATGCCTGTAAACAACAGGAAACAGTGAGTGGTTTTTACCTAAAATAAATGTTTTTCTAGTTTTCAAAAAATAGTGGAGGGGACTTCTGGATTTGGGTGTGGCTTCGAGACTGGAAGGAGGTTCAGGTGTCGCTCCGTCCTAACAACAAGGAAAAGCTGAGCAGGCTGAACAATCAACAGCTCTTCTTAGGTCTATCAGAAAAATGCGGTCGCAGGGCAAGCTGCTGACCCCCAGATTGCAGAGACAGGTGAATACAGAGAATCACAACTTCCATCACAACTCTGGGAACCAGTACTGAGCTGGGAAAACGCAAACTGCAATAGATGAATTGCTGGAGGCTCCCCCTGGGCGGACTCAGGAGGGCCACATATGTCTGTGAGCTCAACCTCAAGGGGCTCAGCGCAGTGCATGCCGGAGAAAAGCTTCTAGTGCTTCTGGCAGGAGGAGGGGAGAAGGAACCATTTTGAAATGCACCAGAGCGTTCTGTTCTTTTTAGCAAGGTAGGCCCTCGGGAGAAACTATTTAAATAGAGCTTAACTGACCCCGGGAAGGAAGTACCTAACTGCAGGCAGCTCTAGCCTTTCGAGTGATAGAAGGGAAGTCCCAACTCCTGCCTAATCTAGCCGTCCTGTCCACCCGAAGGAAGGGCGCGGGGGTGGTGGTGGGGTGGGGGAAGAAACGGAGAAGGTTTGTGACGTTCCCAGTACAGAGGCAGAGACTCACTGGCAAACTGAAACCTAGTCACAGGGCTATAGCACGCTCCACTCGCCAGCCCCTCACCACCACATTGCTGAGGCCTATTTACAGCAGCTTCTTTTACCCGGGAGGGCATGTCCGGCCGTCAGGTAAAAGCTACAAGGCATACTAGAAGGCAAAAATATCGTTGAGGTTCTTAAATTTCATAGTAAAACTGTTATCAGGTATTCGAAGTATGGTGATAGTCTGCAGCCCACACCTTGTGAGATATAAATGTAATTGGAAAAACCTGGAAAAATATTTTCATATGTTTAAACGAATGTATAAAACACATGTATATATTACTTAGTATGTAACGGCTAAAGTTACTATATGTTCAGATTGAATAAGCTTATTTATTCACATCAGATGTATACTAAATTCCTTTAGTCTAAAAGTTTTTATAGAGGGAGAGTATCAGTCCCAAACAATACTCACTGATCCGCCACAGCTGAGTAACAGATCTTTAGACCAGTACCACTCAGCTGAGCTTTAATCTCTATGGTACACCTTGAATATTTATTTTCAAGTTACTTTTAGAATTCACACAAAGTAAGGAGCATTATACTGATCAGAAGACATTTCATATATGTATGTGTCCCCTGAAAATATTTAAAGTAGAGGTTGTAATTATTATTTATGTTAAGCCTGGGTTTAACATCTCTTTACCAAGTCAGTGGTAAGGAAAAAGTTGGGAGTGGGGCTCTTCAAAGTTAAAAGGCACTATACTTTCTGAAAAAGTCCTTTACAAAAAAAATTTTTTTGTAGGCACATTTTTGGGAAGTAGAATATGTACTGAGTATTAGAGGACATTGAGAACTTACTGTTAATTTGGTAGGTGTGGTAATTGTGGTTATGGGGAAAAAACATATTTTTTAAAGCTTCATACTGAAGTATTTAGGGGGGTGATGTCTTTTGCCTGAAATTACTTTAAGAAGCTTCAACACACACAAAAGATGGAGATGGCAAAATATTAACAATTGTTGAATCGGCAGTGGGTATGTGGGTGTTCACTATACTATTCTTTATGTATTTCTGTATTTGAAAAATTTTGATAATAAAAGTTAGGAAAAATTTCTAGTTTTTGTGCCTAAGGAATAAACTCAAACAAGCCATCAGCAAATAAGGAGGACCCTTCTGGACTTAAAAAATGTTCAGTTCACCTTGCTGTGCATTTTTTTTCCTCTTCAGTTAGAAGACTATATTAGTCATCTAGTCTTGACTGACAGTATGTATCTGGACATTTATGTAATCTCATACCGAATGACTGTTTTTCAACATCCTATCAACTATTCTGAACATGCTGGGAGTCTGTGTAAACATACCAAGAGAACAAAAGAAGTTAAAAAAAAAACCCTTCAAATAAACTATTATTACAAAGACAGTGATTAGGGAGTAAATAAATTAGCTGTTGGCTCTTTATGGTAGACCCTACTCATTTAAGGATGCTGGATCAGAAAAAGGATTATCATGGAGCTGTTTACGTACTGACTAGCTGTTGTTAAGAAAGTGTTTGAAAATGTAGTGATGAGTGTGGTACTAATTTCTCTTCTTCCTTATCCTGTTTTTTAAGAACACAATGAATGGCAACAAACCATGAAAATACACCAGAACCTCTAATGCTGATCCCTAACTTATATTTTATCCAGGGGTTACTTAAAGAAGTATTGGGAAGCAACCGCATAGCACAGGGAGATCAGCTCAGTGCTTTGTGACCACCTAGAGGGGTGGGATAGGGAGGGTGGGAGGGAGACGCAAGAGGGAGGGGATATGGGGATATATGTGTGCATATGGCTGGTTCTCTTTGTTGCACAACAGAAACTAACACAGTATTGTGACGCAATTATACTCCAATAGAGAATGTATTAAAAAAAGTATTCATTTCACATGTATTTTCTGAGCACCTCTTGTGCGTAAGGCATGGCTGCTCATTGCCATACAAATTGACGTTGTATAAGGCGCTAATGAATCCTGACCCCAGAGCTGTCTGTATTTAAGACTTTCCATCGTAGGGGATAGAAAAGGAACTAGAGTTAACCTAAGTAAAACAGCATTGAGCATTGTTGTTGTTTGTTTGATCAGAAGAGGGAGGCTTGCCCCCCCCACAGGACTCAGTTCTTGAATCTCTTCGCTTCTGTTTGTATTCTCTTCCTTGCCAGTCTCATACAGTCTCTTGCTTTTAATTATCGACTGTGAGTGGATGACTTCCTGATACATATCTTCAGACTAAAGACTTGATCTCATCCCAGAACTCCATACTCATATATCCAACTTCCTGCATTGTTCATCCAGGGGCTCGAAATTAACATGGCTTAACTTAATTCTTCATCTTCCTCCTCCAGGCCTGCTCCTTGGACAGTCTTCCCCATCTTACTGTGCCCTTTTGCTCAGCCCCCAAACTTTGGAATTTTCCCCATGTGAACTGCAGTAGTCTCCCAATTGGTCTCCCAGCTTTATTCTTGCCTCTGTGGCCGGTTCTAACCCAGCTGCCAGAATGATCTTTAAAAAGTCAGGTTAGGTAGTCAGATCATGTCATTGCTGTACCGGAAACCCTCCATTATTTTTGTCTGTCAGAGTAAAAAGCCAAAGCCCTTAGAGCAGTCCACACCGCCCTCCCTGCCCCTGAACTTACTTACTAACCAGGCTTCTGTCGCCGCGCCTTCTCACTTGATGTTCTCTCTCCCTGGAGTGTGCTTCCAGATGTGCACATGGCCCGGCCTCTGCTTCTAGGTTAGGTTAGGTCCTCACTCATTGTGTACTTAATTTTGTTTAATATTTGTCTCCCTTTCTAGGGTGTAGGAAGTCGGATTTTTGTCGTGCTTGGTAAATATTTGTTGAATGAATAAATGTCCGATGAGGGGGAGAAGCATGTTCGGCACGAGAACAACGTGTGCTGCCAGTTTAAGACGTTATTTATGAAAACTGAATAACCACGATACAAGCAGTATCTGAAAAGCTGATTTATCTCAGTGGTTCTTGGAAGTATTTCATGCAGTATATGAAGTGTTTGATGAGGGTCTCTTTGACTTTGGTGATTCTCTTTCTGGAAAATAAGACCTCACTCAATATTTTTCTTTTTCTTTTTAGCTGATGTAAAACTTTGTTTAGTCAGATTTATAAAAGCCACTGTTTTTTCTTTTTTTGCGGTATGCGGGCCTCTCACTGTTGTGGCCTCTCCTGTTGCAGAGCACAGGCTCCGGACGGGCAGGCTCAGCGGCCATGGCTCACGGGCCCAGCCGCTCTGCGGCATTTGGGATCTTCCCAGACCGGGGCACGAACCCGTGTCCCCTGCATTGGCAGGCGGACTCTCAACCACTGCGCCACCAGGGAAGCCCAAGCCACTGGTTTTGAATACTAGAATCATATATTCTTTTCGTATGTAAACAAGTTGAGGTTGTTTTAGTAGGGCTTCAGCTCTGAAAACAGAACACTCTGGGTGTGTTGGCAGAAATGCTTTACTATAGGAAATTAGGTGCTTGTGAAAGGCCTAGGAGGGGTGGAAGAGCCAGTCCCAGATCACAGAAGGGCTGACCTGCCAGGGAGCCACCAGCCCAAAGGCTGTCCCTGGACTGCTCAATGTGAGAAAGACCCAAGTTAGCTGTGACCCTGGGACTAGAAAGCTGCAGCTGCCCTGGTACCCTTACAAGCCGGTACTGGAATGTGGGGTGTTCCCGTCATCCCTCAGAACCGCTGCTTCTCACCCAAGACTCAGCTGGAGACTAGACATTCTACCTTCCGGTTTTCTTGCAGAAAACAGCCAGAAAGGCAGGAAGATAGTCTCTACCTCACTTTTGCTTTCAGGTACTGCATGAGTGCATCCAGTTGGTAGAAACTAATTCTCATTTGGAAGTCTAACTACAAAGGAGTCTGAGAAGTAGAGCTTTTTGAGCTTTCCGTCCTCTGGCACCCCAGAAATCGGGAGGGGTTGGGCGGTTATGTGAACAGATCAATATTGTCCCCATAGCCCTGTCTTAGCTGGTTTCAGAGTGAGCAGAAGAACATCCACAGCCTGACCTGGGAAGCTAGAAGGTCCCCGGGCAGCCAGTTTTGTGGCTCTGCACCTCTGGGCCCCTGGGGCGTGGCTCCCCTTGCCTGCTTCCCCTTTCCTCACCACTTGCCTGCCTTGTTCGTTTGTTTGCCTGTGCCTCAGCAGCTCCTAAGTCTGTCTGACCTGCTCTTTGGCTTCCTGTAGGCGGTTGTCTCTTTCTTTCGGTCATAAGGGGGGCTGCAGGAACAGCAGGTGGTGTTCCTTCTCCAAGGCCAAGAGCGGGCAAGCTCTCCAAGAAGGAAGCTTGGCGTACATAGTTAACACGTGAACACAAGACTAGTTGCCGACGGGACGTGGTTAGCTCTGGACGGGAGAAGGAGGTCGGGACGGACGTGGAAGCGTTGGGGAGGAACGAGAGTGAGGGGGTCTGCAGGGTGAGGGGTCAGCTAGGTGAAGTCTCGCTGAGAGTGACGGCAGGGGGTGCTGAAGGAGGTTTGAGGGTGTCCTCCGCACAGAATACTTGCTAATAGTAAGTGTCTTAAGAGTATCGATAATTCAAAAGTAGTTTAAACTGATATGTCCCCTCAGGGACGGGTACTTACTTTCTAACTCCTGTGGCTGCAGACAGCCCTGCGCCAGAGCTTTGTGTGAGCGCGGAGCTTCCTGAGAGCAGATCTCGGCTGTGGAAGGCGCCCCTGGGAGCGCTGCAGGGGAAGTCTGCCCGCCAGCGGGCCCCCAGCCTGTCGCTGGGCATTCGTGTTCTTGAGAAGTTTCAGTAAATGGGGTTGATGCAGGCGGTGTCACACTTTTATACTGCATTTTTTGACACTCTTAAATCGAACATTTTTAATACGCTATTGGTCATTTCTAGTCTTTTATGATTTGCTCCTTCATTTGGAGGTGGGGATGGCTGTCATTTTCACATTTTTCTCATGACCAGTTGTTGGGTCATTCCAGGAACATTCATTCCTCTGAGTTTGGTGCCAGGCACACCATTTACCCCTAGATCAGCGGTCCCCAACCTTTTCGGCACCAGGGACCGGTTTGGGGGGAGCGGCAGGTGAAGCTTCACTCGCGTGCCTGCCGCTCACCTCCTGCTCTGCGGCCCGGTTCCTTAACAGGCTGCGGACCGGTACGGCCTGCGGCCCAGGGGTTGGGGACCCCTGCCCTAGATGCTCTCAGCCTGTGAATAAGTGACAGTCAAGCACTTTGCACGGATTTTCAGTCGCTGAAAAGTCTACTCGTTTTGTAACTATGAAATTGTAAAAAGTTTAGAGATAGAAGAGACCTGTCAGGTACCTGGTCTGATCTATTAGAGATTAATTAACTAATTAATAGGTTAAATGCCTTGCTCCAAGCTGTGACAGTGAGAGGATGTGGCAGTGAACCACATTTTCTGCTTTGTGAGGCCAAAGCAGCAGATGGTCTTCCAGACAACTGGAATGTGTTACTACCCTTGACCTTCAATGAAGGTATCTCTCAGCTTTTCAATTTTTAAATTCTCCTTAAATTCAGCCATTGTACAAAATGAGAAGGGAGGTAAATTCTGGGTTTTTGTGCTTAACCAAACTGTATCTGTGTAATGGCAGAATATTAAGAAAAAATTGAATGAGGAATGATTACATATTAAGTATTTACTTACCTGTTTATTTAAACATAGATTTGGCAATAGCTGTGATACAAACATGCTTTAAAACTTGGAATGCTGTTTGTTGGTGTCTGCTGTGTTCACTGAAAGCACATGTCATCTCATGAAATAGTGTCAAGAATAATTTAAAAAAGAGGTAGTTGTAAATACTGAATACCCTTCTGCTTGAGAGAGAAATTTTGCAAAGAAAAAGTACTAGAATATTTATTAAAGTAAACAAACTAAAGGAAAACTAATATGCTTTCTCAAACTTCTGAACTTTTAAGCTGAATTTCTGAATGATAATCACCTGAACAAAGTGAGAAATAGGTTTGAGAAGGCTTAAACTTTAGGACAGGTGAAACAAAGATTATTGATTCTTAAAATTAAGCTTCATTTTATTTTCTCCTTTTATCTTATATCACCCTGATGACCAGCGGACTCTTAAATGATTACCACAGTTTAACTTCTTCGCCAAAGTAAATCAACATTTGGAAAATGGCACAGGAATGCTGTATTTGTAGATTTTGTTAGTTCTCTAAAGAATCTTCTTAGTTTTATAGTCTTTATGGATGTTTTGAATTTATTTACATATTTATTCTTTCTTCCCAAGTTTAAGGAGGTAAATATAATAAAAAATGATGTACTTATATATTTTGTAACTTTTGCTCTGCTGTTACCCTTGAGAGGCATCCTAGTTCAGTAGCTCAAAGCATGGGCTTTGAAGGCGGAAGCTCTGTGTTGAAATCAGCTCTCCCATTGTTGCCTCTGGAGCTCCTTTTCTTTTTTCTCCCCTCCTCTCCCCTTCCCTTTTCCTCCCTCCCTCCCTCTCTCCCTTCCTCGCCTCTTCCCCTCCCTCCCTCCTTCCTTCCTTGTGGTGGGAGTGTGGTATTTAAACTTCTGAGCCTCAGTGTCACTACATGTAAAACGGTGATCCCTGTGTCACAGGATTGTGAGGGTTAACTGCGCTGTGAAGTGGTGCCCTGGCACAAAGTAAGGTTTGATAATTTAGTCAGGTCTTTGTTTTGGTTTTTTAGCACTCGTAGTTATTTTACTACTTTGAAGGAAGCATTTGTGAATTATGTTTTCTCTGGTAAACAATGAAATTGAGCAAATCCTGAGACTGCTCCCACTCGAGTACTTTATGGAAGGCTCAGGAAAAGAAGGCAGCTACCTCTCTCTCTCTTTCTCTTTTTTTTCCCCCCCTTTATCTGCTGGTCCCTTAGAGTAGACATGAGCTAGAGGCGTAGGACAGAAGCCCTCCTTGCCCTGCCTTGCCCCGCCTTGCCCCGCAGGAGCCTTCGTTCTAAGGGGACAGGCTGGCCGAAAGCACAGCGAGTAGGGCCAGCCTTGCAGAGGGAGCTGGGGAAGGAAGGGGGGAGCAGGCTTGGAGGAGGAGAGCGGCCGTCACTCTGGGGAGGAGGGGCTGGGAGCGGCTCGAGCGTCCACTGAGTGCACCGGTCTTTCCCGTTCCAGGCGCCAGGCGGAAGGCTAGGGAGGGGCTTGGGGGTCGTCGGCACCGGAGGCCTGCCCCGGCGCTCCCGGCCGAGGGGCTTGCAGGGCAGAAGCGGGGGCGGGGTCGAGGGCGGGGCCGCAGGGAGGAGGCGGGAGGGAGGTGGAGTCGCCGGGAGCTGGGGGCTGCGCGGGCTGTTCGGGGCTGGGCGGGGCTGCGAGGGGCCGTGGGCCGGTGGACGGGAAGCCTCTCCGGCTCTGCGGGAGTGTGGTGGAGCGAAGCTCAGCCGCCCTGGAGTCGGCAGTGACAGGGCGGGTCTCAGCGTGCCAGCGTCTCTCTGGTGGTCCTCATGCACACCTGGGCCGCTTCTTAGCACCTTTGCCAGATGCCATTGTTTGTTTTCCGCGTTTAGTTTATTTTTGAATGGAATGCTTTATTTTTCTACGGATTCTGACAGCTTTTACACTGTGAGGAAAATTGTTTAGAATTTATTTTGCAACCCATGGAAAAGTGTTAATATGTAAGTAAATGACCTTGAAATTAAGGCTTGGTTGACATTTTATTTGCCAGGGTTATTTTGTTTTGTTTAAGGAATTACAGTTAACTCATAAATAAACTGATAAAATTGACAGAACTTTTCTGGGGAGACCTGTTAGTTTATTTTTGAAAAATATACGTTTCTTTTAGCACATTTCCTCTTTTACTTCTGCAAGTACAGTCCCTTTTGTGTAAGTGAATGTAGTAGTGTCTTTGGATTCAATACATTTGGACTTCTCAGACATTTGAAATTGGCATATAAAGTGTGGTGTTTGTGACGTCTCTCTGCCCTCTGCTGGTCAAAATGTACTATTGCTCTTAACTCTGTAGCTTCAGTCATTCGTTTGAATGAAATAATACCCTGTAATATCAAGAGTGGCCAAAAAATCAAATTTGGGGGAAAAAAACCTTTATTGTTTGAAAGCACTGTATTCTTCTTAGGGAAATCCTGCACGATGAATTGTTCTTCCCCAGAGGCCGATAGTGCTGTGGGTGAGAAATATGACTGTCTCTACCACACTGATGATCATTTTTATATTGTGTGTGTTCGTATTCTTTTCTGAACTTTTCTGTAAGTTCTAGATCTGCTCTGTCCAGTGTGGTTGGCCACTAGCCATATGCTGTTTAAGCGAACTTAAATATTCACTTCCTTACTCGCACTAGCCACATATCAAGGCCTGAAAGCCACACATATGGCTAATAGCTACTGTGTTGGACAATGCAGATTAAAGAATGTTTTCATCTCAGAAAGTTCAGTTGACAGTGCTGTTCTGAGTTTCAAATTTTAAATAACAAGGATTATCATTGTCATGAAGCAATCATTGTTTTTACATTTACAACGAATTTCTTTCTTTGGCATGTACCCTTTTCACATGAAAACAGTTTTAACTGAGGGAATATGTTTAGTAGGATTTTAGTTTATTAAGATTTTTTTGTACCATGTAATTTACTGCAATTTTTTTTTTTGCGGTACGCGGGCCTCTCACCGTTGTGGCCTCTCCCGTTGCGGAGCACAGGCTCCGGACGCGCAGGCTCAGCGGCCATGGCTCACGGGCCCAGCCGCTCCGCGGCATGTGGAATCTTCCCGGACCGGGGCACGAACCTGTGTTCCCTGCATCGGCAGGCGGACTCTCAACCACTGCGCCACCAGGGAAGCCCTGTAATTTACTGCTTTTATTGCCAAATGATTACGGTACAGTTTTCTCAATGTAGAGCATTGAGCATTTCTAGTGTTTTCTTTCTCTGTTTTGAAGATTAAATTTAAAGTTAAAAATATTGGCCATCTTTCTCTGTGCCATTTAATTGAGGTGATAGCTGCTTTCTCCTTTTGGTGTGTGTTTGGGATGGAATGAAAGATATAAATCAGAGCATATGTAGAGAAACTAAGACTTTGTGACATTGTGAATCATACTTAATATATGTTGATTGTTTAAAAAATACATTTTACCCAGATTTCTCTAACGGCAACATTTTGCAAAACTACAGTATCACAACTAGGATATTGACATTGATACAATTCCCAATTTTACAGTGATTTCTGCAGTTTTACTTGCATTGGTGTGTGCGTGAGGGCATGTTTTCTGTACTCCTCTAGGTGGTCACAAAGCACTGAGCTGATCTCCCTGTGTTATGTGGCTGCTTCGCACTAGCTGTCTATTTTACATTTGGTTCCACTTGTAAAATTTTGTCATTTAAAAAATGTTATATGAATGGGAACGTCTGATACTTTGGGATTGGCTTTATTTGCTCAGTGTAATTCTTGGGAGATTCACCCAGGTTGTTACATGTATTAATAGTTTTCTGTTTTATTAAGGAGTAGAATTGGGACTTCCTTGGTGGCTCAGTGGTTAAGAATCCGCCTGCCAATGCAGGGGACACGGGTTTGAGCCCTGGTCCGGGAAGATCTCACATGCCACGGAGTAACTAAGCCCGTGTGCCACAATTACCGAGCCTGCGCTCTAGAGCCCACAAACCACAACTCCTGAGCCCGCGTGCCTAGAACCCGTGCTCTGCAACAAGAGAAGCCACCGCAATGAGAAGCCCACACACCGCAACGAAGAGTAGCCCCCGCTCGCTGCAACTAGAGAAAGCCTGAGCACAGCAACGAAGACCCAACGCAGCCAAAAATAAACAAATAAATAAAAATTTTAAAAAAGGAGTGGAATCTTATGGTATGTATGTCCTACAGTTTGTATAATCATTCACTCGTTGAAGGAACTCTGGGCTGTTTCTAGTTTTTGACTGTTAGAAATAATGCTGTACATTTGTGTAAGTTTCCGTTTATCTGGTGAGTGCCCAGTAGTGTAGTTGCTTTGTTGTGGTGCAAGGGCTTCTCATTACGGTGGCCTCTCGTTGCAGAGCACGGGCTCTAGGTGCGCGCGCTCAGTAGTCGTGGCTCACAGGCTTAGTTGCTCTGTGGCATGTGGGATCTTCCTGGACCAGGGCTCGAACCTGTGTCCCCTGCATTGGCAGGCGGATTCTTAACCACTGCACCACCAGGGAAGTCCTCTTTAATATATTTTTATGTGTTGGCTAATCTCCTCTTAATTCTCTCCAGTGTGTTTTTTATCTCAGGCATTGTAGTTTGCATCTGTAGTAGTCACAAATACATACATGTACACACACACATATATATGCATATATATACATTCCCCCCCATCCCATTCCATGCCTCTACTTGTCCAGTCTTTTCTTTCTTTCTTTTTTTTTTTTTAATTTATATTTGCTGTGTTGCGTCTTCGTTTCTGTGCGAGGGCTTTCTCTAGTTGTGGCAGGCGGGGGCCACTCTTCATTGCGGTGCGCAGGCCTCTCACTATGGGGGCCTCTCTTGTTGCGGAGCACAGGCTCCAGATGTGCAGGTTCAGTAGTTGTGGCTCACGGGCCTAGTTGCTCTGCGGCATGTGGGATCCTCCCAGACCAGGGCTTGAACCCGTGTCCCCTGCGTTAGCAGGCAGATTCTCAGCCACTGCGCCACCAGGGAAGCCCTTGTTCAGTCTCTTCTGTAACTTCTTGGACATATGGAAGTCACAGGTGATAATAATGTCTTTGTCTACTAATCTTATTATTATGTTATTTTGGGGCCAGTTTCAATTGATTGACTTTTCTCCTTTCTGTAGATAGTATTTTCCTGCTTCTAGCATGCCTGGTAATGTTTTATTGGACGCTAGATATTGTGAATTTTGCTTGTTGGTTCTGGATTTTTTTGTTTCTATAAATATGCTTGAGGGTTCTTTTTCTTTTGATGCAGTTATTTGGAACTAGTCTGACCCTTTCAGATCTTGCTTGTAAGCTTTGTTAGGTGAAACTAGAGCAGCATTTACTCTAGAGTTAGTTTTCCCTGCTAATAGGCAAGATTCTTCTGAATTCCCCATCTGATGCTCCATGAGTGATGAGGTTCTCTGGTCTGGCTGATGGGCAAAGACACGATTCTTGACTGTTTTGAGCTTTATGAGTATTCCCTCTAGCTGTTTTGGATAGTACTTTCCCTGTCTGCTGTGGTTTCCTCATACTTGCAGATCAGTAGTACTTGGTTGTGTACCTGAAGGTGACCTTTTACAGAACAGGCGTTCTCTGTGTGCCTCCCTCCTCTCCTGTACTCTGCCTTAGGGAATCTAGCCATTTGATCTCTGTGGTCCTGGCTCCATTGTAGGGAGACTACCGGGCTGCTCCTCGATTTATCTTCCCGGTGCATGGCGTGGACTTACCCCAGGCAGGAAGTGCTTCCTCTTCCGTCTCTTCGTTCCCAGTCTCTTCAGGAATATTGTCTTATATAGTTTGTTTGGTTTTTAAGGTTTTTTAAGTCAATAGGGTAAACTCAGTGTCTGTTCCTTCATGTTGGCTAGAAACCTGCAACTCAGTATAATATTTTAGTAGAAAAGGGGCAGGATAAGAAAATTAATTTTAAAACTTCTGTTTCTTTTTACTGAAACCTTAACTTTCCCTAGGCTTCCTGGAGAGAATAGTTACATTGAATTTTCTCAGAACATTTGTTTTCATGTAATGCTTAGAGCCACTGGCACAACACAGGAGGACGTGGCAGGACTACTGATGCTGCTGCTGCCCTGCCGCCCCATTTCAGTTCCAGGCCTGCCTCTGCTGACCTGGTGGACGCAGCAGGGGCCAGCCACCAAGTCCGCCCTCCCCGTCCTCTACAGGCTGACTTTGTTTGTAGAGGAAGTCTCTTATGATAAGCTCTTCAGATATAAATTTGATGTTACTTCGCTGACTGATGTCACAGAGTTTTTTCAAGTCAAAACATCTGATTATGGTCTGCAGCATTACATATTTCATGTTTCAGAGATCATCACATTCTTTTTTATACTATTGAAAACATCTGTTTATGTAATTATAGCTTGCTAGTCTCAAACAGGTACAGAATTTGGCTTAGTCTTTGCACTGAGTCTTCACGCTAAAAATGCAAACAAGACTAGTATGTTCCACAGTGATGTTTGTTGAAGTCGTGATTTATCAGTGTTTCATTGATTTATTACTGATGCCGAAGACATGAAGTGGGCTTAATCAGCCATCTCCATTATTTGTGAACGTGAAAAACAAAAAAGTAGTTGAACTTTGTAGCTAATTCAGAGTATCATGTTAGCCAACAGTTTCTGCTTTCCCCATATCAAGGCTTTTTTTTTTAAAGCCATAGTTTTAATATATAAAATATATATGTCAAAAATATAAAGACGCTAATTATTTAAATTCATTTTTTCACTTAATGTTGAAAGTTGGTGTTAATTGAGCCAGCATCTGAAGAAGGTGAAGAAAAAGCAAGTTACTTTTTGTTAATGTGTAGTTAACAGATAATTGTAAATTCTGAATAATCGAGTATTCATTACGCTTTTTCTTAAGCTGTGGTTTCATTCATTTCACTGGCCTGTTCATAACTGTTCAGTGAGTCCTTGTTGCTAATAGCATAAAATCAAATTTGGGAGTCCAGACTCTTTGCAGTGTCTTCCGCCTGTATTTTCACTTATGCTCTTATCCTTCATGTTTTGTTAGAAGCTATTGACCAGAGATGCTATGTGCCTTCACTCTACATGTGTGTGTGTGGTTTTTAATCCTACTGGAATTACCTCAGGGTCTATGTGCTTGTTATTCTCTCCGTCTGGAACCCTTTCCCCAGATATCTGCCTGTTTCCTTGCTTTGGGGCTCTGCTCAAATGCCACTTCATCAGTGTTGTGTTCCCTGACCGTTGTATTTAAAATTGCATCCCAGCTTTTTTTCTAAGCACTTGCTATTCTCCGTACCCACTTAATTTTCTTTTCTCCATAGCCCTTATCACAATCTGAGATCCTAAACATTTTATAGCTTGTTTGTGTCTCTCTCTTGCTCCACTGGAACATGTAGCTCATGAGGGCAGGGACTTTAATGTGTTCTATTTCCCTTCTGGATCCCCACCATCTAGAAAGTTCTTGGCACATAATAAGCATTCAGCACAGTTTTGATGACGGTGAGTCAATGAATGAGTGAGTGAACGATTACCCTTCTAAGTCTTCTCTGCTCATCTGACCCTCATCCGTCTCCCCTGGCCCACTTCAGGTCCCACTGCATTCCGGAAGCTGCCTTTGAATGAAACTGCGTCCTGCTGCTTCAGCTCATCCTGATCTGTTCCTCCTTTGAACTCGTGGCATTTTCATATTAGTATAAGAGAGAATTTTCTGATAGATATAATTGCGTGTGGTTCGTGTAGGCTGCAAGATGGTAACACTCTATTACTTGAAATGTTTAAGGAGTGACAAGATGGCCTTGTCAGTAAAGGGGACTAGACTTGACATGTATAGTTCTCTCTGTGCTAGGTGCTGTAATTTCAAGGGACCCTAAAAGGTGTAGATGAAGTCGCCCTGTTTGATAGTTTTGGAAACTGACGTTTAGACGGGTCACATAATTTGTCTGTAGTTCATAGCCGTTTAAGTGTCTTGGCTGTTCAGACTTGGGTCTTTCTCTGTAGAAGAGCTGTTATGCTGCCTTCATTGAGTAACTACTTCATGAACCCAAGGTCCACTACGATTGTGTGAAGTGTGGCAGTTTGGCATGTTTACCAAGGAATGAAGGCCTGAATGGGGAAGAGTGATGACGCTTGGTTAGGGAGAGAAAAAAGTTAAAAAGTTTTGGATAATGGTGTAATTAGAAACACCCAAAGGGAAACAGAGGCGCCAAACCTTACCATTCTGTTCAAATCTTGGCCTGGTGATAGATCAAGATTTTGATGGCAAAGTTGGTGGATCTTATTTTGATTTCTTTAAGAAAACATTTACTGTTGGGGTTTATTGCTTTGGTTTTTATCTTTATATGATCCAAGTGATCTTACTTAAAAATTAAAATGAAAAATCTTAACTATTAAGCCAATCTTCAGAGGGGTAATACCTAGCATGCTTAATTGGGTTATATATTAATGAAAAATTAATACTTATCAAGGGCTTACTTTGTGTCGGATACTGTGTTTCACGAAGATTATCTCATTTGATGTTTTCCACAACCATAATTGTCAGCTTTCTATTTTCAGCACCATTTCACAGATAGGGAAGCCAAAGCTTAAGGAGGGGTCCAAACTCACACAATAAAATGGTGGAGTTAGCAGTGGCTCAAACTTTTGTCTTGGAGACACATTGAGAAAAAAACATTTCACATGGTGAGTCAGTACATACGTACGTATGACTGAAAGAACTGTTTCGTGGATAGTGACTCTTACTGTAATGTCGCACACTCTGTTCTGTTCTGTATTGTTATGTTTAACCCAGAATAGATATAACACATAATGGGCTGTTACCTGCAGTCTGAAAAATCTCTGTTCTTCACAACTATGCTGTGTATACTCCCTGACTTTATAAAATAGTAACTCACTTTTGGCTTCTTTACTTTGTTCTTTCATGCCTGCACCCTCTTTCTTATAACTACCAACATGTATTCTGGCAGCAGAAAAAAAAAAATTAAGTCTTGTAGTACTAAAAAAAAGTATTTTTCCCAAGTGGATTTTTATTTTAAGTTAAAACTAGTGAGCTAATTCCTTGTTTTTAGTGAAGATCATGTTTACTGATAGCACGTTTTGAACTTGCCTTTCCTCACAGTTTCACGTGGACCAGGCAGACCATGTTAAACTGTTTATTTATTTATAAGTTATATTATTTTTGGCTGTGTTGGGTCTTCGTTGCTGCGCACGGGCTTTCTCTAGTTGTGTCGAGTGGGGGCTGTTCTTTGTTGCAGTGCGCGGGCTTCTCATTGTGGTGGCTTCTCTTGTCACGGAGCACGGGCTATAGGAGTGCAGGCTTCAGTAGTTGTGGCACTTGGGCTCAGTAGTTGTGACTCCCCCCCCTTTAAACTATTTAATGTCAGTCCTGTTTCAGACAAATTTTAGGAGAAGAAATTAACTACCTAAGGTAGAAAGTTGCTGTGAGCTCATTTTTGAGTGTTCACACTCACTTGGCCTGTATTAATGCTTCATATTCTAGCCTCCAGAAAATGATCGATTAAAACAGCACGTGGAACCTGTCTTGTAATCAGCATTGTAGTGACTCTTTTTGAATCTTGAAAAGTTGTGCACAAACTGTCAGATGTTATCCCTACTTGTCACGTTGTTGCATTACTGATGCCACTTTACAGAAAAATGTGAATATGAGGTAGATCAACCATAGACAAGTAGGTCATACCAAAATGTTACTTTCAGATTTTTAAAAAAAGGATATTTTATTTATTTAGTTTTTAATTTAATTTTTTTTTTTTTTTTGCGGTACGCGGGCCTTTCACCGTTGTTGCCCCTCCCATTGCGGAGCACAGGCTCTGGACGCGCAGGCTCAGCGGCCATGGCTCACGGGCCCAGCCGCTCCGCGGCATGTGGGATCTTCCCGGACCGGAGCACGAACCCGTGTTCCCTGCATCGGCAGGCGGACTCTCAACCACTGCACCACCAGGGAAGCCCAAAAAAGGATATTTTAAAGAACATTTTATTTCCTTCCTAGTAAAATATTGTATGTTAAAATATTTAGTGTTTTAAAAAATAAACTAAAAAGGAAAACATAGGCAGAACACTCTTTGACATAAATCACGGCAGTATATGTTTTAGATCTGTCTCCTAAAAAAGTAAAGGGAATAAAAGCAAAAATAAACAATTGGGACCTAATTAGAGTTAAAAGCTTTTGCATAGCAAAGGAAACCATCGACAAAACAAAAAGACAACCTACTGAAAGGGAGAAGATATTTGCAAATGATATGACTGATAAGGGGTTAATATCCAACATATGTAAACAATTCGTACAATTCCACATCAAAAAAACAAACAACCCAATTAGAAAATGGGCAGAAGAACTGAACAGACATTCTTCTAAAGAGGAAATGCAGATGGGACTTCCCTGGTGCAGTGGTTAAGAATCTGCCTGCCAACAATGGGGACATGGGTTCGATCCTTGGTCCGGGAAGATCCCACATGCCTTAGAGCAACTAAGCCCTTGCGCTACAGCTGCTGAGCCTGCGCTCTAGAGCCCGCGAGCCACAACTGCTGAAGCCCGCGCACCCTAGAGCCCATGTGCCACAACTACTGAAGCCTGCATGCCTAGAGCCTGTGCTCCACAAGAGAAGCCACCACAATGAGAAGCCCGTGCACTGCAACAAAGAGTAGCTGCTGCTCGCCGCAACTAGAGGAAGCCTGTGCGCAGTAACGAAGACCCAAAACAGCCAAAAATAAATAAATAAATAAATAGATTAATAATAAAAAAAAAGAAATGCAGATGGCCAGCAGACACATGAAAAGATGCTCAACATCGCTAATCAGCAGAGAAATGCAAATCAAAACCACAATGAAATATCACCTCACACCTGTCAGAAAGGCCATCATCAAAAAGAACACAAATCACAAATGTTGGTGAGGATGTGGAGAAAAGGGAACCCTTGTGCACTGTTGGCGGGAATGTATTGGGTTGGCCAAAAAGTGCCTTCGGTTTTTAAGTAAAAATAAAAGACACATTTCTCATTTTCACCAAGAATTGTATTGAACAACATATTCACCCATTTTCCACTACCTTCTGGCAGTTTTCAGACAACTTCGTAATTCCATCTTCCCAAAACTTTTTAAATTTTTGAGCAAAGAACTGTTCCAGGTGCCTTTTACAGTCTTCCAGGGAATTGAAATTTTTCCATTAAGAGAATTTTGTAAAGACTGAAATAAATGGAAGTCCAAAGGTGCAATGTCCGGTGACTACGGCGGATGAATCAGAACTTCCCAGCCAAGCTGTAACAGTTTTTGCCTGGTCATCAAAGAAACTTGGAGTCTTGCATTATCCTGATGGAAGATTATGCGTTTTCTGTTGAGTAATTCTGGATGCTTTTTGTCGACTGCTGCTTTCAGTTGGTCTAATTGGGATCAGTACTCGTTGGAATTAATCATTTGGTTTTCTGAAAGGAGTTCATAATAGGGGACTCCCTTCCAGTTCCACCATATACACAACATCACCTTCTTTGGATGAAGACTGGCCTTTGATGTGGTTGGTGGTGGTTCATTTCCCTTGCCCCACGATCTCTTCCGTTCCACATTGTTGTACAGTATCCACTTTTCATCACCTGTCACAGTTTGTTTTAAAAATGGAACATTTTCATTACGTTTAAGTAGAGAATTGGACACAGATATACGGTCATGAAGGTTTTTTTCGCTTAACTTACCTGGAACCCAAACATCAAAGCGATTAATATACCCAAGCTGGTGCAAATGATTTTCAGTGCTTGATTTGGATATTTTGAGTATGTCAGCTATCTCCCGCGTGGTATAACGTTCCTTGTTCTCAGTTAATGTCTCCATTTGATTGCTGTCAACTTCAGCTCGTCTACCCGACCGTGAAGCATCGTCCAGCGAGAAATCTCCAGCATAATCACTGCGCCACCAGGGAAGCCCCCGCAGGCCACTTTTGACGCGTTCCGTCATCACAGCACCTTTTCCATACACTGCACACATTTTTTTGTGTGTTTTGGTTGAGTTTTTACCTTTCTTGAAATAATAAAGCATAATATGCTGAAAATGTTGCTTTTTTTCTTCCATCTTTAATATTAAAATGGTTCCACAATAATTCACCAATTTTGATAAGTCTTTTTAAATGCACGCTGACATGAAAGCTGTCTCATACAGTCTAACAAAATTGTTTCGAATGACGTTAAAGACAACTAAGTGCTACTAGAGCCATCTTATGGAAAAAAATGAACAAAACTTTCGGCCAGCCCAATAAGTTGGTGCAGCCATAGTGGAAAACAGTATGGAGGCTTCTCAAAAAACTAAAAATAGAACTACCATATGACCCGGCAATTCCACCCTTGGGTATGTATCTAAAAAAACCAAAAACACTAATTCAAAAGGATGCATGCACCCCAGTGTTCATAGCAGCATTATTTACCTTTGCCAAGATGTGGAAGCAACCTGAGTGTCCATTGACAGATGAATGGATAAAGAAGGTGTGGTACATATATACAATGGAATATTACTCAGCCATAGAAAAGAATGAAATAGTGCCATTTGCAGCAACATGGATGGACTTGGAGGGTATTACGCTTAGTGAAGTAAGTCAGACAAAGACAAATACGTATATGTGGAATCTAAGAAATACAACAAAGTAGTGAATAAAACAAAAAAGAACAAAGACTCACAGATATAGAGAACAAATTGGTGTTTACCAGTGGGGAGAGGGAAAGGGGGGAGGGGCAAGAGGGGGAGGTACAAACTATTGGGTGTAAGATGGGCTACAAGGATGTAGTGTACAACATGGGGATTATAGCCAATATTTTGTAATAACTGTAAATGGAGCGCAACCTTTAAAAATTGTATAGAAATAATTTTTTAAAAAAGTGAACTACACATTCTGTTGAGTATGTTTGCTGGAAGAAGCTGTTTGGCACTTTAAAATAACTGCTGTTGAAATAGTATTAATGGAACTACTGTTTAAACTTATGGGTTTAATTATGAAACCGTTTTAACACGATCTGTGTCCGTGTCTTCCTGGCCGACGCTTCTGTGTATCTGCCAGACCTTACGTCCTGAGGTCACCCTGTAACGTCTTCTCAACTTCAGCCTACTGGTTCCCCTACTGGCTGCCATTCTTCCTTTTTTGGTAAATTAAAGAAAAAGTAGTAAAAGGAATGTATGATACTTCATTCCCACATTTAAAGACACGTATAAAGTTGTTTTTTTTTTTAAGCAGCCTTACTGAGATGATAATTTACATGCTTTAAAATTCACTTCTTTTAAGTGTATACTTCAGTGATTTTTCATGTATTAGCAGAGTTTTGTAACTGGCACCGCTAGCACATTTAGCACATTCCTGTCATTCCAGAAAGATCCCTCATGCTTACCCGCAGGCTCACGCCCCCGCACCCCTACCTCCACACTGGTTCTTTTGCAGGTTAGTGGTTTAGCTGTTTACATGTGGAAAACATGTCTTATGGGCTGTTGCTGGCTCTCTTGGTCGTCCTTAAGCAGACCTGGCCCGAAACTTAGCTGACTGTGAGCCGTGAAAGGCAGTCAGTGCTCCTGGGTGAGGAATGAAGCGCCTCGTGGCAGCGAAACAGAAAGGCCTTCGTCCTCGGCTCAGCCTTGGTCCTGGCCGCGTTTTGGTGTAGGTGGCTCCTCTTCAGGACCCCTTTACTGCTTGGTGTGTCTCCCTTTCCCTAGAAACCCAGCCACCACTCAGGGTGCTGCCGTGTGGATTACCTTTCCTGTCCCAGGTGATTTTGCCCTCCTCCCCTCTGTTCCCCTTGGTCAAAATTCTCTATCCTTGGCAATTTCCTTCTCCAACAAATAAAACCAGACCAGATACAGTTCTTACTGCCTTTAATCTTGGGAATTATGAGGAAAGAATTAAATGAACTTTTAATAATGTGGGAAGAATTGATACTTCTACAGAGATAAAGAGATTATTTGCATCTTTAAATCTGTATTACTAGCTTCAACAATAAGTGACTTGGCATTTCAAACCAGTCATCCGGTGGAAGGGAATTTCGTTTGGAAGGATGGAATTATCATAGTAGGAGATGCAGGGTATTCACAAGTGCATTTGGCATCTGCCCATGGCATACTCTTAGCTCTCTCTCCCGCTTTATAGCATTTTTCCTTTGTTTTGGCCCAAAACTTCTCAGTCCTGAAAATGGTTTGGTAACATTATCTACTTCATATGTTTATTAGGATTAAATCAGGCAGGGTTCCTAGAAATACAATGAATAATGTCTTGCATGTTCAGTAAGATGTTAGTTTCCTCTAAAAATACTTTCCTGCATGTTTTGGCAGCAGTAACTCCGGTGGTACAAGGTCTTAGGTATCATTTGTAAGCTAGAGACTGCCTACGGTTTTATACCAGACGTTGTGCTGGGTACAGAGCATGCAAAGATCAATAAAATGAAGTCTTTGTGCTCAGAGAGATCACTGTGTCACAGAAAAGACAGCTAAAACAGTTAACTGTAAATCACTGTGATAAATGTTATGTAAAAAGTTTTAGGGGAATTAGAGAAGGCTTTATGGAAGGATTAAGTCTTGACAGGAAGTTACGTTAGCAGTTAGTGATATGTTCTTTGTTCCTCATAAAAAATTCAAAGAAGCTTTTCTGTTTGCTGGTCTGTCATGGTAATCAGAAACTTGAGAAGTTTCTTCTCAGAAGAGCATACGATTTCATCTTATTTCTCAAATGGTATGAGATCTATAAGGAAAGTATAATGAATTCTCAGTAAAATTCCTGTTCTTTTTTTTTAGATATATAGTATGTTTTTACATTATTTAGATATATAATGGTTTCTCATTCAGGAAACCTCAGTCTTTCTACTTTCTGTGCTGTAAAACTGTCTTTAATCTCTATCTGAAAGCTAGTAGTCACTTGTACTATACAAATTTTAGGTGCATATATATATCACAACCTAAAAAAAAATCAAATCAGTATTTAAATAAAGAAACTTAGCAGAAATCAGGTGCTGTGGTATTGTATTTCTTGGCTGCAGCATTACAGCACAGCTGAAGCTCTTCAAGGTGGGAGGGCCACTGTACATTTTACGTAGAATGCACCTTGTCCTTATACCTTGTCCAGACCTTACCTGCTGTAACTGGACTTACGTTTTAGTGACCACCTGAATTGCCACTGTCTCTGCAAAGCCTGTACTAATATCCCCACCCGACATTCATCTTTTCCTCTCGTGTTTCCACATCCTTTGCACTTACACTGTAACCACTGAATGACTTATTAGAGTGCAAGCTCCCTGAAGGCGGGATCTGTGTTTTGTTTCCTTCATTTAATACTTTGGTGAAACTAGACAGTACATATTTGGTGATTTAAATTGAGTCTAGAAAACTAAGGTTTGATGAAAATGTGCTTTATTATTCGTAAACACCTCTTCTTACAATTTTGGCTCTGAAGTAAGGAATAAATCTCTGGTACGTTCTTAATGACTGCTGCCAACATGCAAATATACTGCACAATGAATTAGGTAGATTACAGGCTTAGCTGTTGTAACAAAAAGACCCCCAAATACTGTGGCTTCAACAGGATAGAAGTTTGTTTCTTCACATTAGTCTGGAGATGAGCTAGTAGTTCTGTCCTCTTCACCATGAGGCTTGCATGTCTGGATCCAAGGTAGCAGGTTGTTCACTTCTTACCATCTTCTCAGCTCATGGGAAAGGGGAAGAGGCAAGGGGAACAGGCCCAGTATGGATAATGTCAGCACACATCATTTCAGCTCACATTCCACTGGCCAGGACTTGGTCATGGGACCACACTTTGCTGCAGGGGGAGCTGAGAAATGGAGTCTCTGTCTGGGCAGCCATGTCTGTAGTTAAAACTTGGGGGCTTTTTTTTTTTTTTTAATTAAAAGGAAGAATGGCAAAAGGATATTAAAAAGAAATTTGTGCCTCATAGGTTTTGCCTGTGCTTCCATTTTTTTTTTTTTTTGCGGTACGCGGGCCTCTCACTGCTGTGGCCCCTCCCGTTGTGGAGCACAGGCTCCGGACGTGCAGGCTCAGCGGCCATGGCTCACGGGCCCAGCTGCTCTGCGGCATGTGGGATCCGCCCAGACCGGGACACAGACCCGCGTCCCCTGCATCGGCAGGCAGACTCCCAACCACTGCGCCACCAGGGAAGCCCTGTGCTTCCATTTTTAAATAAACAGATGGATTGCTTCAGGTATTAAAGAACTTGTGTATTTGACCAAGTCATCAGACTTGGCAGATTTTTTACTGCGCTGCCTGCTGCTTTATCTGGACCTTACGCTAGGTGATGCAGGCCATAGAGAGCCTTCCTGGTGAGAACTTTACCATTTACTCTAGTAGACATGACCAAGTACAAGCGAAGAGACAGCAGGTACTTGTTGGTATTGTGTGAGAGAAGCTGTCATGGGCTATAGACATTTAAAGGAAGGGGGAATGGAGGTATGGAGTCATACGGAAAGGCTTTTTGGAGAATATGGGACTCTGGTTAGGCCTTGAAGTTGAGATAGGATTCGTGTGGTCACAAGCAGAACATCCTAGGCAAGGGAAATGGTGTGCAGGAAAGTTTTAAGACTGGATAACTGAGTTGTATTCTAGGGAAAGCAATGAGTCTTCTGATTTCTGACTAACCAGTTGGCTCCCCACGTGTGTAATTTGGAGTAGTGCAAAATAAAGTTGATTTATGAAGGATCAAGATTATAGATGTGGTACAGGTTTGGAGTTGGACACTGAAATGGAGAAAGAGTTTAACTGGGTAATGGGATTCAGATTAGGTAAATTTCTGCCCCCCTCCACCTGGTAATGGAATTCAGAATGAATGAATTCAGTCCCTCTTTCCCTTCTGGGCCCGTGAGCCACAACTGCTGAGCCTGCGCGTCTGGAGCCTGTGCTCCGCAACAAGAGAGGCCACAACAGTGAGAGGCCCGCGTACCGCGACGAAGAGTGGCCCCCACTTGCCACAACTAGAGAAAGCCCTCGTATAGAAAGGAAGACCCACACGTTCTGTCCTAGCCCCATTCTTCTGGACTTCTCTGAAATTTTTGACACTTTGACCATCTTTTTTTAAAATTTTAATTCGGGCCTTCTCTGGTTTTGCACTGCTCTTCATTTTCTCCATAAGACTTAGCGTTCTTCTTTTTTTGCGCTTTTTGTTCTTGGGACTGCAGGTGTCCTCTTGAAGGCAGTGCTTTCTTTACACCTCCAGTTTGAGCTTTAGTCTTCTGTTCCTGATTGCTTGCTGGACATTTTCATCTCGATGCGTCACTTATTTAAAGCACTCAACAGATTTCCTGCAAAGCTTTGTGACTCTGCAAGGACCTGTATGCTTTAGATCCCTTTATGCTTTAAAGCAGAACTTGCAGGCATCTGGGTCTGTGCCTTCTGCCTATCACTGTGTCACTAAGTCTTGTCAGTTCTTCCTGGTGATTCTCACGTCCGTTCATTTCCATTCTTACTGTTGCCACGTTTATCAGTCTGAACAGGGTGTGTTTGGATTGTGAGCGGTCCTTGAGGACTCACTGATGATGAATATGAATCAAGGTGCCATAACCTCGGTGAGGCCAGATAGTACCTTCTGTTCTGTCGCTGGAGCTTTGCTTTCGTGTGGTTGAGATTATCAGCTGACTCATATGTGTTGAGTTGGTGCTAGCTTATTTGTGTTGTGTTTAGTGAGATGATGATATGGATAATTTAATATTACCCAATATTTGAATTCTCAATAAACTTTTGACTTCTTTTCCTTAGCAGATTTGATTCTTAGTTTGTTAAAATAAATCTTCACAGCTTAAGTCACACACTCAATAAAAATAATGAAAGCAGATCAGGAAGTATGCAGAGTGCTTGAGATGAAGACTTTGTCAAGCATAATCTAGAGTCGGAGGGTGAGGTCCGCATCGTGGCAGCATGAGACACCCCCTTTGTCTTCCCCGCTCTGTCTACAACCAGTAAAACGCCTATAACTCAACATAGGTCCACCGCCTAGCACCCCAGATACGGGGGGTTCCACACATCTGTCCATGTAAAGGCGAGTGGACTGGAACACACAGAGGGGGCTGAACTGGGGAACAGCTGAGGCAGTGCTTGCGAGCCCGGACCCATAGCCGTGGCGGCTGAGCCTGCAGCCCCAGAGAACCCAGTAGAAGCAGAGAAGGCCGTGCACACGCCTGGCCACTCGGCTGCAGCAGCGCCCACGGTCACGGGGAGCCGGGCAGCAGTGGAGGGGGATTGCGGCCCTGGTCCTCCAGTCATGGTGACGCCCCTGACTCGGCGGCCTGTGCATACCTGACAGCCCCATGGCCCTGGCTGCCCCCTAAACCCTCCCCTGGGGCAGCCGAGCTTGCAAGCCAGGAGACCCTGGACGAGGTGGGGATGCCGCCATCCCAGTGCCGTAGGTGGCAGCCCAGTACAGCAGCACCAGGAGCGTCAGGGCACCAGCGACCCTGGAGTCATGAGCAGCGTCACGGAGGGCACCAGGGACACCTCTGACGGGCGTGGTGGAGGGTGGAAAGTGCAGAGCCTCCTATGTGATCAGAGGCAGCGCAGGTAAGAGAAACCAAACACTGGGGCCCTAGCGCCACCTTCTGGAAAACAAAAGAAAGGCCTCTAATTACCAACCAGTTGAATCATTAGAATCAAGTTGGAGAAAAGCTTTACTTAAAGAAGAGAGGTGTTCACTACTTCAGATGCACTGGCAGAGGAACACCTCATCAGGTGACATGAAAAACCACGGTAACACGGCATCACAAAAAGAAAACGACTGATCTCCAGAAACCAAACTTAAAGTCGTGGAATATTGCAGTCTGACTGATAGAGAATTCAGAATAGCTGTCATGAAGAAACTCAACAAGCTATAAGAAAAGTCAGAAAGGCAGTTCAGTGAGCTCAGGAATAAAATTAATGAACAGAAGGATTACTTTACCACAGAGAGTGAAACGCTAAAAAAAGAACCAAACATTCTGGAGCTGAAGAGCTCAATAAAGGAGATGAAGAACACATTAGAAGGCACTGGAAACAGAGCAGAGCAGATGGAAGAGAGAATTAGCAAACTCGAAGACAGAGAGATAGAAATGATACAGCTGGAAGAGGACAGAGAAATAAGATCTAAACAAAATGAAGAAATTCTGAGTACTGTCCGAGTCGTTCAGGAAGGGCAATGTTAGGGTGATGGGTGTCCCAGAGGGAGAGGAGCGGGGGAGGGGAGCAGAGAGCTTATTTAAAGAAATAATAGCTGTGGGGCTTCCCTGGTGGTCTGGTGGCTAAGACTCCGCGCTCCCAGTGCAGGGGACCCAGGTTCGATCCCTGGTCAGGGAACTAGATCCCACACGCCACAACTAAGAGCCCATGTGCTGCAACTAAGAGTTCGCATGCCGCAACTAAAAGATCCTGCATGCTGCAATGAAAATCCCATGTGCTACAACTGGCGCAGCCAAATAAATAAATAAATTTTTTTTTTTAAAAGAAATAATAGCCGAGAACGTCCCAAACCTGGGGAGGGAACTGGATATACAAGCCCAGAAAGCTAACAGAACCCTAATTGTCTCAATGCAAAAAGACCTTTTCCAAGACACATTATATTAAAACTATCAAAAGTCAATGACAAAGAATTTTAAAGCAGCCAGGGAAGAAGGATGGTCACCTATAAAGGAACCCCCATTAGGCTACCAGCAGATTTCTCAGCAGAAACTCCACGGGCCAAGAGAGGGGAGTGATATTTTGAGAACACCGAAAGAGAAGAACTGTCAGCCAAGAATACTCTGCCAAGTAAAGTTACCCTTCGGATATGAAGGGGAAATAAAGGCTCTCCCAGACAAACAGAAGCTGAGGGAGTTCATCACCACCAGACCTGCCTTACAAGACATGTTGGAAGGAGCTCTTCTACCTGAAACGAAAAGGCAAAAGTACACAAACTTTGAGTAAGGTGGTAAATAGAATCAGAAAATTGTGACTCTGTATCAGAATAGGTTGTTAAACATTTAATTCCAGCATAAAGGCTAAAGGAAAAGAAAGCAGTGAAAATAACTATAGCTACTTCAATTTGGTAACAAAATCATAACACAAAAAGGGATAATTTGAGGTAACAAACAACATAAAATGGGAAGAGGAAAAGGACAGAAACCACACAGGCAAATGAAGATGCTGTCAGCAGAAAACGGACTACTTTATCTATGAGACATTTTATACAAAAAGTAATCTGGAATCTTGCTATTCTAAATGTGGTCTGTGGTGGCAGCATGGGCATCTTGGGTTGCTTGTCAGGATTGCAGAGTCTCAGGCCCCGTCCAGGGCTACCAGATTAGAATCCGCATTTTCATCACATCCCCAGGGATGTGCATGCGCTGGGAGACACCGATCTAGAACTGACCGTGCAGTTCTTCTCTTTTTCTTAGTGGGAGACTTAGCTTCTAAAATAGTTAAACCCTCCAGCTGTTTATCTATTTGTGTTTTTCTGTATTTGTCTTTTTGTTCACCTTAGATTTTTAGGTGAACTTCAGAGGAGACTGTTGTAAGTCTTGTGAACGATGGAGAGTAGCTGGGGGAGGTAGCTGGGGGAGGCAGCTGGAGCTGCAGGGTCATCGAAGTCACCTGGAGGAGGCAGCGTGTGGCCGAGTGAGCCCGGCCTGCCGCGGCCTGGAGAGAACATTCGGAGCGGAGGGGCAACACGTGCAGAGGCAGGAAGGCAGGAAAGGGCATGTGTGAGTGGGAGTGCTGTGGTGAACTTGCAAGAGGACAGCGGGCCTTGCCACGGGGTCTGGGCCTGTCCCTTTGTTGCTGTCTGAGGTGTTCCGCTGTGCTGCCTCCGCTGTCAGCTCCTGAAAGTTTCCCGTTACTCTAATGCCCTGCCCTTCAGCTCTCCCAGACTCCCCTACCATCCTCACCTTGTTTAGCCTTTGCCAAGATGTGTTTTGGTATATTCTGTGCCAGGGGCCTCCTAGACAGCCTTTAAACTTCATTTCAAGCTCTCTGTGAGACCTGCACGCCTTCCAGCAGACTTGTCTCCGTAGCTGGGGTCCTCCTTGCCCCTTATGTATATTTTACATTGTGCTAAAATTGATTACAAACGTAACGTTCAACCATGTTGATGTGTGCAGCCTGTTCATTTTCAGTGCTGTGTAATATTCCATGTATGGAGATAATCATGGTGTTGAGCGTTTCTAAGGTATTGTCAATCTTTTCAGAAATCATGCTGCTGTAAATATTCTGCTTATGAGCGGGGGCTACTCTTCAATGCGGTGCGTGGGCTTCTCATTGTGGTGGCTTCCCATGTTGCGGAGCACAGGCTCTAGGTGCGTGAGTTTCAATAGTTGCAGCACGCGGGCTCAGTAGCAGCACGCGGGCCTCAGAGCATGAGGGCTTCAGTAGTTGTGGCGCGTGGGCTCTTATATATATATATATATATATATATATATATATGTATGTCAACTGATTTTTTTTAAAAAGTTTAACAAAGTTATATTTACCCTTTGTGTGATGCACTCATATCTTTTTTCCTTCTAAAAGTGAATACTTGTTGAGATTAAATTAATGAATTATGACCTGTTTAAAATATTGCTGTAGGGAGTGTTGTGTATGTGCGAATGTATATGTGTACATAGATGTGTCATGTCATGACTATAAATTGATAAACATATATGTATGTGTGTCAGCACGTGTGTGTGTGTGTGTGTGTGTGTGTGTGTGTGTGTGTGTCAGAGAGAGAGAGAGAACAGATTGTCTGGTGGAAGGGTTTATTCATCTAGAACTTGATTACATTTTACCACATTGTTTTTTAAATGGTTATATCTGTTTATATTGGTGTGGCCTCCCGAGTCTGGGAACTTAGCTTTTTATCATGTGTCCATGGTCTTTTAAAGCATTTACTTGGCACAGAATTGGTAAGTACTCATTGAGTAGTTTGGTGAAAGAAAATGAGGATTTCATACCTGTAACTGCATGACTACCATGTTAAGCAACTACTGTTTTATCAAGCCAGCTTTTTAGTTAAACTCACAAGGCTAATTTTATAGAGTGGATAACCCATTTGTAATATCGGTTAGGCTTTTAAAAGTCTATTTTTAGGGGTTCTTGACTATATTGTTCAGTTATGATAGTTATGTTCCAAAGAAAGATACATTGACAAAATTACATTATTATTTCAATTGCTAAAAAGTGATTGAGGCTAGAGTTTCCCGTAAGTGATAACAAGTTTTTTTTTTCCCTTGCAGGAATCAACAAAATGGTTTTCATAGCCTTAAATTCGTAAGACCTAAACATCATCTAACATTTAATTATATCTAGCTTTTGCTCAATAGTAATATAGCCATTTAAAAATTTTTGCTAGCATTATTCTTGTGCAAGGTTTTTTTACATTAAAGTCCCTTTCTTTTGTTGTTATAAAAATGCACCACTGTATTGGGTGCTACAGCTTTTTACCTGCATGGACAGTCATGTCCCATTATGCAAGTTCATTCAGCCATAGCCTTCACATCAGGAAAATCGTGCTGTATAGAAAAGTCTCCATTTGTATTTGGCTGAGGTTGTAGCAGATTATTCTGAGGGGAATCATTCTATTTTAATAACAATGAAGCCCCACTTGGAGTGTGTTGAAAATCTTTGTTTTCTCCTCATGCTCTGGACCCACTGCCTGAGAGGGAAAGTTAAGATACAGTTGTTTTACAGACCAATGTAGGAACTTCTTATTGTATTTTGATTATCGAAATTTCTTAACATGACAGTAACTTGCACTTAAGTAGTGCTTTAAAACTTTAAAAATGTTTTCCATACATGTCTCACCTAAGTACTGAGGGCAGCCATTCTAACTCCATCTAACAGATGGGAACCTGGTAGCTCAGTTTATTACTAGTTCAGGGTAATTTATGCAGCTCAGAGGTGGCCTAGTACATGGGCTGTGCTGGTCTGTTGACCGCTAACTCATTTTGACACTCTCGACAGTCAAACATATTTAAATAGAGCATGTCCCAGATGTTTGTCAGCTTATAGGTGTCACTTCTCAAATTTAAAAGCAGGATATTGTGGCATAAATTGTATATGCGTAACCTCCCTCCTAAGGAATTTTGGGGGAATGTGTTTAGTTTTACTGGGTTGAAATTATTGGCCTCAGTGGTATTTTGTAGATTCACTCTCACCTTTAGATAAAAAGTATGTACTTAAACAGAAACCTGAATTTTTAAAAAAGCTTTTTTTTGTTTTTTAATGTATTTATTTATTTATGGCTGTGTTGGGTCTTCGTTTCTGTGCATGGGCTTTCTGTAGTTGTGGCAAGCGGGGGCCACTCTTCATGGCGGTGCACAGGCCTCTCACTATTGCGGCCTCTGTTGTTGTGGAGCACAGGCTTCAGACGCGCAGGCTCAGTAGTTGTGGCTCACAGACCCAGGTGCTCCGTGGCATGTGTGATCTTCCCAGACCAGGGCTCGAACACGTGTCCCCTGCATTGGCAGGCAGATTTTGAACCACTGCGCCACCAGGGAAGCCCAAAAAAAGCTTGGTTTTTATTGATACCTCTTACTGTATTTTTTTCATAATCAAGTGATTTATAGAAATCTGTTATATATAAGCTTCTGAATATTTGATACAGTTTCCAGATAGTACTTTTATTTTCCATTTTACTCTAATTGTACAAGCAATATGTGAAGATAATCATAAGAGCATTTAAAATTATCAAGAAATAATACATTCAAAGATATGAAGAATAGTACAGCTGAGGCCTGTATTCTTGTATACTTAGGTGAGTTTCCCTACCGTGTTTTTCAGAGTTTTTTGACCATGACCCAAAGAGCTAACATTTTATAATGAACACCTTAGTTCATCTATAAGTTTTCTTAATCTCAGGGTTCTAGCTGAGATTTATTCATGTTGATACAAGGCTTCTTGAGGCAGTCCTTGCAGTTTCTCATCCTACAATTAGTATTAATGGATTAAAAAAATCTGCCACAATGC